>NC_089842.1:54892264-55207264 GCF_035609145.1 Eleutherodactylus coqui | reverse complement strand
AGCCCTCTGTAATAGTAGTTTTCTCTGTTCTTCCATCTGTCCTCCTGATCTGACGGGGGAATAGGATAGGAAGGTTAAGAAACAGCTCATCCATCCTCAAGTCTGCAGTGTCATGGAAAACAATACAAGCATAGAAATCAAACAATCAGACATTTTAATGAAAAGGAATTGCAAAATGTCTATATCTCCAAAATACATAGATTAAAAAAGAGTGCAAAGGTCTACATGGCCTTCAAAGGAGAACACCATGAAGTGGCAAGTGGGCTTATAGAGTTTTTATAAATTGTGACAAAGAACCTTATATTCCTTTTTACAAATTTTGCTTAGCAGCAATATATCAATGTAGAAAATGTGAATGTGCAGTCCTTCTCTTTCTTCCACAGAGCTCCGCCCCTGATCACATGACGGTGACGTCATCACAGATCGCATGATGGTGACGTCATCACAGATACTTGTCTCATGTAAACGTGGGACCTGACAGGATTCTGAGCCAGAAATGACTCATTAGTCACTTTGTTTCAGCTCACTGTAAGAAAAGAGCTAGTGAGAGAGTTCTCGCTCAGTGAAAGCAGTCGGTCATCTTTGAATGACGACCTGTTCACAGTGAAAGAGAGACTGTTAATTGGTGGAACAGGTCACCTGACCGGGCATGGGTAACCTGGCTACAGAAGTAGGAGAGGTGTACGAGAGTAAGAGTGACACGGTTGGAATTAAGAGGAAAAAAGAAGTATATGGCAGAGAAGTACGCTAAAGTCTTTGGAAAACAAAAGCGGTCTACAAGCTCACTGCCACATCGAAGAGCCTGTCCAACATAGCACTTTCCGTACAAGAAAATGGGCCTACAGTTTGGTGGACAACAGTAAGAAACATTTCATATCCAATGGGAATAACCAAAAGTAGTGATTTTGGAGACTACGGTTCCCGCCATCACCTCCTCAATATACCGACAGCAGTACTGTTGTGAAGCTGTAGAGTCCAATGTAACCAGAGACAGTAAAGTCGGAGCCTCTGCCCCAGCCCTGACAGTGCTGCCACCATACAGTGATGATGGACTAAGGAAATTGGTGTTTGTATCTGCCCTTCAATCCTTGTATCGTAAGTATGGCCTTTTTCTGTGACTTGTTTGCTGGTGAGTCATAAAAGTAGTTGTCATGGAACGATCCCTTTAAGTGGATTGTTCCCCTTTTAGCTGTTTTGCTGCAGGAAACAGACAGCTCCATACATTGCACAATGGCCGGGGTTGGTACTGCAGGCTGAGTTCTATTGAAGTGAACGTGACTTTGCCTGCAGTAGCAGCCCAGGCCACTGCACAGCGTACAGAGCAGACTTCTTCCTGCAGCAAAACAGCTAGAAGTGGAACAACCCCTTTAAGTCATACCACACAAACATGTTTGAGCTAAGATGTAACAGTTAATAGCACAATTTGCAAAAACTTGGTACATATGAAGTCTTGCTACCTGCTACCTAACACCTTTTGCCAATTGTAAAGGCTAAGGCCTCCTGCACACCGGCGGGTTGGATCCCGCATGCAGAATTCCCGCAGCGGAGTTCGACCCAGTGCCCGGTCAGTGACACCTGCGTACCTGTCTGGTGTCTTCTGTCAGCACTGCGGATGTGCCAGCCGGCACTCCATCACGCATGTACAGTAGCTGCCGGCGCTTGGCGATGGCGTGGATCCTGCGATACTTCCACAGTGCTCACTGCCGAAATGCCGCGAGACGGACGGCTTCCATTTACTTCAATGGAAGCTGTCTATGCATACCCCGCACAGAATCGCAGCATGCTATGGAGCGGTATTTGCTGCGGAGTCCGGAGGCGGACGGCCACCATGGACTCCGCAATGCGAAGGCGGCCTTACTCACATGAGTGTATTTTGGCTGCATACGCAGTGCTAGAGATCTATTGATTTATGTTGGGCCATGCAGACCTGCAGGTATTACACCCGTGGGAAAAAGAAACGCTGTATGTCCTATTTTGGTGTGACTTGCGTGCCAAAACATGTAATAAACATGCATGTAACATGTGTATTCACTTCGTACTGCGTATTATGAGCTTAATAACTGTGTGGGTAATATGCAGCCAAAACACACTGGTGTTAGTGAGCCCTAAGATCCCAGGAAAACTATTTAAACAAAAGTGTGGAACAAGTATAGCAGCGTGCTCGGAGCAAGAACAACTTCAGAAGGCTTCATGAGCTTTCATGTTAACCACATTTATCCATCCACACTTACTCTTAGGCTGAGTTTTCTCAAACACCATTTATAATTCTGCGCATTACTCCTCACTCTTCTCATTGGCATCAGACTACGCTCATAAAGTCAAGGAGACAGTCAGCAGCTGTTTGTTATGTTACATGGGGCAAAGAACAGTGAGAGTGAGCTTACACTTAATGGTAGACCGCCCTATAGTCACGGCACAGTCATTAGGCATTAAAGGGCCCGGTAAGTGACTTCCCCACATTACAGGCGCCTATTAACATGCATTGTTTTCACTAATAAAATGCAGATTTAACTGGTAATGTAGTAAATAATGTTATTAATGGCATTGAATTCATTCTTCATGGCTGCATCACTCCTGACTTCAGTAACATTGTCATAGTTTAATTCGACCGGAGGGAGGAAAATGTCATATTACCTGGTGCCGTCCTTTATTCCAGTACAGCCACCAATCCGCTGGTTCCTGGGGCCCTGCTCCATTGATCCAAAGCGGCTGCGCCACTTTTTCAACTACCTGGTGCTCATGGTAGTCCAACACATTGCATACTGCCCTGATTGGCCAGCTCTGCTCACATGAGCAGCCCTGGCCAATCAGGAAGCAACATGAGATGTTTGGTTACTGGTGAACAGTGTAGTTCAAGAAGTGGCGTGGCCATCTTAGATCTCAGTGGACCCCAGGAACTGTACAGGGATAAAAGGATGGCACCAGGTAATATAAATTACCCCTTCTAGTCTCGGGATAAAATTTGGTCCTGGGACTAGGAAGTTGTTTTAAAGTAAATGTGTGTATATAAGCTACACGATATCAAATTGTAGCCGTTCTAATTTTCCCACTAATCTTCATTGCTGTAAATCATGAAGCTACATCTATATTCTTCTCATACATCCTGCTGACTTGAGTGGGATGATACTAAGACAAGTCTGTGCAGCACTGGAAGACAGTCTTTTGTATAGTCAAACTTCATATAGCTTCATATACTCGAATGGTGACTATCCAGAGTGGTTACCAGCCAACAATCAGCAGAATAAACTATCCTACCTTTAAGTATTTGGACACCCCTCTCAGTAGAATGGGTCATGTCTTATTCGCATGGCATGTGTCCTAAACTTACTACATAAGTTGCAGACCCTTAGACGTGATAGTCAGAGTTTAGGACAAGAACCGCACGCTATTAGATATAAGAGATATGCTGCACATGAGCTGTCCACCATGAAGTGCAATGCATTGGCCTGTCTACAATGGTGCAAGGAGCGTTGTCATTGGACAGTTGAGTAATGGAAGAATGTGATGGATCACGCTACTCCATTGTCAAATCAGATGGATGTACCTGAGTGTGGAGGATTCCCAGGGAACACCTTTTGGCCAGTGTGTTGTGCCAGCAGTCAAATATGGTGGAATTTTCATTATAGTCTGGGGATGTTTTACGTGGCATGGTCTCAGTCTGTGGGTTGTAGTGGCAAGAACCATGAACATTGAGGTGTACCTGGACATTCTAGACAATAATGTGCTGCTGACAATGTGACAATACTCTGGGAATGGTCAGCAATACTTCCAACAAGACGAGTCTTGTCACAAATCCAATGCCGTTTTACGTTGGTTAGAGGATATGGATGTTCCACGATTGGACCGGCTGTACAGAGTCCCGACCTGATCCCTACTGAACATCTGTGGGACAAACTCGAAAGTCAAATCAATAAATATGTTTGCAGGATGAATGTAGGGAAATACCAACTGAAATGTATCTGATATTAGTAGAAAGTATGCCAAAAAAAAGTATCCGATGTCATTAGTGCCAAAGGAGCCCCACTAAGTATTAACATATTTAAATAAATACTACTTTTGATTCTTGTTCAGGTGTCCAATTACTTCTGGCAGGATAGAATAGACTATGGAGTCAATGCAGAAAGAGAAATAAAAATAGATTTTGCAAAGGCATATATTACTAATTAAACAAAGTGCATGCAGTTACTTAGGCTTCAAGTGGTTGAAGTAGCAGGCAGTAATTAACTAATGACTTGAGATGAAGAGGCGCGGTAGCACAAAGTCTCATGAAGTCAGTGTGGGTTGTGGAATTACTTGAAGTGGAAGGAGAACTTCTGATTCACGGAGACCCACAACTACAGCACCTCTTGACATCCTGTAGAGTTTGGCCAGGTCATTTATTGCGTGATCTTTACAACTCAGTTGATAAAGCATTCCTCTAGTTCTCAGTAGATTTGTTTAGTGACCCCATATAAGAAAATACACGGTCTATTGTATATTGTTGTTACCATGTGGCGGCTGCGGGTCCTCCCTGGGCGACGGGGAGCTAGGTCCCATGGTCGGGGCACGTTCCCCCAGCTGGTTGTCCGGCTGAACGGGGCGCGGGTGGCTGGTCGACGTGGTGTGCACGCTCGTGGGTCCGGGCGGCGACGTGCACACGTGTGTCGCCTGTGAGTGCAGCTCTATGCACGAGCCCTGGTATGAGATTCTGCTGGGAGGCGTCGCCTCCCTCTCTCCACCCCTGGGCAGAGGCTTCTGTTTATAAGGCTGGCAGTGAGGTCCATTCACTGCCAGTTATTGGTTTCTGTTCAGTGTGTTTGCATCCTGCCTCTGCAGTCTCCAGTGTTTCAGCTTTTGCTTTCTCTGCCAGGTTATCCCATCTGCCTCGGTCTGCGTGTATTTCCTGTTGGTTTTTCTTCATCTGCCCTTCCTGTCGGTATTCTACCCTGTTCCATCTTGGTACGCCAGTCCCCACTCTCGGTTCCTAGTGAGAGCAGGGACCACTGCCCAGTTGCCCACCTGGGGTTAGTCAGGAGTGAGGCAAGTAGGCAGGGACAGGGGTTGTGGGTAAGTTCTAGGGCAACCCAGGCTGGCGTATCATCGGATACCGTAAAATTGTATGATCAGCAAATAAAGCTCATCCCACCACCGATAGGGTCACCTTGGCATCTGCATAATTTTAGCAGAATTAGAACGTTTTTTTACTAACCTTTCATAATCATAAGTGCTTCAACACACGGGCGTATGTCGGTCCGCATATTATCAGCATATTTTTCACACACGTAATACCCGATGCTAAAAGCCCCCTGATTTCTATTGAGCTGCTCGCACTTGTGTTCTTTTTCACAAATGCATAACGTGCGTGATAATAAAGTCAGGATGGAACTCCTTATGGAGAGCACCTAGTAGGTGTGGTGAGTGAAGAGACTTATAAGACCATTCAAGCTCCCCTGGGTAATATGCAAATAAGGGAAATGGAACAATACATCTGCAGCGCCACCTATTGGAAGGCAGCATTCTTGCAAGTCAATGTTAGACTCTTTATACAAGCCTTGTAACAATGACTGCGAATTGAAAGACAAGCCTGAATCCATACATAGACAACTGTTTTGGGGTGTTTGTCCCACATCAGTGTGAAGTATGCATGAAGCAGCATGCATTATACGTCCCGATATTGACTATAGGCATTTAACATACGCAGCAAATTCACATGCTGTGTACTATATATTTTATGCGGGACACATACGCCCGTGTAAGTGAGCCCTAAGACTAATATTGTGGATTAAATCTGACATATATTCCCTACTTAATGTATCATAAGATCCCTTACGGATTTTACAAAGTACTCCTTACAACAACATATGTGTTGGGAAAAGAATATAAGCATATCTAGCATCACATATGTTCAGAACATGTGATGTGGGCCGAGAAGGCTATGTAACACCATATGGGCTTTTGTTGAAGGGGGAATAAATCACTTTCCATTTTTCATCGGAAATTTGGAATGCATTATGTAAAATAATGATTTTTTTTAACAATGCAGGTTTTTATTGTAACATCAAAGGACAAGGTTCTCTTTGAAATGAATTACATTGACTTTAATCAGGGTTTATTATGCATGCATCATGGGAGATTTCATCCCATGGGTCACCAAATGTGAATGAGACCTATATTTGGGATATCTGCACCATCCACTAGAGTTTCACCTGCAGTTTTTAATGTCTTCTACATTACGAATGACATGTAAAAGTTGTGCATCTTACGGTGCTTTAATTTCAGATATCACTATCTTCCTAACCAGCTAAAAAACACACATTTTCAACTACTTTCTTAGTTTTTTCTTGCTGTTGTATATTATCAATATGTATTCATGAGATCACCTATAGCAATTGGACATCATCTAGTAACGGTGTTGGCTACTCCAAGGCCATAGCTGGGGGGCAAATGTCAGGGTAAAATGATTTGGGTGCCAACGGAGACCTCCAAAAGGTCATTCTGTTTTGATCAAGATATTTAGATACAAGATCAACATTAATATTTGCCACAAATGAAGAAAAGCCCAGCTATGGTAGGACTCCTCTGCCTTTATTATTAGTATTATTCAATAACAGTAACAATTTAAGGACCTGGACACCGTGTCTGTACTATTTAAACCCCTACATAGCCAATCACAATCCTTGCACTCCATTGAAACAAATGGATCAGTAACATGAGAAATAAGCCTTATATGTATAATAACATACATAGTGTATAAGTGTAAGAGGGGGAAGCAGTGCCCTGCCCCCCTCTTACAGATTACAATGACTAACGGCTGCTCTACAGTGAAGGCCTGTCTATCATCCACTCAGTGGCATCCAGAACAAAGCTCTAGAATTCTTACCAGCTGCACTATTAAAATTGTCCACAAGTGAGAGCCCAAAGCTCATAATAGAACTGACTGCTAATACAAGTTAATTAAGCTATATTAGAGAACACTGGGGCCTTGATTGGCTTTGTAACTCCATGTGACACTGTGGGGAAGGGTTAATGGCAAGCCTGGGACTGGGACACAGTTTATACAGTGATGCAGCTCAGAGAAGAGACCATCGAGAGACAGTTTTGCCATGGCGGCAGCCGCTGAGTATGGATAGTGTAGACAGCCTGAGCAGTGCTGTCTCCATGTGGGGAAGCAGCAGGGGTCCTGATGACTGGGTACCAGAAGTGGATGACCCAAATGGCCCTGATGACTGGGGGCTGAATGCAGAGGACCAAAGGAGACTTAATGTCCGGGGTCGAAGAGTGGTAGCCCAGAGCCAAATGGAGAGCAGAAGGAGCAGAGGGGACTGTGTTATTGAACATGCTCCAGCCATTGGTAAGTTGGGCCCCAACATTAGGTGTGCAAACCAGTGTGCGACATTAGTGGGTTAGCAGGTTGCTAAGTGTTAGGACTGAGGTATTATTCAAGCTGGGGAATAAAGAGTTAATTCTGAATAAAAGTGATATTTAACCCATTTGTAGTAATTGTTGATTAATAGTGTGTGTGCTGATGTAGCTTTGCAGCAAGATACCAGATGTGAAAAGAGAGAGAACTAAAAAAAAAGTTTGTGAGACCTCGAGTAGAGTGTTACATCTCTGACCTTGTATGTCCTCGTGTAAAGGTGTCTCCCCTTACGGGGCGGAGGGGGTCGGTATATAAGAAGTGGTCGAGCTAACAAAAAGTGAGTTCAGTGCCCGAAGCGTACTCAAAGGCCCAAGGTATTTTTCAGATGTCTTGCTGCCTCTAGAGGCAAAGTGAATTGTAAATGTGATGCACCGAATGCTGATGTTTATGACACACGTACATAAATTTACTTTCGTTCAGTCAAGTTTTTTTTTGTTAAGGTTCTGCCTCCATCTGTCATTGTTGTGTCATACATGTACCACCTACGTGCTTCATAAGTATAATCTTTAAAGGGAATCCGTACATTGAAAATGCTGTCCAATGTGCAGGCCGCATATTATAGAGCAGGAGGAGCTGAGCGGACTGATATATGGTTTTATGGGGTAAAAGTCAGTAGAATTAGCAATTTATTCAATTAAATCTCTGCACCTTTTGGATTTAGGAGTCCAGTGGGCGGTCTTATCAGTGATGCATATGCGGATAACTGGTTTTCACTGATAAGACCGCCCACTGGACTCCTAAATCCAAAATGAATACATTACTATTCCCACAAAGCCATAGGCTGTATCTACCTGCTCATCTGCTCCTGCTCTATAACATGCTGCATGCAGATTAGATAGCATTTTTAATGTACGGGTTCCCTTTAAATCAGATACTGTATTTGAGAATGGTTTAAAAAGTTTGTCCGGATCGAACAACAAGATTCAGCAATCAGATATACAGTAAGTGTGGAATTATTAGCATTATGTAATGATCAACTTTGGGGAACAGAAGGCCTGTCGGCAGGAGCCATAGAGCTGGAATATCTTATCAGCTTCTTGCTAAACTGCAGTGTGCGATAGCAATGGACACAATATGGAGCATATTACATATTAATCCGCTGCATTTAAACCTTTTATCAGACTCTGCTCAGACAACTATTTTGTGAAGTTGGTATCCAGTTTCTATGATTCGGTGTTAATAAATCCCGGGATGAACAATTGCTGTAATATATCTGATAGTGAATTATTTCAATATAGGGAAAATTGGAAAAAAAAGGTGGAAGTAAATCTTGATTTAAAATGGATAAAGAGGGCGGGTAGATTCAGACAACGGCTCCAGAATGACTTAGTTTGCTATTACTTTACTAAAGTGATGTAGAAAATAAACCCGCGGTACTGTATACTGCCTGAATGCCGCCTGTATACGGCCAGTATGCTGCCTGTATGCCGCCCGTATGTGGCCCGTATGGTGCCTGTATGCTGCCCGTATGCCGTCCATATGCTGCCAGTATGCCACCAGTATGCCACCTGTATGCTGCCCATATGCCACCCGTATGCCTCCTGTATGTTGCAATATGCGTCCCGTATGCTGCCTGTATGCGGCCTGTATGCTGCCTGTAGGCGGCCCGTATGCTGCCCGTATGCCGCCCATATGCCGCCCGTATGCTGCCCATATGCCACCCGTATGCTTCCTGTATGCTGCCGATATGCGTCCCATATGCTGCCCATATGCGGCCTGTATGCTGCCATCCCTAATTAATCACTGCTAAAAACATTCCCAAACTGTGAATGATTTTAGAAGATCTTTTACTGTAAATGCTTAGTTATAGTTAGGCATATTATGAGAATAAGGGCCCATTCACATAGGTAAGATTCATGGGTGCAACTTGCATTGTACAGCACACGGACACATGTCCACGAGCTGCCCGATACCCGCGGGCACAGGAAGTGACACGCACCAGAGTAGGAAATGCTACAAAAAGTCTGCAGTCAGCTGCACAGCAAATACAGATACTACAGACTTTGGGCTTCTTCAGACGAGCCGTATTTTAGCATGTTTTTAAGCACGGAAAAATCCTGTGCGCAAAACACGGAAGGCAGAACCCACTGATTCCAATGGCTTCACTGTTATTTCTTTCTTTTGCACGCATGGTTCTTGCGGGCACAAAAAAACAGGACCTGCCCTATATTATCCACATTTGCGCACCAAAGAAGCTCATAGAGATTTATGGGAGTTGCGCATATACGTACACAGAGTATGCGCAAAACACTGCGCAAAGCTGCACACAGCGGCACCTCATTTGGCTTGATAGCCACTTAACCCAAGTGAACTAGCGGTGCCTGCGCAAATACGCACAGCATTGTCTACAGGCACGCAAAGTACACTGCACAAAAACGATGCACAGGAGTGTGAAGACACCCTTTAGCTGTAGTTCATCTTTAAAGGGGATTTCCAATAAAAACAAGTTATTCCCTATTCTATGGATAAGTGATTCATTGCTGATCAGTGAAGGTTCGACGACTTGGCCCCCCCGCTGATCTCAAGATACTTCAGACCCGCCCGCATTCTCAGCACAGGTGTGGGTCCCATCGGTTGGGCGCCCAGCGGTCCTATGGAAAAGGACCGACTTGTTTTCATGACACAACCCCTTTAATTTGGTCAAAAAATATGATTAACCAACCTGCCACATAGCAAAACTGATTTGACCTCAAAAACTGAAATATTCTGCAATTTTCATACTGACCACTAAGCCTAATATTAGTTTGACACTTTCTGCTCTATAGAGCAAACCTCTTAGCAGTCATCTCATTATATCACAGGCAGGATTACACTGAAAAGTTACACCTATATATAGATAACACACCATCCACCATTCACAATAGGTGATAGCACAGCTCACCTCCTCCCCATCCCTGCACAGGTCGCAGAGCCTGCCCACAAAACCCTCCCATAGAAGTCATTGGACCCCTCCTGTCCATTGCGTGAGTTTCTCACCTCTAAATGCTATTAACTGCAGCTCAGGCTGATGGCTGCCCCCATAATCATGTACAGACAATAGAATAAAATCTAAAATCAGAAAATAAAAACAAATTAAAAAAATGTTTCATTATTTGTTTTTAAATTAGCAAAAGAAATCCAGGTGACGCGTTCCCTTTATTACATTGTCCATGTAGTCTGTAGTCACAGTGACTTCTAGCTTGCATGGTTGCTAAATCCAATGAATTGCAGCCTAGTTTTTTTCTCCCCGGTACCTAAAACCCATCCTTTGTCTTCCCTCCAGACCTGCAGACTCCGGCTTGCGTTTGCCTAGCAGCAAGGAGCTAATATTTGTGGAGCTCTACTATCACTACTCGCTTCCTAACATCACAACTGGATTTATTGCAAAGAATTGTCTTGCCCCCTGGGCAAAGCCTCTGCTTTTGTTTGACTCTGCTGTTCTTCCCGCACCTGCTGTCACTCGGCTAATTACCTGCCTAAGCCGGCTGCCGGTGCTGTTGATCTCCTGCGCTACTTAATACATTCCTGTTATGACACCCTACCTGGATCCATTGCCTCATACAAATAGGCTTCCATAGAGGTGTTAACGGCTAGTTCCAGGACACTAGCGGTCGTGTGTAAGAATGTGCATATTTCACACCATAAAAGCACATGTTCTACCGGAGAACAGCAGCAGGTTTCTTTGTAGGGATCCTCAGAATGTTTCTGTGTGTAGCAGGCATCCTTATGGCACTTCGATTGCATAAGTCGTCTGTGCTGCCAGATCTTTATCCAGACACACGCTGGTAGGAATACAAGCCATACACCCTCCAACTTCTGTGTATTTACAGTAGCAGCAAAGAAATTATGAGCACAGAAGAGACAAAGGCCAATAGGAGAGATAGAATTGCCCTGGCCACGCTTATCTCTAGTCAAAAAGGTGGTGGGTTGTGGAGGCACAAACTGGAACTGCCCTTTTCAGGGTTTTATCAATGGTCATCTAATAAAGTTGCAGTTTAAAATCTTTTTTTTTATTTTTGTGTCAATTAAAACGTGTTTCAACCTAAACCGGGTCCTTCTTCAGATTTAAACCCAAAGAGAAAGTATTTGGAAGAACCAGGTTCCATGGGAAAAGACCCAATGTGTCTGGAACCTGACTTCTCTTTATCAAGTTAGTAACATAGTACTTTTAGTTTTCCATCCCTTACAGGACCGAAAGACTACTTGATCTTTGCACCCCTTATAGGACAGAATGGCTACTTGATCTTTGCACCCCTTCACTTAGGTAGCATTGTGGTGCCTCAACATTTATGAACCAACCATAGCTTGGTCCACCACAACATGTGCTACATAGCTGCCACACCGGCTGCCTCTACATTAGATAAACCCTTGAATGTAAATTATGGTTGACATTACAAAGTCTGATCAATGCTATCATCACAGATCCATACAGTCAGTGGTGCCTATTGCTTGCTAGACCCAGATAGTGTGGCTGTCAACTGCATGTTCAAAAGATGTTCCTAGTGGTATCAAATTTAGTCATAGACCCTATCTCCATAGATGCTATTTATTTATCACATACCTATATATACTCTCTAAATACTGGCAAACTATTGCTTTATTTTACTTTAAATTTTCCTCACCCCTTTCTTTCCACAAGTGGCTGTAGGAACACTAATCATCCATTTACACTCCGCAGCCGTTCCGCACCTATGTGGCACCACTCTCTTTGCACCATCTCATTGTGACTCTCTCGCTTCTTGCTATAGTATACCTCTGCACCCACGCATTCGTTGTAACACTGCCCCTTGTCACATGCAGCCCCATCCTTATACATTCACTAAAACAGACAAGTCACTGCCTCCCACAAGATGCTCACACTCATCTCCTACTGCTGTGATCATGGAGAGGATGAATGGACACCTATGTAGTACTTTCTTCTGAAGATGTCCCTATTCTTATTGCTGACTACAGAGGTGCACTAGCAGAGTGAACTTTGTCCGCAGATATAAAGTACTACGATGACACGTACCGGCAAAAGAAAGTTGTGCACTCCATCAGAAAAAGTCTTGATGTGATGATCCTACTGAAACCCTTGTGTTTGACTACATTTGTCATCTTCCTCATGTTTTAAGAAGTTTGAAATCGTTCCTGTAAATACTTCTTGTACGTAGGAGGTATCTTAATTTATTACTACAACCCATAAGTGTTTTGTAGACCCCATACACCGTCTCTCCGAGATGGAAATTGGCAACCTTGAACATGTTTTTCTATGCCTTGAGCGCTCCCTTAATATTAATTTTCCTTACTTTGGTCTACTTTGCAAACTAGTGAAACAGAAATGTGTTGCCCATTTGTTACCACCATCCTTCCTGGCACAATGTGCTTGTGAAATATAACCAACCCATATTAATACCCACATAACCAAAATAAATCAATTACTATCTTCATGTGACTTTGTGTGACGGACATGCATCAAACAGCAGTGACTGTCATCAAGAAGAAGAACTACAATGAAAGCCCTTTATTCCTAATGATCCTGAACTCCTTTCTTCGTCAGGGTGCGGGCATTAATAATAACACTGCTGGTGGTGCACATGAGAAGACAATTTATGTTGCATCTGCGGCTACCTAAATAAAAGTGAAGGCATTTTAACTCATTAAATGCCACAGATGCCCGCAGTGCAAGGAAGCCATTACAAGGGTGCATTATCAGACACCAGTTTGATGCTTCCAGCGCTTATCATAGATCCACAGAGCTTAACTGTGTCACAAGCAATCAGCCTTCCCGCTGTGTGAAGCAGGGACAGGAGCCTCAGCGTCGTGTCCTCCGATTGACACTGACAAAAAGTGAGCATCTCGAGAGCAGAATGCAGGAAGGTTGCTGGAAGATCAAGCATCTTCTAGACCTGTCTGGGTCACATTGTCATCGCTACATGTCTAAAGGGTTGCATTTAGTGAGCAAGCACCCCTAGTGGGTCACCAAGTCAATGCCGGAGGAGTAAAGTTACCTGTGAGGAGCAACAAACATCACCTATAGAGCTATATAGACTCATCCCACTCCTATGATTTAGAATATTATCCAGTAAAGGTCCAAATTCTGCAATACTTACAGAAGAACTATAGAGTCTACAAACTATAAATGGCCAATAGACACAAATGCCACATAGATCCATCACCGTGATAACTCTGACTTATGATACTACGGTAGGTGTATTGGCCATCCTAGTAATCGATAACCAACTTTGAGCCTCTGCTGACAGACTCTGCTCTGCTACATCTGCAAATATTACAAGAATGAACTTATTCCAGTAGGACCAGCAAAAAAAAAGCAATATGTGGCTGAATGGTTGACTTTGGTGACTTTAGGTGAGTCAGTTGTCTAAGCTCTAAAATAGTAGAGTAACAAGGACACGACAGGGAAGGTTTAAGAATACTTAGAGTAGACCGAGCAGTGGATTTGGTTACAGGTAACAGAACAGAAGACAGGTGGTGGAGGACGCAAAAAAAAAAAGGGGAATTGAAGGAAGAAACTGGAAATCCAAAGTGATGGAAATAAAGACTACCTACTGTGCTTCTGTGGAAGGCTTGCCAAATCCATGGTCTTGTGTAGACAGAAGAGCTGCTTGTGTTAGGATGTAAATGCTCCCATCATTGTCCTCCTCTTTGCGCTGCTTCTCTCCCTCTCAGCTTTTCGCAGCGAGTGGAGGATCTCGTGTGCAATTGTCTGTTTCTATGGGAAGCTAGTTTGAATTTTATCCACTGACTCGAGCAGCCACTAAGGATTCGTCGCTTCTTTGCCCTGTCTCCTGTCAATATGCTCTCCTGTGCCACCGAGTACATAAGAAGGGAGGAGGGCTATTTACATCTTTCTTTCCCTTTGGTGCCAGAAGGTTGAATCACTCACAATTTGATTAATATCAACACTTAGCTGTCAGGTGCTGCAGCATTTAAAGAGATGAGCAGAATAGTATTGTGTCGACCGGACCAATCTGAACTGCTTCTTTTAGAGGGTCTTTACGGATATTTTAATTAAAAGTTATGGCCGGTGCCTGGGGATTACTAATGAACGGACTTATCAAGGTTATGTAGTATGTGTTGCTGTGACTCGAACATGAGTAAGAAAGCAATAGGTAATGGCAAGCACATGCTCCGGGAAATGTAATAATCATGTATCATGTTAACAACTAATTACGGTATATAGGAGCCTCACCAATCGCCATGGAAACAGACGCATCGCTCTTCCCAAAGTGCATAGATTTGATTGCAAGCTCTATAACCGCAGCACCCGAATGCAGCATAGAAAGGCGAAGAGGCTTACCCAAAATAGAATTACCACCCGAGTGGAGAATAAGCTTTTACAATACGGTATTAACAGCTGCTCACACGTACGGACAGATGTATAGAGTTTAAGTGCTATACATAGCTTTGGCTGTAATACTATAATCGCCTTTTTCTAGCAAATAAAATCTTTTGCTGCAATGAGTTGGAATAGAAATCGATAGAAGTTGTGTTGTTCTAAGCTCGGTTGCGAATAGAGGATATTACGATGAGTTCCAGACACATGCAAGTCATGGCAGCTGCGAATATCACGGCGCATTTTGTGTTCTGCACTTATTCCTGACCTATATTCTAGGTCTTAAGTCTAATACTAAATTACAAGGATTGGCAACCACTAGTCCTCCAGATGTTGATATGTTCTACTGTATCGCAGCGAAAGCTACAGTCCCGAAAAGGTTGCCCACCTCTATGGCATGACGGCCACTTGCTCTAAATAGAATGCCAATTCCCAGTGGAGATAATTTCGGAGTGTAAACCATAATGTGCGGTCGCCGTGAAACTGTAATTATTGCCTAATCTGTGATGACGAGTTGCTATTTAATCGGCAGTTGGAACAAGTTATCGTGTGCATGCACAGAGATCAGGGTGCGCAGAATGCCTAGGCTGTTCTATGCCCATGTAGCTGGGCATATTATGATGTGTAGAAGACCATGTAGCATGCACACGTTTCTTATTAATATGGAGGTGGAGTTGGCCACAAGTGCCTGAGGTGTAATGAACAGGGAGGGGGCAAAAGATAATGTCCGATCTATATTTAAGGGCTTATTTAGACGACCGTATATCGGCTCGGTTTTCACGCCGAGCCGATATACGGCGTCCTCGTCTGCAGGGGTGAGGGGTGGGGGGTAGGTGGAAGAGCTAGGAGCAGGAACTGAGCTCCCACCCCTTCCCCGTCACTCGCCACTATTTGCAATGGGAGGGCGGGAGTGGGGCCGAGCTAAGCGGCAGTACTTAGCTCCGCCCCTGTCTCGCCCCCTCCTATTGCAAATATTGGAGAGGAGTGGAGAGGGGCGGAGAGGGGGCGGGTGCTCAGTTCCTGCTCCTGGCTCTTCCATCCTCCTCCCCCTGCAGACAAGGACACTGTATATCTGCTTGACGTGAAAACCAAGCCGATATACGGTTGTCTGAAATAGCCCGAAGCTTGTGGCTATGGACATTCTGTACTATTAAAGGGTTGTGATTGGGCAACTAGAAGAAAGGCATTAAGTCCATTTCTAGGCCATGTGGTAACTCGCTAATACGTTATTACAATTATTACAGATCTCACACTTGTTTTTCCATGCAGGCTGTTAGCCACAATGAACCAGGTATTTAGTTGAATGGCATTATATTGTGTTATGGGTTGGTTCACACACAGCATTTTCTTTGCTGTTCAGTGTTGAGCAAACTGAACCAGTTGAGCCATGCTTTGGGTCAAACCTTGCTAAAAGTTCAGTTGGTATGGAATTTGAACCTTGGGCAGTTCATCCTGGCCAAAGCCACTGATAGAAGATAGTGGCCATCCTGTGGCTCCATGGGTAGTACTGCTGCCTTGAGGGGGACCTAGGTTCGAATCTGATCAAGGACAGCATCTGCGTGGAGTTTGCATTATCTCCCTGCGTTTCATAATAATCACCTTTACATCACTTGATATTTTCTGTTCCCATTGGGGCTGACAATCTGTCCATTTATACATGTATTAGTATGTCTTTGGAGTGTGAGAAGAAACACACACAAACACAGGGAGAACATACAAACTTCATGCAGATGTTGCTCTTGGTCCGATTTAAACCTAGATACCCAGCACTATAAGACAATAATGTTCACCACTAAACCAACATGATTCTATGTTAGGTTGTGCTGCTGGAGTTTGTTGTTCTACAGGGTTCCAGGAGCACACTTGCACAGGTGAGGGTTAATTGAGCTGCCTGGGTGTGGGTTGTACTGGTCAGCCAATCCCCTGGGTCTGGGAGTAGATATATACCCCAGCCCCTCTGCAATGAGGAAGCTGTATTTTCTCAGACTTGTTGGCTGTGTGAGTAGTGTTTTATCAGCCTGCATCTTGCTGTGTGGGTAGTGTCTGGTCAGTGTCAACTTGCTGTGTGTATACTGTCTGGTCAGCTTGCAGCTTGCTGTGTGGGTAGTGTCTGGTCAGAGTGCAACTTGCTGTGTGTATAGTGTTTGGTAAGCTTGCAGCTTGCTGTGTGTGTAGCGTTTGGTCAGCTTGCAGCTTGCTGTGTGGGTAGTGCCTAGTCAGCTTGCATCTTGCTGTGTGAGTAGTCTCCTGTGCTACCTGTTTAGTGTCTTGGTAGATTAGGGACTGCAAGACATGAGGAGCCTTGTCGGGGCCTTGCAGCTTAAGTTTATTGGCCAATGTACGAACTAATACCTCACTTTTATATTCAGCTCTATCATCTGCTTTAGTGTTCAAGGTTGAGTGGTAAGTGAGTTTGTGCATTTAATGTGTCAGTTCCACTTACTTGCGAGTGTCTCCCTTTCAGGGAGAGCAGGGCTGCGGTTTCAGTGTGGGGCCACCTTTATAGAGGTGATCGCTCTGCTTGTAGGTAGGGCCAAGTCATCTTCCGTGCAGCACAGGCCCAGTTTCCCCTAACCCCTATCTACGGGTCATATTTGTGTGGGCTTGGTGCTTAGTTGCCCACACGAACATAACAATCTTCTTCCTCCTTCGTTCCTTCCTCCTGAGGAAGAGATGAAAGAAGGAGCATGGTTGCTCAGTGGTTAGCACTGTTGCCTTGCAGTGCTGGAGTTCTAGGATCAAATCTAACCAAATCTAACATGGAGTTTGTATGTTCTCCCTGTGTTTGTCTGGGTTTCCTCAAACACTCCAAAAACATATTAATAAGTGAATATAGATTGATAGCTCCAATGGTGACAGAAAATAACAAGTGATATAAAGGTGAATATTATGAAACAAACTCCATGTAGATGTTGTCCTTGATCAGATTTGAACCTGCAATCAGAGCACTTTAAGGCAATAGTGTTATCCACTGAGCCACAGGAGTACCACCACCACTGTTAAACAACACATTTTAGGGGGATTGGTGAAACTCCAGTTTGGTTTGAACTAATTCGGATTGAACCAAAATTTTTAAAAGTTCAATCATTTCTAAACTCCACTTCAGTTTTTGATGTCGATTTTTGTGCTAAAGCTAGAAATGGGCCCAGGTCAGGTCCTATCTTTTCTCGCAGCACGGATCTTTGATGCGAGCATTGTAGCCATCTTTGTTAGACGCAAGCTTTTTGTGTGTCTAAAATTTCTTCCTGTGGACGTTTCTATAGGAAACCATTGGTTCTATTAGACGCAATCTTTTCACGCGCCTATACTGCGCTAAAACCCCGCTTGTGTGAACCAGGCCTAAGGACTGGTTCACATCATGTTCAGGCCTCCATGCCAGCATCCAGAGTGAAACATAGATGGAACCATAGGCTTACATTACTCGAAGTGAGACCAATAAGGCCTCCATTGAAGCAGTTTATCATCAGGATGCCATTTTCGGGGAGCCAGATGGAATCCTGTGATGGTTGTTTGCTTGGCTTTATAGCATATTTGTGTCATGGAGCGGTACAGTCGTCAGCTATGACCTGGTTCTAGGATCAATATTTATCAATATTCACGCAATCTACCATATTAATATGATCTGATGGCATTATACTAGTACATTAGTTGAGCCTCTCTTCACTACCGGCGCCTGTTCATGTGACCTGATGACTAGAGGCAATGTGAATGCCAGGATACTGTTTTCTTTGCAATTGTTGATGACATTTTTGTACAAATTACATTTCTTGGATAAAAATGAAGAGATGTCAAATATTCAGTGCCTGTGAAATATATCCGAGCAGAGAGCAATCGGACTTGTGTGAGCACTGCATAGCAGAGAGCTCTAGCTTATCTGTCGAGATCCGACTCCAGCCTATACAATTAGAATTATTTCCGGGTGCTGCATATAAGATAAAGGGCTTTAGTGCATAACACAAGACAAAAATGAGTTCAAGAAACATGACCGAGTAACAAAGTGGTACAGAGGAAGAGAGAACCGTGGCTACAAGGGCTTACAATCTACAAGGGAAGGTGGAAGGAGACAGTAGATGAGGATAGTAGCTGCTCGTATGGTGGTGTGGTGGCAGCAGGGTCATTGTAGACTTGCTTGAGAAGTTGAGTTTTCAGGTTGCTTTTGAAGGTTTCAAAGGCGTGGAAGAGTTATGTGTGTTGGGCTAGTGAGCTCAAAAGTATTGGGCATGCACATAGAAGTCTTGGATCGAAGTTCCCATTCTCCATGCAAGAAGATGAACCACAGGATATGTTATATGATGAGAGAATTCGGCTTCAGCTCTTTATAAGGCCAAAATAAAATGCAGACTTAAAGACGTCTTTCCATATTCAGGTGTGAAGGGACTAGGAAATTTTGCTCTTCGTGCAAGAAGACAAGCCACGGGATGTGTTAGATCAGTGTTCCCCAACTCCAGGGACCAATAACAGGTCATGTTTTCAGGATGTCCTCAGTAATGCACAGGTGATGTACTTATTGTTGGTGCCTCAGACATTGCCACAGCTGTTCTTACTATAGGAGATCCTGAAAACATGACCTGTTGGGGGTCCCTGAGGACTGGAGTTGGGGACCCCTGTGTTCGATGACCCAGAGAATTCAGCCCTAGCTCAGACTTAATGGTTGTGTGAGGAGCAGACTAGAAAACAATAGAGGAGATCTTGTAAAGACTGGAAATTAGGGAGGTATCTGAGGATAGGATGGAGGAAACAGGTTGTGGACAGCCTTGTGTGTATTTGATAATAGTTTGAACTGTATGAATTTGCAGTCATTAAAGTGATTGCTAATGCTTTCAGGGAATTTGTTTATTACCCCTCAGCAACCTGGTATTCATTTTACTAACCTCAGAAGGATGGAAGTCAACCTTCAGCCAGCTACCTAAACCTTCAGGGATTGAACTCACAACCTTCAGGTTGCTAGTGAGAGTTGAAGACTGCATTCTGCTACCTTAACACTCTGCACCACACGAGGTTCACATGGGGTGGAATTGCAAGCGGAATATCCGCAGCGGACATCCCGCTGCAGATCAGACGCGGAATGCCTGCCTTCAAACCTGCAGATTTGAAGAGGGTTTCATCGTGAATTCCTGTGCAGAATTCGCCTCCTCATTGAGAGAGGGTGAGTTCCGCACTGGAAATGGCGATACAGTTGACATGTCACAGATTTCAATTCTGCGCCGCAAGGAAGTTTCCGCACAGGCTTTGTGCGGGTTATTTCCGCAGCTTGCGGATGAGACTTTCAAAGTGTCGTCTACTTCGCTGCTACTGTAAAAGCAGCGGAATTTCCATGCGGAGGAAATTCTGCGACAATTCCGCCTTGTGTGAACCCAACCTAACTGGGCATCAGAGCTTAGCGTGGACACAACCTGTACAAGGATCCTTTAAGAAGATCTCCACATGTCTTTTTTATCTTATTCTGGCCTTGGTTGAAACTTGTGACTTTAGTGCCGTCAAACCTTTTATGTCCTGAGCTCAGTGCAATTCAGATTTGAGATGAAGGATGCAGGATTCTTAAAGGCACCACTTTTCCCAGCGATGAACAGTCTGGAGGGGCTCTCAGAATAGCTTTCCTTGGCGCCATGCATCACTGACAACCCCAATCAGGTCCAATCTTCCTGACACCTTGATCACTTTGGTTTTGATATACATTCTCTTAACTGCGGATTTCTTCCTTTTAAGCTTTATGGCGATGCAGGTTGAATATAAAGTCTACTGCGAACGTCAGCTGTCCGGGTCTGTCGGATAATAAAACATATGAAGAAGTCATTCTTGTAAGGAGTCAAAGCCTTCTCTCCAATCAATGAGTTGTTATTTACGCAGCGAGGCGTCCGCTGATGTCAGAGATAGGAGGTAATTACACATAAACTACCTCTTAATTATAACTGCACTCTGTTACATATATAATCAGATACTAAATTAGTACGTAAACTTGTGTTACAGGAAAACAAACACAAGCAGTCAGACTACTTCCCAATGACAATGCCGCGGCGTTCGGGGAATAGTCGCCCTAGAAGGCGCGTCATCATTTTTAAATGCGTGGTCCTATTGATGTGTTCTGCACCCGGAGTCAGACCTTTCACAAGGGCGCGGACGTGGATCACATCACAAACCTCCGTACATTACTAAAACTAATATTACATTCTGGACAAATATATGTAATCACCTCTCAAATGCTGATTTGCTATCAAGGCCAAGTGCCGGGTTTTGATTTAACGAAAAAAAAAGCTCTTCACGCTGCATAATTATTTTCAGGTTCATTCCATTATTTTGCAAGTGGAGAATAATCGTAATTACTGGCGAATAAACAAGCAGGTCGGGAAGTTACGGTTTTTATCCTTAGGCCAGATTCACACGATCGTGTGCGTGTTTACGCACGCATATTCGACACGTTATTGTGGAATGTTTGTTGCGTTTTTGCGTGCATTTCAGCATATTTTATTGTACTTTGCGCGTAATTGTGCACAAAAAACATACATCAATGCTCTCAACCACTGAAATGGTTAATTAGTAGAGATGAGCGAACGTGTTCTAAACGAACACTTACGCACCCAGACACCGGCTTTACCGAGGACTTCAGTGTCCGCGCGTAAAGATTCGGCCGGCGCCGGGGGGCGGGGAGAGGCGCGGCGGCGCGGGCGGCAGCAGCGGGGAACAGGGGGGAGCCCTCTCTCTCTCCCTCTCCCCCCCACTCCCCGCCGCACCCCCCCGCGCTGCCACGGCGACCCCCGAACTTTTTTCGCCCGAGCACGGAATTGCTCGCAAAGTTCGGTGCTCGGGCGAAAAGGGGCGGAGCCGAACACGTTCGCTCATCTCTATTAATTAGTTTACCGTGTTCTTTCCCTGCACAAATACGCAGGAAAATAGAGCACGCTGCGTATTTTTTTGCATGACCGTATTGCGCACACGAAATACGCGCATGTGAACAACTCCATTGAAATTTCTGGGTATTGCATCCCTAGATTTTTTTGTGCACAAATACGTGAGCGAATAAAGGCTGTTTCAAAAAATCTTTGGAGCGATTTATGAGCTATAATCGTTGTGTTCTAAGTGCAAGGTGATCGCTTAAACGTTGAGCGATCACCTTGTACTCTGAGCGGAGGATGCAGAAGACAAGCGAAGTGTCCCCGCTTATCTTCTGCATCCAGCTGTTCCCCGCTCCGAGCACCCGACTGCTATACAGCCGAGTGCTCCGTGCAGAGGATGCAGAAGATAAGCAAGGTGTCCCCGCTTATCTTCTGCATCCAGCTGTTCCCCGCTCCGAGCACCCGACTGCTATACAGCCGAGTGCTCCGTGCAGAGGATGCAGAAGATAAGCGGGGTGTCCCCGCTTGTCTTCTGCATCCAGCTATTCCCTGCTCGCGGCACCCAGCTGTTATACAGCTGAGCGCTCCGAGCGGGGTATGGAGAACACAGCTGGACCAATCTGTTCTTCATACCCAGCCTGTAATCAGGGAGCGGGATGCAGCTGAAACAATAGTATCAGCTGTATCCTGCTGTGAATCCCTGATAACTGCATGCTGAAAGATCAGCGATCAGCAACGGCTTAACGAAAACTGCACAATGTCAGTGCAGTTAGAAACCACGTCGCTCAAAAGATGGCTTTGAGCGATTTTTGAGCAAAAATCGTTGTGTCTAAAAGGGCCTTAAGTTAGTGTGAATCTGATTTTGATTTCCCGGGGCTCTTATGCAGTTCATTGTACACGTGACCAATCAGCTGGCTTCAGTGATGAGACTGCCGTGAACAGAATGTGACCACTGGAGCTAATCACTGGTTGAGCGGTCACATGTACAACGGATGGCACATGACCATTGCAACTTCTTCCGTAACTGGAGCGATGAACACCGAGGCTCAGGCACTGGGCCAGAGGCCATCTGACCAGTGAGGTTTTCTTATTGTAACCGATTCCCTACTCATAGAATTTTATTTTTGGAAAAAACCCATAAAACATATTCAAAGCAGGAAATTCACTGTGGATTTCAACACAATTCAGCAGAGCCAAACCAGGCCTGATTTTTTAGGTTTCATGTTGGTAAAAAAGAATGATGAGATCGCAATATGACTATATACTGTTGTTATTCGTGCCCCGGTAACTTTACATTCCTCATTGGAAGTTTTCACGGACTACATTAAAATTAGGCAAAAAGAATCAGACGTGCTCTGGACAGCACCCCCCCCCCCCCACTTCCCGATCTCTTGGTGGACGGGTATGTTAATTTTCTATCCTCTGATCCCGCGTGGGCGCTGTGTCAGAGAATGCCCGTGCTTGAGTACTAAGGTCTGCCTTTACTTGTGTTCACTCCATGTGCTGAATACGGACTGAATATGTGCTGAGATGAATGAGCATGCGCTTTCACGTACGTTACCTGTAGGGTCACCTGACATCAGGTGCTGTCCGGCCACTCAGGTAAATGCACATGCGTTGGCTGGACAGCGTCTGATGTCAGGTGACCCTGCAGGTAACGTTCGTGAAAGCGCATGCTCATTCATCTCAGACTATGTTCATGTGTAGTGAATGCCGCTGCGTTTTTTGGTGCTGCTCCACATAATCCGCATTATTACATTTTGCTATGAATTTAACCCCTCATTTGAAGAAATAAGATCCAGAGTGAAAATCTGCACAATAAATTGACACGATGCATATTTAAAATCAGCGCCAAAGGTCAAGTAACGCAGCGTTTTTTCCCGCAGTGTATTTCCTCAAACCTCAACCACATTGCCTATAACGTAACATGCTACGTATTACTCCATGTAGAATCCCATGCATGCCGATTCTTGGAATCTTCTCTTTCATTTTACAGCAATGAACATAATTGGAGCGACTTCTGCTGCTTGGCCGAACGTACATGTTACAGCGAATCTGTATGCCAACCTCATGTTATCTGACCGGGGGGGCTTGTAAGGAGAGTGGGACAAGTTAACCTACAGTAGAAAGTAAGAGTGGTACAAAAGGTCTCTTGTACATCACTAATGTTGAATAGGAAGTGCCACAAGGACTAATGTGTAGCAGGTAAGGACTGCGGTTTATTATGGAGATGCTGCGGTGTACATACCTGTATGATTTTGGTGTATCGCAGGAGATTAGTATGTAAATGCCCATCTGAGGGAATGTGTAGGATGCCACTGATAGTGGTGATTGTGGACAGCCATGTGGTAAAGTTAGAGGAGCTCAGAAGGCTTGGGTACAGATGTAGCCAAGTCTAACCTGACAGTCTGTCAGGAACTGAAGATGCTGGATTTACAGTAAATCCTAATCGTCTCCATTGTCCTCGCAGCCTCGTCCATCACGTTACCCAAAGCCTTGTTGTTCTTCGCTTTGTTTAGCTGTGTGCTTCATGCATGCCGAGACTAATAATGGGCTCCATCTGCCCTGAGGCCAATCATGGCTGTTGTTGCTCTGTTTAAACCCTCAGCCTAAGTACTCCCCACTATTCTGATCTCCAATCCCTATGTAGCAAACTCCGCTCTTACCTGATTATGCCGGATCTCTGTGTATCGAACTCTGCATATATCTGACTATAGTTGACTCTCCCATTGGATTTCAGACCGGAGAACAACATTGTTACACAGTGATAGCTTTCTGCAACAAGTTATCTAATCTTAAGCCATTGAAAACTAGTCTTATCCTAACATAATAAAACCAATGGAAAGGTATAGAAAGGGGTTTACAAACCTCAGTGTAGTGGCCGGTGCTTGTAACTGCAGGCACGGCTCTCATTGAAATCAACCCGAGCTATGCCTGCAGTTACAAGCACCGGCCACTACATGGGAGGCTTCTGCTCCGACCTCTGTGTTATTGCAGCGCTGACAGCAGGCGCCTGCAGAGGATCAGTCGGGGTCCCGAGTGCTGGACCCCAATTATTAATGACCTATCCTGATGATAGGTTATCAATAGTATTTCACTGGAAAACCCCTTTAAAAAGTTGAGACCTCAACCCACACCCAAAGCGAGGGATTCTTTTTAACTATGTTTTCTTTACGGCTCTGTGGCCGAGATACTCCCAAACTTCGAACATATCCCAGTCGCTCCCCCAGTCATTGCAGACACCGACGGGGATCAGAGGTGAAGCAGAAGGCGACCAGTGTTTTACAGGTGAACTGGGACCAGCGGTGTAGCAGTCTGTCAGCCGGTGGGCTTCTTCCACCAGGGGAGTCCCCTTTTTTTACAGCAATCTCTACCCCAATCCAAAGCGCTGTCCGTTTTTTCTGATTGCATCGCTCTTTACCCTCTTACACGCGGGCCGCCCCCGCAGGCAGAGCTGATCTTTCCCTCCAAATCTCTTAATACCTGTTTATTCCAAAGCATGAAGCGTGTGCCAAAGTTAATGCCTTATGAAGTTGGAGTTCTGCTCTCCTGTTTTCATTTATCACTGTGTGATTATATCATCATGATGCCTGTGCTTTACTCTCTATTAATGTCCCTGTCAGTCAGCGTGAGAACCCTCCTGCACATTACTGCTTCGCCCACACAAAGGAGTACATTGAATTTAAAGGGAATGTGTCATCAGAAAATAATCTATTATTTAAATCGGGCTTTTATGTAAAAATTAGAGCTCTAAGAATTTCTGGTGATGCTTTTTTATTTTCCCTGTCACTATCTGTATTAGAAATAAAGTCCTAACATCCTGCAGTTCTCACACTGACCACTAAGCTTATTAATAGGTCTGTCGCTTCCTGTTTTTATAAAGAAAACCTAAACCTTTCGACAGTCATCTCATTGTCACCACAGGCATGATTATAATGACAGGTAGCATCATATATATATAACACAGGATCCACTATTTACAATAGGTGATGATCACAGCTCACCTCCTCCCCCTTCCTGCACAATGACCTCTGCACATATCACAGAGCATGCCCACAACATTCTCCCATAGAGTCATGTTCTGGCTTTTGCTTCCTATGATCGATGTGGTTGCTGTCCAGCATATCTTTAACCCCTTAGCTTATTTGCTTTTTTCCATTTTTGTTTTTTCCTCCTCCCTTTTAAGAAATCGTAACTCCTTTATTTATCCATCGACGTCGCTGTATGAGGGCTTGTTTTTTGCGGGACGAGTTGGATTTTCCAATGGTGGTATTGATTGTACCATATAATGTACTGAAAAACTTTTAAGTGGAAAGAAATGGGAAAAAACGATATTTTGCCATCTTTCGGTGCATACTGTTTCTACGGCGCACAAATTGCAACAATAATGACCTGATAACTTTATTCTATGGGTCAGTACGATTACTACGATACCAAACTTGTATAGGTATGTTTTTGCTGTACTACTTGTATTTCTTTTAAAGATATTTAATTTTTAAAATTATTTTCTGTCTCCATAGGGTGACCAAAAAAGCACATTTCTGGCGTTCTTTTTTTTTTGTTTTTTGACGATGTTCACCGTGCGGGGTAAATAATGCATTACTTTGATAAATTGGACTTTTATGAACGCAGCGATACCAAATACATATTTTTGCTTTATTATTTAGATTCTTTTATTGCAAATATGGCAAAAGGTGTTTTTTTTAACTTTTATTACTTTTGTTTTTTAATAATTAATAAAACTTTATTGTTTTTATTTTTACACTTTCTTTCAGTCCCCAGACAGGAACCATAACCCGCGATGCTTTGATTGCTCCTGCAGTATGATGTAATGCCATAGCATTACATCTTACAGCATTCTGACAGGCAGCCTATCAAGCCACCCCACGGGGACGGCTTGATGGACAGTCTGCCAAGATAGCCATAGGGGCCTTTCAGAAGGCCCCCGGCTGCCATGACACCCACACGGCTCCACCGATTTTACAGCGGGGGAGGCCGTACGGGACCCTTGAATATTGGTTGGAGGATTTAAATGCCGCTGTCAGAATTGACAGTGGCATTTAAAGGATTAAAGGGGTTCTGACACGAATAAGGTTTTTATGCTTTAGCAGCCATTGTTCCCTGGTCTGCCTAATGGACACAGGGAACCCACGGTTTAATGGCTGCTAAAACATAAAAACATGATACTTACCTTGTCTCCTGTTGTTGTTGACATCAGGGGGGTCATCTCCCAGCAGGCGCTGCTCCTCCTCTTCTGTCTGCACGAGCCGCGCTGCTCCAGGATCGCGCGCATGCGCAGTGGAGAGGTGCCCTCTGACAGGAGTCAGGACGGGCCGAGTCTCCACTGCGCACGCGCAGAATCTTGGAGTTCAGCCAGGACGGACGGGCCGCCCACAGCAAGCACTGCTTGTGACGTGCTTGCTGTGGGCGGCCCGTCCGTTCACCTCGGAAGTGACTGACGGACGGAGCAGAGCCGGAAGCGGTCATTTTGACCGCTCCTGCTCTGCTTCTACAAGCCACAGAAGAAGATGCCGGCTGGAGGAGACATGCCTGGTGATCGGTCCTAGCTAGGCAAGGTGAGTAAAAATTTTTTTTTTCATGTCAGAACCCCTTTAATAGCTGCGATCGGCAGCAAGGCTGATTGCAGCTATTGCCTGCGGGTGTCAGCTGTAATAAACACCTGACGTCCGCGCTTTATAGAGGGAGAGAGCGGCCCTATCTCCCTCCATACACGTCCTGCATGGGCAGGACATAAAAACACTATTGGGCCGTCACTAAGGGTTTAAAGGGGTTGTTCCACTTCTAGCTGTTTTGTTGCAGAAAGCAAACAGCTCCAAACATTGTGCAGTGGTCCAGATTGGTAGTGAAGGCTGAGTCCTATTCAAGTGGAACTCAGCCTGCAGTGCCAACCAGGGCCACTGTACAATGTACGGAGCTGTATGCTTCCTGCAGCATAACAGCTAGAAGTGGGACAAACCCTTTATAGGGGTTGTAACAAGATTACAAGTTATCCCCTATCCACAGTAACAGGCATATGGGGACAAGAGACCACTATTCTCAAGATCAGCGGGGGT
Organism: Eleutherodactylus coqui; assembly: GCF_035609145.1. Lineage (NCBI taxonomy): Eukaryota > Metazoa > Chordata > Amphibia > Anura > Eleutherodactylidae > Eleutherodactylus > Eleutherodactylus coqui. Next base: position 55,179,646 of record NC_089842.1, on the reverse strand, counting down.
CTCAGCAGTCAAACCCTCACAATCAGCAAGTTATCCTCTATCTGGTGGGTAGGGATTAGGGAATAACTTGTAATCTTGCTACAACCCCTTTTTGTCTATCCCCATTGTCATGTACAGATAATAGGGGGAAAAAAGCATAACTAAAAAATAACGTAAATTCAGATTAGAAAAAATGACTATATTTCATCATTTGGTTTTAAAAAGTGAAGCTAAATCTAGATGATGCATTAAGGAGGAAGGTCCCGGCGGGGCTCCACCGAAATACCTAGAAGCTTGCAAATATTTGTCTAATTCTCAGCCCGAAACCAAAGCACTTCCAAAGGGAAGATACAGAACGTTCTCTAAGCAAACATAGCGTTTTTATTCTATGCCTTGTAGCAGTCGGTACTTTTTATTGTAACCTCTGGAGTCCCAGTTAACAAATCCAGACCTACCTTGGAGCTTTGTGTAAATTGTGCCGGCATTGCGCATTCTTCTTTTTACATGATTTCGAAATAAATGCCCTAAATAAAAACTGCAACCCACTTAATCTGTACCAATCGCTGCAGTTCGCCGTCCTTCAGGTCTAGGGGAGTAGTATGCGCTCTCGATGTCACTGCTATCCCTCCGCTGCGATCTCACAGCTCTTGTCATATTTATAAGCGATATTCCCGTAGCTCAGAGGGTTTGGGCTTGATAAATTGGGACTGGTTGCTATGGCTGAAAATTGGGAGCCGAGGGATTTGGGTTCAGGACTGCTTCATTGGAACCTTCGTCTGCAAAATTACATTTTTTTTTTTAGGCTAGAGTTCCAACATCTGAGCGTTCTTGTTACTTTGTAACTAAAACTCCCCCTGCTTGTGCTTAAGATATAAAGCAGGAAAATCAATAGCCCAAATAATAGCGCAATGAGAGGTAAAATAATTGCTCTCCAGGTACGTTTAGGGGGATGAAAGCCTCGAGAAGTTCTACAGGTGAAGTCTATGTATTATGCAGGAGGGAAGCGTCTAGGTAAACTCTTGTGGTGACGACCCGCCTGCGCTGACAGTCCTGGAAGCTGGTGTGAAGTTGCGCAGAGATAATTAAAGCCATTTATAAAGCTTCAGATGCAAATTAGAAAAGGACCTGAGATTTTCTGTCACAAAGCAGATTTGCAAATAATCGTTTCCCTGAGCCGGTTAGGCGATTTTCCACAGGGGGAGATCCAGGAAACATATCAGTAGCGGCTCAGACAATATTTGTAGAGAATGGCTAATGAATTGTGTTCTTCGTCTACCTGCCGTAGACTAAGAAATATCTGAAGGGCACTATATAATCCACTACTCATTACATTAGTCCTTCATTAGAGCGTTGAGCTGTTATCATACCAGCACTGCAGTAACGGGTGTCATCTATATACAAATAGGTGGTTTTCTGGCTTTTTGTCAATTCCCAATCATTGTTATATAGACTTGTATAAATGGTCTGACATTGACTTGCAGGAGTGTTGCCTTCCAATAGGTGGCGCTGCAGAGATATTCCTCCATCTTCCTCAGGCCTCTTTCACATGATGGTATGCATTTTTATGTATGGCCGTATGCGCTGAAAAATCGCAGGAATGAAGAATAGCCGCGATTAAGTCCCCATCTTAAGCCTTGTATTTTCTGCCGTTCATGCTGGCAGCTGCAGCGTAGCGACAAGAAAAATACGCTGCATGACGAAAATCCCTCGATCGTCAGAAATCCTCAGAATGACCACTAATGCTTGAATACAGCCAGCTGTCTTCTTTTCCCCCCATTGGACGTGGCTAAACACCCCCACCCTCCCTTTTTTTCAGCTCCCACCTGTTTTGCTGCGGAAAGCAAACAGCTCCAAACATTGTGCAGTGGCCCAGATTAGTAGTGAAGGCTGAGTCCTTTTCAAGTGGGATTCAGCCTGCAGTACCAACCCGGGCCACTGTACAATGTACGTAGCTGTATGCTTCCTGCAGCATAACAGCTAGAAGTGGGACAAACCCCTTATAGGGGTTGTAACAGGATTACAAGTTATCCCCTATCCACAGTAACAGGCATATAGGGACAAGAGACCACTATTCTCAAGATCGGCGGGGGTCTCAGCAGTCAGACCCTCACCAATCAGCAAGTGATCCTCTATCCGGTGGGTAGGAGATAACTTGTAATCTTGGTACAATCCCTTGTGTAGCAATTATAGGAGTCTATAGGAGCTTCCAGCATATCTTAGCCAAAGATAGGGCAACACCTATCTTTGGACGCAGCACATAAAATCGTCAACCAAAAATGGCCGGCGAGAATTTTTTACGCACTTAAAAATCACTCATCTGAATTATTACATTGGAATCCAGCGCTTCAGATGGCCACCATTTTTTCCCAATTTTTGGACGGAGCTAAATAGAAGCGTTTCTACGGCCTTATTTAATATTTCCCAGAGGAGCAATATGGCCCTATAAGCCTGATCACTCACCTCCTAGGTATCTCCCCACGACGTCTAGGTGATCTCCTTAAGGAGAGATGATACCCCTTCTGACCCACGTCACAGGCCTCTTACCAGCCAAGCCAGAAACCTACTGCACACTGATGAGGGGCAAACCCCCGAAACAGCTGTCTGTGTATGGTTTTCTAGATTTTGGTCAAATTTGAATCATTGTTATAAAGACTTGTATAAAGGGTCTGACACTGATTCGCACGAATGCTGCCATCCAACAGGTGGCGCTGCAGAGGTATTGTGCTATCTTGCTTATATTCATTGATACAACTGGACATAGCAAGTAATTGCAGTGGAAGTGGCTGCTTTGCATGCAGTGATGCTCTTTACTACTTAGCACTATGATTGGAAGCATATGATTGCACTCACAACATTATTGCTCGTCTATATATCTGACCGTAGCAGACAGATGACAGAATTGTGCTCACTGTTGCAGGCGCTCTGGTAAGTTTGCCATGACCACTATAATAACAGCTGTAAATGGATTACAGCTTTGTAATCACTTTTAAGATGAATGCACCTGTGTGCTTGTAAGGGGTTACCCTAAATAGTTAAATTGTTGCTAAAACAATGGACTATGAGCTGCACCAAAATTACAACATACATCAAAATTAGCAACAAATTCTGGTGCGATAGAACTGAGCATGCTTGAGGGATGTTTAATGATTGGCTGAGGCTTCCAAACCAAAGTGTGTTGGCTGCTGGAACCTTAAAGAAAAAAGTGGCCAAACTATCACCCCAGCCCTGTGTGAAATCAGGACTGCAAACAGAAGCAAGCGGCCGAGGCGGTGGACTTCACTCCTGACCTTAAACAGCCAGGGCAATTCCCGTGCAACACAAGTGAGACTTGCACGCCAAAGGGACTGAGCAACCAACAGGCCTGGTGCGCAGTACATCAAAACAACTGGGAAGGGTAACATCTCTCCTCAGAGCATCTAGAAGGTGAGTGAGGAGACTTATAAGGCCATGTTGGACCTCTGGGAAATATATGCAAATAAGGAAGATAGAACAATACTAAAGATGAGCGAGCATTGTCCTTAGCAAATACCTGCCCGCTCGGAAGAAAAGCTTCGGGTGCCGGCAGGGAGCGGCGGGGGAGAGCGGGGGGTGGGAACGGAGGGGAGATCTCTCTCTCCCTCTCTCCCCCCATTGCTCACTGCCGCAACTCACCGTTCCCCCGTGGCGGCACCCGAACCTTTTCTTCCGAGCGGGCAGGTACTCGCTAAGGACAATACTTGCTTGAGTAATTGCCCTTAGCGAGTATGCTTGCTCATCTCTAAACAATACCTCTGCAGCATCACCTATTGTTCCAAAGACCTGTATAAAGGGTCGGACATTGATTTGCAGGAAAGCTGCCATACAATAGGTGGCGCTGCAGAGGTATTGTTCTATCTTCCTTATTTGCATCAAAGGAACTGAACTATTTAAAGGCCCTTTAAAAGAGCACAATTACACTGGGGACCATGGTGCCTGAGATTTTAGACATTATTCTGGGTATTTATGCCGCTGATTCCGAAAATCCCATCCACTTCATTTTAGGAGCTCTAGTAGTTTTTGAGATATTCCTGATGCCATTATCTATTTTTGTTACATTTACGTTATTTTCCCTCCAGCATTTGCTTACTATTAGTACATATGATACATATCCCCACCGCTGCACATCAAATTTGGTTTGATGAAATAATTTGTAAAGACTTTGAAGGGAAATGAAATGTTTTCAGCTACAAATGTAGAAAACTTCCTGTGATGAGCATGGAGAAGCTAAAAGCAGGTAAATCCGATGGACCACAAATCTGGGAACCCATGAAAGACCGGCGCTTCCAAGTTTCACCGGAGAACTTTGAGGAACGTACGTGGTCGTTGTTTCGTAGGGTTATAAAGCATTTCCTTGGGCATTTTAAGGTCGTAAACTATGGGGAACTTGTGGAGAATCCACTCACTTCTGTTTCTGAACACTTGGTTGTAACATGAACACCCCTCTTATAACACAAATATACTATGATGCAATACAATCATCTCATTATCATCACAGGTAGGAATACAATGAAAGGTGAAACCTATATATAGATATCCACCATTCACAATATGTTGTTGTTCACAACTCACCTCCTCCCCTCCCTGCACAATGAGCTTGGCACAGGTCTCAGGGCATGCCCACAACACTTTCCCATAGAAGTCAATGGGACCCCTCTTATCCATTATGTCTATGTACCTTGAGGCTGCTGTAAAACATATCTCTAAATGCTGTTAACTGCAGCTCAGGTAGGAAAAGAGTCACTTTGTGCGCCACCCACTGGCTTATCATGGACGCAGCGCAGCAATGGGGCACCTGGTGAGTATGAAGCCTCATAATGTAGTTTATGAGGCTCAAAGGTGATTGCAAGTTCCCTTTAATGAAATTGTCTGTATGTTTGTGGTCATTGTCTACTGCTGGGCATCTTCTGATTTTGAAGGAAAGGAAACATGATGCGTCCTTCATCTGCTGCACCAAGTTTCCTTGGCTGACCACAACGTCTTCGGTCATTACCTTTGCCTGTTTCTTTGTGCTTCTTCAAAAGAGCTTGAACAGCAGATCTTGATACCCCAGTCTGCTTTGAAATCTTTGCCTGTGATTGACCTTGCTGATGTAGAATAACTACCTTGTGTCTTGTTGCTGTGCTCAGTCTTGCCATGGTGTATGACCTGTGACATAAAACTGTCTTCCACAACCTCACCTTTGTAACAGAGTTTGGCTGTTCCTCACCTACTTTTAAGCCTCCTACACAGCTGTTTCTGTTCAAGTTACTGACTGTGTTTCAACCTACAGATCAAAATGATGATTATCACCTGTTTGGCATAATTGGCTAATTGACTGTAATCCTACAAAATCCCTGACTGTGTGTCAGTGTACCTAGAAGAACTGAGTTTTGAAGGCAAAGGGTGGTCACACCGAATATTGATTTGATTATATTACTATTCACAAAATTAACTATTAACACCTCTATTATTTCATAATATAGGGGCATAGCTAAACGGGGCATGTGCCCAGGGTACCGTATACTAGGGGTGTGCCAACAAGCTATCTGTCTTTGGGTGAGTATGTAGATGCAGGGCTAGAGCGAGCTACAATTCTTGGCCTAATATTCTGTATATTTCCTGATATCTTCTCCTTGTCCCAGTTGTATACCTCTCACAGCGATATGACAGATATCCTCACTTAGATGCCTTTTCTTCCTCTGGCTGTACCTGTGTGTTTCCCTTACAGGCAGATGAGCATTCCTACATATTTAATGCACTTTTAAATGACTTTAGTTATGCAGGGCAACTTCCGAGAAAAGAGTCAAAAATGTTATATTAAGATTTCCCGAGGTGAATCATAAATAACAGGGAGGTTCTGCGCTGCCCTGAAAACATGGAAAGAGCCCAAATGATCATGCAGCAACAATACTGCAGCATACTATTAGCCTGGTGACAGGGACGGCGGCGGCTCTACTGAGGGTCATGAATATTTAAGTAGAAGTCATATACATAAATAATATCCATAGGCAGGAATAGAGAACGTACGACACAGGGGGCTCATGATCCTGTCATTACAATTGTCACACTTCTGAATATACACCTCAGTTTTGTTTCAGCTTGAGATTTTATTGCTAACATTAAGTTTTTAGGTAAAACACTTTTTTTTTTTTCAAATCTTTCATGTCACTATTAAAATCCTGCAGTTTTCATTCTGACCACTAGGCCCAATAGCCTGGCACTTCTGTTCTGTAGTGTATGAACCACAAACTCATCAGCCTGAAGATATTCATTGAGTTCTATGAGACCGCGTTGTGGACATACTCTGAGACATGTGCATATGTGCCTATGCAGTGAGGGGGAGGAGGTGAGCTGTGATATCACCTGCCAGTATTATGAGTGGTGAATCTTGTTTTAGCTAAATATAGGTGATAGGACTCCTTCACACTGGCAATCACAATATTATGGGGAGAAAATCGTGACAAAATGGCTGCTTTGTTCAGGCAATTTTTGAGTGTCAGCGATGCCTTTTTTTAAAAATTGTGCATCGCTGCCGCCGTGATTTTCTTGCGCAAAAGTCAATAGATGTTTAAAAACGCATTGCACAAAAATCGCAAGCTTGTGCATTGTGATGCAAAAAAAACGAGGCTCCGTCTTGCAACATCGCATGAGTGAAAACATCTCAAATGGTAATGAAACCATTGAAAATCATTGGTTTTATAAATCAGCATTTTCACTCACTCTCGCATTGCACGATTTTATCACCAGTGTGAAGGCAGCCTCAGGTCTCCTTCATATGTGCACAATTGCGCTCATTTTTGCACGTACAAGATCGGCTATGGGAACCACAACCCTTAAAACTCATAGGTTTCAATGAGCTCACTCACATTGCCAATTTTCTGAGCGAATTTTCACCGCCAGCGAAAAAACGTAACATGCCCATAGGAGTCTATGGTATGCGCAAATGTGCAGTTATCCTGAACAAAATTGACAGCGTAATAGCGAGGACCAATTGGGTTAGCCCACTTGTTCAAACATGGCGTGAATGTCTCCCACACGGATGTGAACAGTGCCAGCAGCCAGGCAAAGAATAGTGAGCAGCATGGATCCGCTCGCCAGAGGACGGGATCGGGCTTCAATCTCCTCCTCCTCTGGCGATCATGATTACATCATGCTGTCAGAACCGGCAACTCTCGGGGCCGCCGGGCCCGCACCACCGGTCCGGCCACCCGGGGTACAGGAGCACGGCGCAGAGGTACCCCGGTTCTTGTGATCTCCCCGGGCCGCTGTAAGACTGGTCGCCGCCGGGTTGCTAGGGAGGCAGCTGGTGCTTCTAGTCGCTTGACTACCAGGCTGGCTTCCCTGGTAACTGTCTGTGCAGTGAGACTGGGGGCGTGCCCCCAGCACCGCCCTGATTAGCCCTGCTGCTGTCAGGCTCCCCGCCCCAATCAGCTTCTGGGGCGGGAGCGCTGACAGCATTTAAATAGGTGTGTTTTCCTCTCAGGCCTTGCCAGTGTTAGTTTGGTTCTCCAGCTGCACCCGCGTTTATCCTGACTGCTCTTGTGACCTCGGCTTTTCTGACACCTGCTTTTGGACTTGACCACGTTTTGCCTGACCCCTCCGTACTGCGTACCCTCTTGTTGCCTACCCGGATTGTCTGACCATTCTACCGTTGCTTGTCTCAGTGTCTGTTTGTCTCCCGTGTCCCGCTTCCCTAGTGAGGGTAGGGACCGTCGCCCAGTTGTCGCCCTGGGGGGTAGCCCAGGGGGGCAAGTAGGCAGGGACAGGGGTTGCGGGATATCTCAGGGACCCCCATATCCCGGACACTGTCCTGACAGTAACACTGGCCGAACTAAGGTCAGACCCTTGCATCCGCCCGGCAACTTTGAGCCCCTCGATGGAGGCCGTGGCGGCTGTAGCGAACCAGGTCCAGGTCCTTACGACCCTTGCCCAGGACCTAACAGCCCGCTTGCAGCCACGGGAACAAGTGGCAGCTGCAGGCCCCATGCAGCCCTCGTCCGCTCCAGGAACGATGTCAGAACCTCGAGCCACGCTTCCGGATTGCTTCTCCGGAGAGAGAGATCAGTTTTTTGCATTTAGAGAGAGCTGCAAGCTCTACTTTGATCTCCGCCCCCACTCCTCTGGTACTGAATACCAGAAAGTGGGAATCGTAATTACCCGCCTGAGGGGAGAGCCCCAGAATTGGGCTTTCTCGCTACCAGCTGGCTCTCCAGCCCGACTATCCCTTGACGCCTTTTTTTTCGCCCTGGGTCAAATTTATGACGAGCCCGACCGGGCGGGCTACGCAGTCTCCAAACTTCTGGCCCTGCGCCAGGGTTGTAAGATGGCGGAGGACTACTGTTCCCAATTCCGTCAACATTGTACGGAATCCCGGTGGAACGATGCCGCCCTAAAAGACTTATTTTTGACCGGTCTGTCTGAGGGTCTCAAGGACCTACTTGTGGCCCACCCAGAGCCTAAAACCCTGGAGCAAGCCATGTCGCTGGCTATTCGAGCCGACCGACGTTTGAGGGCCAGACACGCCGCTCGGACCACCCCACTCCCCACGTCTACTTCTTCGACTGACCCGACCTTTTACCCTCCCACCACCGAGGCCATGGAGCTGGGAGCCGTGAACCCCGAGCAACGACGGGAACACCGCCTGAAGAAGAACCTCTGCTTCTACTGTGGGGAGCCGGGTCACCGCATTGCTACCTGCGCTAAGAAGCCACGGCAGGAAGAACTCCCGCTCCTAGGCAGTTATCGGGGGGACTGTCTAGGAGCCAAGGTACTCCCTGTGTTGTCCAAAATGTTAGTGCCTTGCACCCTAGAATTTCATGCTTTCCACCGTACTGGGCAAGCCTTTGTTGATTCGGGGGCTGCGGCTAATTTCGTTAACTTTAATTTCGTTGCTCAACTGTCCGGGGTTTTGTTACGTTTAGAAACTCCGATTCTGGTTTCAGGAGTGGACTCCACTCCTTTGCAAGCAGGGGTGGTTAATCTGGTGACCCCTGAAGTAAGGTTTACTATAGGAGCCTTACACGTGGAAACCTGCACCTTTCTAGTGATGAGAGATTTGTCTGTGGACGTCGTCCTAGGCCTCCCCTGGCTCCGGGAGCACAACCCGGTAGTAAATTGGGACACGTTGGAACTGGTAAAGTGGGGTCCCCGCTGTGCCAACCACCTTTGTGCGGTGAAGGTGGGAATCTCCACCTGCGAGGGGAGCCCCCTACCAGAATACCTCTCCGAGTTTTCTGACGTGTTCTCCAAACAATTATCTGAAGCTCTGCCCCCTCATAGGGAATGGGACTGTAAAATAGACTTGATTCCTGGGGCCAAACTTCCTAAGGGCCGCATTTATAACGTTACGGTTCCAGAGAGAGAATCCATGAGGGACTACATCCAGGACAGCCTGGCCAAGGGGCACATCCGGCCCTCAGAATCCCCGGTGGGTGCCGGGTTTTTCTTCGTTGAGAAGAAGGATGGGGGTCTCCGGCCCTGTATTGACTATAGAGAGCTAAATAAAATCACAGTCCGAAACCAGTATGCTCTTCCACTCATTCCTGACCTCCTCAACCAGGTCGCTGGTGCCCGATGGTTTTCTAAACTTGATCTCAGGGGAGCATACAACCTCATCCGCATTCGGGAGGGGGATGAGTGGAAAACCGCCTTCAATACGCCCCTCGGGCATTTTGAATACCTAGTTATGCCTTTTGGATTGTGTAACGCCCCCGCCATTTTTCAGGGGTACATGAACTCAGTGTTTCAGGATATCATGGGGGTGTTCGTGGTTGTATATCTAGACGACATTTTGATTTTTTCCTCCGACTTGCCGAGTCACCATACTCACGTTCAGACTGTGCTAGCTCGACTCAGACATAACAAGCTGTTTGCTAAACTCGAGAAATGTGTTTTCGGGGTACAAAAGATATCATTTTTGGGGTATATCATCACGCCATGCGACTTCCAGATGGATCCTGAAAAGGTGAAGGCCATCACGGAGTGGGCCCAGCCAGGGTCGTTGAAAGCCCTTCAACGCTTCCTCGGCTTCGCCAACTACTATCGCAAATTCATTCAAGACTTCTCCGTGGTGGCTAAACCTCTAACGGACCTCACCAGAAAGGGGGCAGATGTGAGGACCTGGTCTTCTGAGGCTCTGAGGGCCTTCAATACCCTAAAGGCGGCGTTCTCGTCTGCACCTGTCCTAGTACAACCGGATCTGTCCAGTCCTTTTGTGGTGGAGGTAGATGCCTCTGAGTTTGGTGTGGGAGCGGTACTGTCCCAAGGTCCCTCCACTCTCACCAACCTTAGACCGTGTGCCTATTTTTCTAGGAAGTTTTCGTCCACCGAACGGAACTATGATATAGGCAACCGGGAATTGCTGGCGATTAAGTGGGCTTTCGAAGAGTGGAGGCATTTTTTGGAAGGAGCCCATCACCAGATTACGGTACTCACTGACCATAAAAACCTCACTTATCTAGATTCCGCTAAGAGGTTAAATGCTCGGCAAGCCCGCTGGGCCTTGTTTTTCTCTCGGTTCAATTTTGTTGTTACCTATAGACCCGGTTCTAAGAATGTCAAGGCTGATGCCCTGTCTAGGAGTTTTGGTTCTCCGGAACCTTCCGAGCCGGAGCCTGAGAGCATTCTCTCCCCTGGGGTGGTCCTCGCTGCTGTCTCCTCCGACCTTTCACCTCTCATTCACGCCGCTCAACAATCTGCTCCTGAAGCCCTTCCGGAAGGCAAATTATTTGTCCCGTTGTCACTGAGATTGAAAGTGTTAGAGGAGACACATGCTTCAGTCCTAGCTGGACACCCCGGTATCAGGGGTACTCTGGAGTTAGCGGCCAGACTCTATTGGTGGCCGCACATGGCCAAGGATGTACGGGTATTTGTGTCCGCGTGCCCGGTTTGCGCAAGGGGGAAGAACCTCAGGAGACGTCCTGAGGGGCCTCTTCTGCCCTTGCCCATTCCGTCCAGGCCATGGTCCCATTTGTCCATGGATTTTATTACTGATCTGCCATCCTCGCTGGGGAATACGGTCATTTGGGTAATAGTTGACCGTTTCTCCAAAATGTCTCATTTTGTTCCACTTGGCAAGTTGCCTAACGCCAAACTTTTGTCTGAGATGTTCATCAAGGAGATTGTTCGGTTACATGGGATCCCCGAGGATATTGTGTCTGATAGAGGGGTTCAGTTCGTCGCTCGCTTCTGGCGAGCCTTCTGTAAAAATCTAAACGTTAATTTGTCCTTTTCCTCCGCTTTCCATCCCGAGAGTAACGGACAAACGGAACGGATGAACCAGGAACTTATCCAGTATCTGCGACTGTTTGTCTCTGATAACCAGCATCAGTGGGCCAACTACTTACCTCTCGCCGAATTTGCGATTAACAACCATGGTAACTCGTCGACCCAACTGTCACCTTTTTTTTGTAACTATGGGTTCCATCCCCGGTTCTCGCTTTCTACTCCTTTGGTCTCGAACAATCCGGCCGCCGACATATCCGCCGAAGAACTGTGCACACGTTGGGCCCAGGTTCGTAAGAACCTTCAGGGTTCCCAAGAGAAACTGCGTAAATACGCAAATAAAGGACGTACTATCTCTGCACCTTTTGTGGTCGGGGAGCAGGTTTTATTATCATCTAAGAATCTGAGACTTAAGGTTCCCTCCCTGAAACTTGCTCCTCGGTTCATTGGCCCATTTACGGTTTCTCAGGTTATCAACCCGGTGTCATATAAGTTGGCACTTCCTGACCCCTGGAAGGTCCACAAGGTTTTTCACAAGAACTTGCTTAAGAAGTATGTGACTCCAGTTCTCCCCACCCAGAACCCGCCTCCTCCCTCTCTGGTACAGGGGGAACTGGAGTATGAAGTAGAAAGGCTTGTGGATGCCCGACGGGTTAGAGGTGGGCTGCAGTACCTGGTCCACTGGAGAGGATTTGGCCCTGAGGATAGGACGTGGGTCCCTGCCAGGGACGTGCATGCGCCACGCCTAGTCCAGGCATTCCACAGGGCTTTCCCGCTTAAGCCCGCACCTGGCCATGGGGGTCCGGTGTCCCCCCGTAGAAGGGGGGGTACTGTCAGAACCGGCAACTCTCGGGGCCGCCGGGCCCGCACCACCGGTCCGGCCACCCGGGGTACAGGAGCACGGCGCAGAGGTACCCCGGTTCTTGTGATCTCCCCGGGCCGCTGTAAGACTGGTCGCCGCCGGGTTGCTAGGGAGGCAGCTGGTGCTTCTAGTCGCTTGACTACCAGGCTGGCTTCCCTGGTAACTGTCTGTGCAGTGAGACTGGGGGCGTGCCCCCAGCACCGCCCTGATTAGCCCTGCTGCTGTCAGGCTCCCCGCCCCAATCAGCTTCTGGGGCGGGAGCGCTGACAGCATTTAAATAGGTGTGTTTTCCTCTCAGGCCTTGCCAGTGTTAGTTTGGTTCTCCAGCTGCACCCGCGTTTATCCTGACTGCTCTTGTGACCTCGGCTTTTCTGACACCTGCTTTTGGACTTGACCACGTTTTGCCTGACCCCTCCGTACTGCGTACCCTCTTGTTGCCTACCCGGATTGTCTGACCATTCTACCGTTGCTTGTCTCAGTGTCTGTTTGTCTCCCGTGTCCCGCTTCCCTAGTGAGGGTAGGGACCGTCGCCCAGTTGTCGCCCTGGGGGGTAGCCCAGGGGGGCAAGTAGGCAGGGACAGGGGTTGCGGGATATCTCAGGGACCCCCATATCCCGGACACTGTCCTGACACATGCTTGTGTGAAGGAGGCCTTACCCTTCATTGTAATCCTGCCTATGATGATAATTAAATGACTGCTGAAAAGTTTTCTCTATAGAACAGGAAGTGTCAGACTAGTGGCTAGAGTGAAAAGTGCAGGATATTAGGTTTTTTTAATACACATAGTGGGATGGAAAGTTAAAAGAAAAGAAAATCATCAAAAAGTTTAAGTAATACGTGTGACATAAAAAATGATTTGAACAATAGGCCATTTTCTGACCACACCATTTCTTTAAAGACTTAATTGGGAAGCAATGAAGGTAATAATACGGATAGCACGTGTGAAAATCGCCCGTTATTCCCTATGGGAATAAAAAAAATCGTATTGCACTCAAATGACTCTCACATGTACATGCGAGCGCGATGGAATTGTTTTTCACCTCCATAGGAAAGAATGGTCAATATCGCCCAAGAATAGGACATGCGGGGCGGAATTACGCCGCAGGACGCAGCCAAATCCCCAGCTGTGGAATTCCACACCAGAATCCGCAGATACAACTGCAGACTTTGATGCATAGTTGCAGGCAGGTCTTGAGTCATTTTCAGTTCCGCATCAGAATCTGCAGGGAGCCGTCAGATTTTGGTGTGCAGTTTACCGTGGCTTGCAGTGCATCTCGCGGCCTATTCCGTCTTGTGTGAAAGGTCCTTTAGGGGTTTTCTTGTGCAGCGGTGTGGAGAGTATACTGAGAATAGCGTGACTGAGGAAAAACATCCACTGAAAGGGGATCCTGCGGACGTCAATATTCTGGTGGTCAGTCAATCAGATTGCAGCAAATCGCTCCAGCGAACATGTCCAAATGCACAACTCATTATTGCTAATCGCGGATGGGCTATAACAGCAGACAACCAGTTCCAGCGCCATTGCTGTGTAAGGTTAGCAGAAAGGTGAGACTCCGGCGGGCAGAAGGGGGCAAAAAATGGGTCACTGAGCAGTGGAGAAATGTCTCCTGGTCAGATGAATCCAGATTTCCTTTGCACCATGCTGATGGGAGGTCAGAATTTGGCACAAGCGGCATGAATCAATGAGCCCTTCCTGTCAGGTGGGAGGTGATGGAGGAATGATGTGGGAAATGTTTCCTTGGCCACCATGGCTCCTCTGATACCTGTGGATGTAGTGTACTCTGCATATATATTTGCGGCTTTGGAAGCCAAAGAAGGTCCAACGCACTACAAGACGGGGTCCATAATGATGCTGCTGTTCACTATGTACGTGTTTAGAGGGTTGGTGCTAACACCATCACACGTACTTTAGGTCTAGTCTTACCTAGGCTTTCCTTCACCTGGCTAGTTCACCCTGGCCAAGGTAAGGTGGCTGGTTGGCATTCCCATGGCACCCGGTGCTCCTCCGTGGCAGTTCTCCCTCCCGGCTATGCCCCTGCTTACTGGCCATATATCTCTACTTCTACGTTTGGCTGCTGGCATGAAGTAATTAATTTGGTGGTGACTAGTCCGTCGCCGCTGTAACAGTTCCCACTGTATCAGTTCGTTTGCCCACGTCGCCCTCATTTTTATTGCTCTCGGTGAAATCTATTAAATCTCTTATTTAAACTGTAATAAATTTTGTACAAGATGAAAGAATTACATAAAATTGTACAAGTTCACGGCCCATAAAAACGTAATTTTCAGTTGGGGAGATTAAGACATCATTAGGATACTTTGTAGTGTTTTCATTTTCAAGGCTTTCTGTCATAAATCACGGCTTACTTGTTTTGCCTTCTCCAGTACAGCATTGCACTTCATCACAGATTTCCATACTCTTTGTTGCTTAATGACTATGTTGAAGAGATGCGCCATTAATTACATAGCTTGATATCTAGAAAAGTTACTGTCTGATTTTAACAAGTTCTATTATTTTACATGCTCTATAATCACCACAGGGTCCTATATGGTACAGCAATATTCAAGTGCACTAACACAAGGGGTGGTCCATGAGCCAGTAAGATCCCCAGGATTAAGGTAATTGGTGTCCTGGGAGATCTATACCAAATGTAATTTCAGTATTATCTTGTCTATTGCTTTGATGTAGCCTGAAGCTCAAGGACCCAAGCGCAACATTTACTACTTTTTCACCATTGAATTTACATACCTCCAAAGATGATGGGATTATACCATGTAGGGCCTCCTTTGGCCCTAATGACATTACATCCACTCCATGGCATACTTTCTACTAACACCTGATACACTTCAGCTAGTATTTGCCTCCATTCATCGTGCAAACATCTGGTGAGTACTCTCAAAGAAGATAGACGCTCTTCATATGTCCAGACCTGATATTCCAGTTCATCCCAGAGATGTTCAGTAGGGTTCAGGGTCATCTTGTTGGAAGTATTGTGTTACGTGTGCTGCTGAGACATGTTGTACTATTGTGATTCCAGCAGCACAGCACTCTCAGGGTTAATGATTGAGCTGGCTGGGTGTGGTACTGTCTGCTAGCCAATCCCCTGGATCTGTGCTCACATATAAACTCAGCTCCTGGTCAGTCACTGCATGGCTCCTAAGGTGCGCAGTCATGAATGCTTGTCTGGTGAAGTTTGCAGTGTGACTTGGTTTATGTCCGTTTGTACGTTTAAATTCTGTCAGTTTTGTGTTAGCTTGCTGTGTGACCTGCTATATGTGCCCTGTTGCAGCGTGTGGTGAACTGTGTCCGGTTCTGCTGGACTCCTGGTTAATGTAGGGACTAGCAGTATAACCAGGAGCCGTGAAGTGGCCTGCTAGCTTTCAACATCTTGTACAAAATGTCAACCAATACCTGGTATTTATGCAGCTTTCAATCTGTTACTAGTGGTTGCATTTTGTGTGCGGTGTATTCTGGGTATGTCATGTGGCATGTGAATGCATCCTGTTCTGGTGTGTGGCTCCTAGGATTAGCTAGGGCCCAGATCCGAAGACCGCTGGGCTGCCCTTATTGGGGCAATGTCCCCGCTTAGGAAGGGCCAGGTCTACCTCCCAGTAGCTTAGGGACAGTTTGCCAGAAACCCATGAACTCATCCAGTCCCTTTTGGGTACGATCGTGTGGGCCCTGTGCTTTGCCTGCCCACACGATCGTAACATAATGCCCCCCCCCCCCCACTTACAAAAGGGGGTGCATTATGTTGTGTGTTATATGTTGTGTGGATTATGTTCAGGTGTGGATTGTCATGTTCTGAGGCTGTTGTATGTGAACAGTGACAGGTCCAGTGTCTGCGCAGGTGGCCAGACATCAGGTGTAGATAGTTCTGTTCTGAAGATGTTGGTGTTCATATGTATGTTAGGCACACTGTGTTGTAGTGTCTGTTGCATGCGGTTGTTGGAGCACGTTTCCCCGTACTTCCCCACAGATGGTTTGGACACCTGCTGTTCCTCCCCTCCTGATGTTCTGGGGTGGTGCACTCAGTAGGTGCGGTACGGTGACTACGCAAGTGTAGCCACTAGCAGGTTTCTCCTTGCCCTTGGCAGGTGCAGCCTCAAAACATCTGATTTTGTGTGCGTGGTGCGAGCTGGTGACGCCGGCCACGATTTTCCTTATAGGCCAGATAGGTGTTCTGGCGGTCCTTCCCCTTGTACGGTGGGTGTGGTGGCTCCATACAGCTTTGGTGGCATGCATGTTGTGTCTGAGTTCCATCTCAGTCTGTATTCCTGTCTCGGTGTCCGTTTTGTGGTGAGGTGCGCCCTGCGGACGTAATTTGTTGTAGACCCCTGTGCGGGAGGTACCAGGGTGTACTTCCTTCTCCTGCTGACAGGCTGGTGTCCGCATCAGGCCCATAGTGATAAGTCCTGTTCTACGCTATGTCAGTAGGGAGGGTAGCCATCTTTCCCTCTGGATTGTGCATATTCTATGCAGGCTACTGTTCGGTGGCCTTTTGTATAAGGCGCAGTGGTCCTGCTTAGTAATTTCCTTACTCTCTCCCATTTTGTCATCTTTGCCTTGGTGTCAGGTCCTTTTTAGATAAATCCTGTACACGTGCGCGGTTAGGAGGAGTTGCATAATTTTTTTTGGTTATGCTTAAAGGGTCCAGAGCCCCCTTTTTTTTTAAGCTTGCTGTGTGTCCTGCAATCTGTGTTGTGTCCTGTTGCAACGTGCGGTGTGAACGGTGTCCGGTTCTGCTGGACTCCTGGTTAGTGTAGGGACTAGCAGTATAACCAGGAGCCGTGAAGTGGCCTGCTAGCTTTCAACATCCCGTACAAAATGTCAACCAATACCTGGTATTTATATTCAGCTTCCAATCTGTTACTAGTGGTTGCATGTTGTGTGTGGTGTATTCTGGGTCTGTCATGTGGCATGTGAATGCATCCTGTTCTGGTGCGTGGCTCCTAGGATTAGCTAGGGCCCAGATCCGAAGACCGCTGGGCTGCCCTTATTGGGGCAATATCCTTGCTTAGGTAGGGCCAGGTCTACATGCTTATAGCTGGGGCCAGTTGCATGAAACCCGTGTGTCCCCCCCTTAGTCACGATCGTGTGGGTCCCTTGCTTTGCCTGCCCACACGATCGTAACATATTGCTGACCATTCCCTGAGTATTGTCACATTGTCATCAGCCCATTATTATCTATAATGTCAGGGTACACCTCCATGTTCATGGTTCTTGTCACTACAACCAATGGACTGAAACCATGCCATGTAAAACATCCTCAGACCATAACGGAACCTCCGCTGTACTTAACTGTTGGCACAACACACACAGGCCACAGGTGTTCACCAAGCATCCTCCACACCCAGGTACATCCATCTGATGTGAAATTGGAGTAATGTGATTCATCACTCCAGAGAATGTTCTTCAATTGCTCGACTGTCCAATGACGACGCTCCTTGCAGCATTGTAGATGGGTAAATGCATCATCTTTGAGAGAACGCGACAGATGTTTGCAGGATGAATGGAGGGAAATACCAGCTGAAGTTTATCAGATGTTAGTAGACAGCATACCATGGAGAGTATCTCATCCAAACATAATCACACTCCAAAGTGTGTACAACTCGGGATTGTTCATTAGTGTCATGTGCGGTGGATCCCGCAATCACATATATGCATATAAGTAAATCACAGACACCATCGTCCAATGCTTACTTGTTAGTTTTTTTCTCTCAGAGTTTTCAAGGCATACATACACAAATCTTTGTTTTTACCATAAAGTGCTTTAGCCCATGAGCCGAGCGGGAAGCATATTGGCAACGTTTCAGGTAATCTCTCCCTTCCTCAGCAATGAAACACTGCTGCTGTTGCCAACATGCCTCAATGGGCATCTGTGCATGAAAGGCATGTGCCTGCTTGCTATAGGTGCCACTGGTCTATTTGGAAAAAAAAACTCGCTGCATCTCCTATGATTCTTGTCCTTCTTCACGGATGGTAATAGCATGTGCATCATGCAGTGACCATGTATATCGGACAACACATAGACAGCCATCTGTATGCTGTCCGATCTGAATTGTGCTTGAGTATCTCATGCATAACTGACATAGAAGTGTCTGAATTCGGCAAGTCAAATAAGTAGCCAAGTGAAGGGCCATATGTATTTTTGCTTTACTAAACAGTCCTAATATCCTATAAGATGAGCGTTGTATGGCACAGAGTGTTAAGACAGCAGAGTGTTAATGCAATCCTCTCACTCATGATCTGAAGGTTGCAGGTTCAATCTAGCTTGGTGCAGGTAACCGTCTCAAGGTTGACTCAACCTTCCATCCTTCCGAGGTCGGTAAAATGAGTACCAAGCTTAGGGGGGGGGGTAATAAATTACCTGAAAGCGGGGCGGAGTAAGTTGAAGCTATGCAAATAACACGATTTATTTTATTTAGACGCAATCACTTCCACAAGCTGCAGTAAGGCGGTAGCGTCCGATTATTATGATCCTGGACTAGTGCCACCTAACATCATAAAAGCAGCCTTAGGAGAGAGGAGATGTAAATCCAATGCAGGACATCAGTGCACATTATGCCTACCAAGGGCAGTGTTGTGAAGGAGTCTTGATGAGACACAATAATAAGTAAATTAGTATAGAAGTGAAGTGGGCTCCTGGCCTCCATTGTCACACAGTGTGACAAATGAATGGCATTTGTAAGTCTTAAAATGTGATTTACCAACTATCTGTCTAGCAGTCTCCCTCGCACGTACAAAGGATTACACAGATTTGGGATGTTCACCTAGGAATGTTCTGGGTATTATTGCACAGATTTACAGATCAGGCGGCAAATATAGAGTTTGGGAAGAGCAAAAAGATACTATAATGTCTAGACGGTTGAGGGATGGAGACTGCACTCCACATTAATTTAACTGTTTTCCAAAATACAGCGTTAATTAAGCTTTCTCTATTTCTTCTATAGCTAGAAATATGCTGAGAACTGCTCATTCTTGTATGGTGGAGCTGAAAGGTGCTAAAAGCTTTTCATTAGATGTATGACCAAGGCTTGCTTTGCACACTCTCCAAAGATGAGAAAAATGACATCGCTTCGGTTGAAGAAGTACTCTGTGAAGTCCCTTGTTAGACAGATCTCATCTTCCGTGTGTCTTCCCTCTACATAATCATAGATACATATATTAGACACTGATCCAGATTTCAGTTTTGTATAGGCCACTTGTTTCTATAAGTCTCCAGATGTGATGGCTGTAATGGCCCAACCTCTATATTTTTGGCCCCTCCATAAATGTCATACGTGTCATGTCTTCTGTGTAGATGTACTGTGCAAACTGTCTAGTCTCTTTTTTGGGTATTGAAGAGCTGCAGCAAATGAGTGGTTAATGTCTGCATGTGGCTGGGATATGTCTGTAAATGTATCAATTTATATCCTGTCACATGGTATGCTAGAGACTATAAGCATGAGTGTTTGAGAGCAAGGTGTGGTCTTCTTCAGTGGGTCCTTCATCATCTTCAATGGTAGAGAGTGGTGTGCCGGCCACATGGGGGTACCTTCAACCCTCGTGGTGAAGAATGGTGGAGGAGAAAGATTGGTATCCTTAGGTCCCCAATTACAGGAACCATTAGAGAGAGAGAAAGAGAGCGAAGTGAAGCGTACGCCTGCAGAGATTCAAGTTCTTAACAAGTAAGTGTCTGTGGAGCGTCCCTACCCCCATCCTCCTCTGGAGAGTAACCCTTCCAGGAGCCGTACCTGACAGATAACTTGCACTGCAGGACCAATATCAACCTTAGTTTCCCCCCTGACCTCAAGTCTCCTGTCCTTCCTGCACTGGTGTGTTTTTATGCTGTGTGCTGCTAAAGCTACAAGTAAAGTTTTGCCAGCCCTGACCATTCCCAGGAACTGAGGTACTACAAAGTTAACTATGTGTGGATTTCCTTCGATTCTCTGCCGAAGTTCATTCCGGTGAGTCGGGAACGGTGACGTCACGTGACAATCCTAAAATCCATTACATGTATATAGGCCATCCCTGTTTCAGGGGTGTTCGGAAGAGGCCTAGTGGTACTTGGACCGAGGTCGCATGTGTCCCTCTGGGGTGGAGTCTGGTAAGTGCCACCGTGACAAGTGACCACTCTACCCTCCCAGTTACTCAGCGTTGGCTTTGTGTCTCGAGTGGTCCTTCGGGACACCACAATGCCCACTCGGGCTGGCTCTAAATTGCCATGAGCCCTTGGGCAACAAAGTTACAGTGGGCCTCCTTAGTAGCTTATAGGCCTTGCTGTGCCCCCTTAGTAATTTATAGGCTCCGCTGTGCCCTGATACTTTGTGCCGCGAATCATTTATAGTCCTCATTGCGCCTTCAGTCATCTATAGGCCTCACTGTGTCCCTGGAGAAATTAAACACCTACATGACAAAGAAGGCGTCAGGCGGTGGAATGGGAAGTGTTCAGCTTCCTGCAGTGCAGTTGTCATAGTCAATTGTATCCGTGTCTTAAAAACACGGATACGCTTGATTGCAAGAACAGGGACTTGGTTGATCCCACCCGAGTAGACTTCTCTCCAGGCTCAGTAGATCCTGGAACATGACCAGGTTTGCTGGTTGCTGAAGTTAGCCCAGTCCAAGTACTCAGTACTATGTACTCTACTAGACAATATCACTCCAGAGCTCATTAACAAATAATCTTCTGGTAATTAACTATCTGTTAGGACCACACTGAGCCATCAAAGCTTGCCATACCCCTAATAAAATGTTTATAACATAGTATCTATAGAACATGTGATGCCATTTAGGAATTTACCAATATACATTGATGACGTTATAACAGCCTCAGGTTACGGTATGTTCAATATACAGCGGTGCTACAGACACTGGCGGTCTGCAGCACGCACAACAAGAGCATTTTACTGGTTAAACCCCTTTATTACTGAAGTGCATGCACTGATTGGCTGTCTAGTAGCGCCTCTCTACAGTACAGTGTGGTGCTGCATGTTCTGTAGTGCTCTCCACCTGTGCCAGGATGAGCAGGTAAGAACATCTCCATGTTATTTCTTTGCTATTTCTCTACATACTGTCTAGAACCCTGAAGAAGCTCCCGTCTGCCACAGAGAAAGTGATTTACAGCCTCCAGACGCTGCTTCTGACTTTTATATGCAAGAACTTGCTTTTTCTGCATCTGTTTTTTGAATGGTCCGTGTAATTCCTAAAATGTGATTTACTAACTATTGCACAGTACATTCCTACTTGCCCAAATCTGCCAAGCCGTCTACCTCGCACATAGCAAGGATTCCACAGGGATGCTCTAAGCCTAATTACATAGATTTGCAGGTCAGGTGACAAATGAAGAGTTTGGGACAAGTAAAAAGTTTCTTTAAAGTCTAGACAGTTAAGGGATGGAGACTTCTTTGGACGCCCAGTGACAGAGGCTCCATCTTATTTTTCTGGTTCACTGTGTTCCCCTTACCGGACCCTGGAGAAGATGCTTTAGGGACAGCGCTCTGACTGTGTACACGGAGAAAGTATGTGTGTGTGTATATATATATATATATTAGATATTATCTACACAAACTTCAGTGTATGTCAAGGAGGCGTATTACCCAAATCCACCGCAAAGGAAGGGGGAAGAGCACAGGACACCAGAGGGCATAAAAATAGGCAATCCAGGAAAAGGTAACCAATCTTTAAAAAAAGGTGTTCATAGTGTAAGACAGTGACCGGCAAAGTGCTGGAGGGCCGTTACATTTCACCTAGGATGCTCTCCTATGAGGCTTTGGGGAGCACTTGGCCAGATACGTGCCACCGAGCAGCCTGGGCTTGGTGGAGGAAGCCGGCAGTATGGTGTCAGTAACATTAAGTTACTGACACGGTGTAGCAAGTAAGTGGCTCCAAGCCGCATAATCCGGGCTGGCTTTTCCTGGAGTGACCAAAGCGAAGGGTGGGATGGTCACTCCCATGTACCAGGTGGGGCTGGTACCAGGCCATATAAAGCCTGGGCCTACAGGGCCTGGAGAGAGAGCATCTGGCTGAGAGCCAGAGAGGGAGCATCTGGCTGAGAGCCAGAGAGAGGGCTCTGTGGAGCAGGGAGCCCAGCTAGCCCAGCGTGTGGGCTGAGAGAGCTGAGATCTCTGCAGGTCTGAGAGTCCTGGCTGGCTGTGTGCAGGAGCCATTTGTTTACCAGTACGTAGACAGGGACGCTACATGTTTAGTAAGTGCTCAGACGAGCAGGATTTACTTTATGTTTGCCTGATGTTAAGGCCTGTATTTTGCTTTGTTTTGCTTGGAAATAAACCCAGGCCAAGCCTGGACTAAAGACTTTATCACAAGTGTCACTGTCTCTGACTGCTTATGCCCAGGTTGCTACCGATCCTAAACGCTAATCCCTCACAATAGGGTAAAGTGCAGACAGCTTTAGAAAGGAGTACTTACTGCTATGGGAGGTCTCTGTCATGGAGACCCCCCCTGAAAAGCCATACTCCGGCAAAAGTAGAATCTTTGTCTTAGTAATGCGAAAAACTTTTGATTTACAGTGCGTGCGGGGCGCCCGTAAACGCATACGGTCCTGTGAAAGAGCCCTCAGTCTGTGTTGCCAGCTATAGAAAAGAAGAAACAACTGATCACAGACAAAACAGAAGATAATAACACAGGGGATTGGACTGATTTTTGTTCCCTCCTGAGAGGCCAATAAAATTTTTCATCGGCTCTTAAAGTCGAAACCCTGAAAATCAATGAGTGCGAGCCGACTATAGGACACTTGTTCACAGGGAACAGGCAGCACAGTGATTGCTGGCAATCAGCAGTGCCAGGAAGCCAAAAATAATCACCAGCCTGTGCCAAGCCCTTAGTCACGGTTGTTTAAGATATGTGTCACTTATTTGTCATCTTTGTCTGAAATTCTAATAAATTCTCATGGCTTTTCTGCCACTTTATTGCCTACATAGTTACCTGCAGAACTGTCTTTCCAGAGTAGAAGAAACGGCATCACCGGCTGTCACATAAGTCCGTTAGTCAGGAAGGACGAGTGTGTGTATATGTCCCACGTATACTGCAGGGCTATAACACTATATCACCTAGTGGTTAGATTAAAGGGGTTGTCCATGGATATAGGACATGCCACCACTGCAGCCATGTACACAATACAGGACCAGAGGTATGGCGCTGGAGTGGTGAGTATAGCTTCTTTAATTATTTTATAGCATTCTCTGGACTTACAAAAATTTATTTTATAACTTGCACAACCCCTTATGTCAAAAATTCTCCTTCGGCTACATGAGCATATTATGGGCATATTTTTGCGCCTGCATTATGGACTAGGGTCCGGCCCAACCTATTGACCCGAACTCACAGCATCATAGGGATCTATGACTCTAGGAGTTCAGGCTAGTAGGCCTGCGGTCAAGCTGAGACACTCGTCCATAATATATTCATGTGAATGCTGTCATAGTACCCCTATGAGATTGCAGCCTAATTTGTACAAAGCCTTTAACCCTTTCCAATCCAATTTGTATTCTGGTTTTCCTAGGGGGGCTTTTCTGCCGTTGTACAACAGCGCTATATGCTGGCTAAAGCCAGTACTGCATGAGGTGATACATTGGATAGGCTCTGAAAGAAGAAAGGCTGGCAATATACAGTAAGAGAACCCTGACGGACGTCTTCCAACATCGGAGCTGTACAGCCTTAAATCATAATGTCTTTAGACGTCAGACAGTGGATTGGAAAGGGTTTTCCCATTGCTTCACAAGCACTCTGTCCTTCCTGGTTGCTGCTGACCTGGACATGTGACTGCTGCAGCCAATCACTGGTCATAGAAAGTCATTGCTGTAGAACATGATTGGCTGCAGCAGTCACATGTCCTGGTCAGCAGCAACCAGGAAGAACAGAGTGCTTGGGAAGCAGTTTTTAAGTCATAAAAATACCCCTTTAAGGGGTTTTCTGGGATTTAAAAAGAGTTAAAAGAGCTTGAAATTAATTTAAAAAAAATTAATCACCCACTTCTTTAGTGAGCCCCCGATGCATGCTGCATGGAACACGGAAGAACCAGTGGGTGGTCATGTGCCGTTCACTGTGCATGTGACCACTCAGCCAATCACAGGCTTCAGCAGCCATAGAAGAATCACGGCTGAAGCCTGTGAGTGGCTGAGCAGTTATGTGCACAATTAACAGCATGTGACCAGCCAACGCTGGGACTGCAGTGCTTGACCGGGAGCAGCCGATTATTAATTTTTTTAATTAATTTTAAGTCCTTTTAACTCTTTTTTAAGTCACAGAAAACCCCTTCAAGTTGAATTATTCTATGTTTTTATCCTATAACATACGATCCCTCCCGCTGCAACTGCCTAAAAGGAGACAGAGACACTTTGCTGATGCTTTCATTTTGTGCTGAGTAAGACCACCCAATTTGAAATTCGCTATTCCTAAAAATGCCCCCATGAAACGAGATTCTAATAGAACATAGAATGTTTCAATCATTCAGAGGTGGAATTCTGCAGGTACTCAAAGTCACCGAAAGCTTCAGGCAATCTACCTGCTGGAAAGCCATCGCCTGTGTGCCACCGGGAATGAGTGGTAGAAAATCTCTCAGGATCCGGTCTTAAACTTCTCTAATGATAAAATTGTGTTTTTTGTTGTTTTTTTGCAGAACTTACTTTGGGTCTAAAAAAAAAAATGGCTGTCATATTAAAGAAAAGGAGGAAGGAGCGCTGATTATTGTATTCAGTTACCACTTCAGGTAATGAAAAGTGTGCTAATCTTCTCAAACCTTGTCTGATCAATGTATAATTGTCATTAAGACGACTGTGTAGGAAACATCGAACCGCGCTGGTGTCACTCTCAGACAGACACGGAATCAGGTACCTAATCATTTTAATCTCAAAGTGACAAAAGAAAAGGTGTCACTAAGATGATATGGATTATTATGTGCTTACACTGATACGCCGCCGGTACTGCGCTGCTAATACATCGCGCCTCAAGACACCAATGAAAGGATACTCAATCATTGCTACTATGGAGTGGCATCTTCTTGTCCTACATGACTGATCAATGTCTGGACTGCCAATGCAGGAGTCTGGCACACAAAGTGGTAGACTGCTAACACAGTAGGGTATGTGCTAAGAGTCATTATTAGTATGTATGTTCTGTTCTAACAGAATTTCTGTATCAATTCCTCGTGGTTTTCAAGACCACTGTTTGCTGTCTCTGATTGGAGATCTTCATCCTTTACTTCAAGATGATGGTAATCTGGGCTGGACATGACAAGGACGCCGCTCTAACAACTATTTGCACGAAGACGTGTCGGTGTATGATTTTCACCCGGTGGCACCCAACAATGAAGGTTTCCGTTCTTGGGACCGCCAGCAGAGAACTTGTTAACTGTCAGGAATTGACACCCAGATGATATTTTAAGATGATATGATTTCTTGTTATATAGGAGGGGGGATATCGTGGGCAGAGCGGTCACACCCACACTTTTTGGGACCCATATTCCTGAAGTCCTAGAAGTGATGCCCCACCCAGCAGGACTGAAGAAGGGGTTCACCCCGAAACGCGTATCCTATGCTGGTTTTTAACATACTCAATAAAAGAGACGTTGGATAATACCTTACCGTCCCGCTATCTTTTCTGGAGAGTCGCGTCCATCCACCAGTTTTTTCTCTATAGCTTTTCCCACTCTTGAGGGGACGGTCCTCACTTTTCACCTCTGCAGCGGCCAGATGTTGATCCCTCTATATCACTCATGCTGTACGCTTCAGGCGATTCCTTGTCTCACAGTCGCTATGCTGATACGTTCCTCAGCATTATTTCACTCCGCCACGATCTTCTGTTACCACCACACTATCTCTCAGTCCCACTGCTCTCCACAGGAGGCAGAAGAACATTACCCTTTGACATCAGGGCATCCCTCTCTCTGGAAAGTTCTTACTGAGCATGCTCAGTTCCAGTGTGTTGAACATTGGACAAATTTGCACAAATTGTGGCACACGTGGTAATTTTGATGCAATTTGTGGCTCATCACCATGGCAACAGAGATGCAGCAACTATTTTTTCACACAGATCATTGGTCCATGTAAAAAAACGCTCATGTGAATAGTTTCAAAGACTCTAATGGGTCCATCTGCTGTCCGTAAAATACACGTCCGTCTGAATAGGTATGATACTACTTTTACTTTGGGGAAATGTCCCGCTGGCCACAGCTTCTCTCGAATCTGCAGCATGTATATTTGTACTTGAAATACAAGGGTTGAATTCTGCAACAGTTAAAACGGGGCCAAATCCACAAAATTTAGGTGTAGATATGGCCACCGTAGAATTCCTGCGGAATTGCTGTGGGAATTCCGTTCCAGCCTGCCGCAACGATTCCGCCACATGAGAAGGTGGCCTAAGACCAGGCTCACACGACTAGGTTGGATTCCACAGGCGCTACATTGTTTGTATTTCCTGCGCCGCCGCTTAATGATGACGCGAGTATCTGCAGCCCATACACAATGTAATTGCATGTGGGGTGCATGTATATCCGTGACCATAGAGCACAATGGGCTTTATGGTCTCGGATTTCGTGGTAAATTGGTACATGCTGCGTTTTATTTCCTGCAAATGGATTGCGCTTATCCATCCCGCTAATGTGAGCAGAATTCTGTAATCCCACCAGAGGCATAACTTGAAGCTCCTGGGCCCCAATGCAAAACCTGTAACAAGGCCCCCAAACATAACGCTTCATTCATAGTACTGGACTCCCTATATGGAGAAGAGAGGCCTTATGGGCCCCCCAAGGCTCCTGGGCCCAGGTGCAACCGCATCCCCTGCATCTTCTATAGTTACGCCCCTGAATCCCATGTATTTGATAGAACTGCGTAGTACTGCGGATCATACAATCGCGGACTCTGCAATTCAAATCCGGTCGTGTGAGACCAGCCTAAGACTAATAAACAATTTAAACAATACGATTGAGGATCCTGCTCTCAAAGGCTTGCAATCTTTGGGCAATGCGGAGTGACACAAGTGTCCGATGCTTGTTGCGTAGGACGGTCCAGCCTTCTTCTATATAAACAGGGTTGTGGACATGCAGCTGTATAAGCCGGTCAGGGGCCGGTATCTGTGTATGTATGGACATGAGCTGCATATTAGGGTGCATGGGGGATATTGGGATCAGGTTCTGACGGAGAATGTAGAAACCGGAAAAATGGCGAGAGTTAGATCAGAGGATATGGTCTGTCTGGAGATGAATAATGCTGACAAGGAGCCAGCGACCCAAAAAAGAAAAATAAATGCAATTAGCTCACGTGTGACACAAAACTCAATAACCTATTTAGTGAAAATCAATTGAGAGTACAGAGCGCTCCAGAAACAGGTGAAGACTGGCGGGAGAGATTACAGAATGGACGGGGAGATAAGAAGAATGCCCGGACCGGCCAGGTAATAGTCGCGGGCTGCTGCTGCCTCTCAGACATGAATGTACCGGTGAGGGGCACTTATCTACCTTACATAATGGCATTTATCGGCACAGGAGGACAGCTTGGTCCATTTCATTAGTTTCACAAGTAAAAAACACTGTAATCTTCCAATTGGACGGACAGAAGGAATGATTACCACCATTAGCCCATCTCAATTATGGCGAAACAAATAATGAAAAATACAAAAGAAGCATTATGGAAGGTAAGGAATATTACCGCACGCACGGCTGATATTTCCCGTTGGCGGAAATGTTGTCATAGACTTTATCTGAAATGTCAGATTTGCCAGAAAAGTCACGGAGGTCCCGAGAGGAGCCGTCGGCTGTCAGGCCTGTGAGATTACTCATCCTTATCTGTTTAAGGCCGGATTCGCATGAATATATACCTATTTGCACGCACATTTGCAGTGCGTTATTGTGCATTGCGCGTTTCGTATTTGCACGCACAGCTGCCTTTTTTATTGTACTTTTTGCACATGCAAAAAAACATGCACAGATGCTCGGTACTGTTGTATCTTGTCTCCACCAGAATAATGGGTGGAGACATGCTTTGGCAGTTCTGAGTTGAAGGACACGCCCCCAGCGTATGATTGGCTGGCACAGACATGCCCTCCAGAGCTGTACCTCCTGCCTACTCCTCCTGGGACCCACACACATGGCGCTTGAAGCGGGGCCAGCCCTGAAGCTACAAATGCTACTGCTGCATGACTGACAGTGGTCCCCTTGTGCAGCAGCTGCAGGGAAAACAGGGAGAGTGACAGTGTTGCCGGCAGTGACAGTGCCATCGCCAACGAGCCAGCATAGCAGGGGCCTGAATAGCGCCGTTTGGAGGCAGCTCACCTCAGCGCTGTTAGTCCACCCGCCGCTATGCTGTAGTGCCACAGTGAAGGCCGGCCGACAGCTGTCACTCACCCCGGCGCTGTACGTTGTCCCGTCAGCGCTCCTGTTCTGTCAGTGTGGCCACCGCTGTGTGCTGTGGTGCTGCCAATCAGTGATTCCGCCGATGCCGTCACCAGTGGCTTACATCTCCGTCGCTGTGTACTGCTGCAACCTTCGTTCGCCATACTGCTCTGTGGCCAGGTCAATCGCCACTGTGTAACGGGTGTCAGGCGGCGCAAAGTCTCAGGCCACCACACAGCCTTGCCATAGGGATAGTAAGAAATCAATAGACTACAGTAAACAGAACATCAGCCAATCGGAAGCTAGGGGCATGACAGGGGGTGTTAACTGCAGCTAAGGTTTGTCAGCCCCTAGCTTCCAGTGGAGACAAGATACAACAGTAACCCCGATGCTCACAGCCATTGAAATGGCCAATTAGTTTAATGAATTCGAGATGTGTTCTCTCCCTGTGCAAATGCGCAGGAAAATAAAGCATGCAGCTTTTTTTTTTGCAGGATGGAATTACGTATGCCAAATGCGGGCATGTGAACGAGTCCATTGAAATCAGTGGGTTCTGTTTTCTACATATTTAGCTCTCACATTTGCGAATACGTTTGTGTGAATCCGCCTTACCGCATGGTTTACGGCTGGCATGTAAGGTCAGCGACTGCAGGTAACTGTGAAGTTCTGTGTCTGCAGTCGCAGCTTCTGATCCACGGGGACCTGATAATATACTGATACACCAGTGCACTAGCTGGCTAAACTAGGATGCAGGGTTGCAAGCCATCCAGATATTCGTGAATAGTCTGTAAAATTAAGCCACTTTTTTCCAGTGTCCGTGAAAAATACAGATGCGTCCGTGATTTTTCTGTTAGTATTTGAGCAGCTCGTTATGACTGTAATTATTGTCATTTTACAGTTCACAGTAAGGGCTCCTGCCCACGGCTGGATATTTGCTGCAGAATCTGTGGCAGGCCTTCACACCGCGGATTTGCAGCAAATTCCGGGCATAGCATGCTATGAGAAATTGATTCTTCCTCCACACTTGTGGAAACCAATTGTGGTTTCCACAAGCGAAGGAGAAATCGCAGCATGCTCCATTTTTCCACGGATTTCACACGGACGGCTTCCATTGCAGGCAATGGAAGCCGCCTAATCCATGGCCCTTTCTCAGATTCCGTGGCGTTGCAGATTCCGCAGGAAAAGCTGGAATTTCAATTTTAAAAACCCAGTACTGTGCATGTCTGATGGCTCGCCATGCAGATTAAAGGCTGAAAGAACAGGTACACACGGACGCCACAGCTGGCAGGGCCGGATACCGTATGCAGAATCCGACCCTACCGTGTGCAGCCGGCCTAAATATTGGTAATGAGTTCATATCAATGTTTGGTCTATGGGCCTGTATCACTTATATGTGGGGTTTTCCATTGTGCCGGAAAGAAATGTTGGCTGTCTGTGATTTTTTGGATAGGTTGTTCAGAAAAAAGACAAATTTAGGTTGGCCACCCCGCTGGGGTGCGAATAGGATTTTCTTCACAGAGAACTTTTGATGCAGTTTTTTTAATCTTTCTGGGCTAAAAACCTGAATTGGACTAAAAGAACTATATTATCACCAACTGCACCAAACATGTTGAAACCGGCGTGAGGCATCCTGGGCATGAATGAACGGTAATATACTACTTAGTCGATACAACAGGGTTTCTGTGATCAAATAAATTGCTTAAGTTGTTAAAACATTAAGTTAAAAGCGTAAAGAAAAATCAAGGAAAACTCCGACATTTGTTCTCCCCAGGCAGAAGTTCCATATGGATTGAAAGGAGGGAAACTGTCTTTTATCACGCAGCCTTCCAATTAAACATTTCTCATTTACTGTAAGAGAACAAGACAGTAATCTGTAGCTGGAGGATATGCAGGATGTAGAGACAAGCTCATTTAGATAAGCTGCAGGTCATTCCAATGATCCACTTGTGACTGACCATGGAGAAACCCATTCTATAGGGAACATTTATATCACTTCTATTTATATATTCATTTTGTTTCTGGTTAATAAGGATATTTAAGGGAGCCCCACTGATCAGCTATACACCAGGCTGGTGCACACATGCACTGAGGTTATTTTTGAAGGAAGCAAACAGCTCCGTTCGACACTGCAGTGGCCTGGCTTGGTATTACAGGCAAAGTTCCCATTGAAGTGAATGGCAACTTTGTATGTAATACTAATCCTCACCAGGATTGTTTCATTAATTATTTATAAGTGGACAACCCCTTTAAGATTTAATATGCATCTTATTTACATTTTTCCTGTACTGCTAGTGGAAGGAGCAAAATGAGGGGCGTCGCTAGCACGGGCACACGGCACTTAAGCACTGGGTCTTCAGTCCAGTGCCCCGGATCGCTGCATGACTACTACTTTCAATTGCACTGGCATCCTCAGGACACCGAGGCAGTTGAATACTATGGTGGAGCAGGGAGCTCTCAGAGTAATAGATTTATTTTGTAATCAGAGGCACCATCGTTGAGTGTGGGGGATACTATTCCTAAGGGAGGCATATATAAAGAGTGTGAGGGCCACTATTACCAAAGGGGCATATATAATGAGTGTGAGGGCCACTATTACCAAGGGGGCATATACAATGAGTGTGAGGGCCACTATTTCCAAGGGGGCACATACAATGAGTGTGAGGGCCACTATTACCAAGGGGGCATATAAAATGAGTGTGAGTGCCACTATTACCAAGGGGGCATATACAATGAGTGTGAGTGCCACTATTACCAAGGGGGCATATACAATGAGTGTGAGTGCCATTATTACCAAGGGGGCATATATAATGAGTGTGAGTGCCACTATTACCAAGGGGGCATATATAATGATTGTGAGTGCCACTATTACCAAGGGGGCATATATAATGATTTGAGGGCCACTATTACCAAGGGGGCATATACAATGAGTGTGAGTGCCATTATTACCAAGGGGGCATATATAATGAGTGTGAGTGCCATTATTACCAAGGGGGCATATATAATGAGTGTGAGTGCCACTATTACCAAGGGGGCATATATAATGATTTGAGGGCCACTATTACCAAGGGGGCATATACAATAAGTATGAGGGCCACTATTACCAAGGGGGCATATGTAATTAAGAGGAGGGGCATGTATGAATGTGGGGACAGTACGAATATGATGAAAATATTTAATTACTGTCTGCTAGTAATGGTTGGTCTTGCTATAGTAGCAGCAATATTATGTGGTAATTACTAAGGATGAGCGAACGTGTCCGTTACGGACACATCCGCACCCGGACACCGGCTTTGCCGAACACTGCAGTGTTCGCGCGTAAAGGTCCGGGTGCCGCCGGGGGGCGGGGAGATGCGCGGCGGCGCGGGCGGCAGTAGCGGAGAACAGGGGGGAGCCCTCTCTCTCTCCCTCTCCCCCCCACTCCCCGCCGCACCCCCCCGCGCTGCCACGGCGGCCCCCGAACTTATTCGCCCGAACACTGAAGTGTTCGCAAAGTTCGGTGTTCGGGCGAAAAAGGGGCGGGGCCGAACGTGTTCGCTCATCTCTAGTAATTACATATTTTTTTGGAGGGCAGAGGGTCTCTATATATGCCTAGTAATGCCCCCGAGCAAAATAATAAGTCTGCAAACAAAAGCAGTATTTTACTAGTTAAACAGTGTTGCGATCCCAGGCAACAACAAGAGGCGGTGATTCAGGGCTTAACACAGAGAGCGGCAACTAATGTCAGTCTTATTGACACGTTGCACTATGACTGTCTCATCTGTTATTTGGATGCACATGTAAGTACTCTCGCTGCGAGCGCTGCCGTGAGTCATCTATAGAGACATTGTGGTAATTATACTGGTAAGTGTGAGCATTTTAGGAGACCTTTTACTTCACCTTAAACATTTCTAGCTGCATGTGAGGGTTTTTGTTCTGAAACAGCATTTTATATTATCTACAGGGTGATTCAAAAGTCAGGGCCACCCAGAAGCAAAAGAGATGCAAGAAACTTTGTAGAACACTTAGATGGGGGGGAGGGGGGCATTTAGGCAATATGATGGTGCCTGTTGGCCATCCTCATGGCATTCATCTTGGATTTAAGAAACTTTAATGGTAAGGGGGTCATGGGATACATAAAGAGCAGTATTTCATGTTTCCTGACGGGATCTGGTGAGGTGAGTGTGGCTTTTTTATGTCTTTACAGCACTTTCACCTGTTTCCTTGGATAACCTCTCTAAGGGGAAGCTAATGAGTGCAGGAAGATATGGATGAAGGAGAAGCTTGAAGATCCCATTATGAAACGTGTTGCCCGTGTTAGAGAATAAAGGATCAATCCATTTTTAATCCAGTCTGATATTGTATGTGTCAGCTATATTGGAGCAGTGCCTATCCACTAGTTGTGTTTGAGCTACCTATGCTAAGTAGATGGAATTGGAAGTGCACATTTCACAGGTACATATCCATTAAATAAAGGTATGCAAAGCCTGGTTACTGCCATATCTGTACTTCTTATGAGAGATTGGTCAATGTAAACCATGCAAACAACTTGCAGAAGACCTCTGAAGATGAGTTACAGAGATGTATGAGGCTGGAAAAGGCTACACAAGCTACAGAATTATTGCTAAAGACCTGGGTGTACATCAATCCACGGTTAGAAATATTACCCACAAACTGAGGAAGCTCAGGACTATTGCTACTCTTCCTAAAAGTAAATTTCTTGTTAAGATCACTATGAGGCCTCGGTCAGACGACCGTTTTTTGCTGTGATTTGCGGATCGTTTGACGGATGCGCATCCACAAATCGCGTGACCGGGGCCAACGATTCGCCGAAAAATCTGCAGCTAGCAGCGTTTTCGTCGAAACGGGCCCGATCAAAGGAGCGCTGTCCGCCCATTGAAATTCAATGGAGCCGGCAATACAGCCGGCTCCATTGAAAGCAATGAGCTGCCGGCGAGCGCAGGATGAATTTTCGGGAAGGGCTGAAACATATAAGCCCTTCCCTGAAAACCATCCAAAAATGTGTAAAAATAAAAAATATATATATACTAACCCTGTCCCTGCAGCCGGAGTTCAGCCACGGCTGGCAGTTCTCCTGAACTGCTCTGTGTAGTATTCAGCAGGCGGGGATTTAAAATCCCCGCCTGCTGAATGGGCTGCCTCTGATTGGTCACAGCCCTCACCAATCAGGGACCAATCAGGGGCAGCTCTCAGCTGTCATTCAATAGCTGAGAGCTGCCCCTGATTGGTCCTTGCGCTCAGCCAATCAGAGGCAGCACTCACTCACCCATTCATGAATTCAATCAGAGGCAGCCCAATTTTAAATCCCCGCCTGCTTAATACTACACAGAGCAGTTCAGGAAAACTGCCGGCCGGCTAAACTCCGGCTGCAGGGACAAGGTGAGTATAATTTTATTTTTTTTTACACATTTTTGGATGGTTTTTAGGCAAGGGCTTATATTTTTAAGCCCTTCCCGAAAATTCATCCTGCGTTCGCCGGCTACCCATTGCTTTCAATGGAGCCGGCTGTATTGCCGCCTCCATTGAATTCAATGGGCGAACATCGTTCTTCTCTGCCACAGCTGTTACAGCTGTGGCAGAGGAGAATGATCTTTATAGTATATGTTCTCAATGGGGTCGGTGCTGCTGCCGCCAGCCCCATTGAGCACATATATGGAACACAAGGAGTCGCAGAACGCAGATA
Source organism: Eleutherodactylus coqui (assembly GCF_035609145.1). Taxonomy (NCBI): domain Eukaryota; kingdom Metazoa; phylum Chordata; class Amphibia; order Anura; family Eleutherodactylidae; genus Eleutherodactylus; species Eleutherodactylus coqui. The sequence goes on along the minus strand of NC_089842.1, from coordinate 55,145,584 downwards.
GGCGCGATTTGCGATTCCTCGTGTCCTATAATTTATCGCATATCCACATAAAAAGCGGACATGTGACCGATCCCATTGTGAAGCAATGGTTCTATATATGCGCAGATCGCATGCGCATCCGCAAATCGCGGCAAAAAACGGTCATCTGACCGAGGCCTAAGGCCGCGGGAACTAACAGGAACTTACAGTGGGACATTTAAAATATGCTTCTGGGCAGCACGTTTTAAATGTCCTGCTGTAAGCAGTGGGGTATTCCTCCAGCCCCGCTGCTAGGCAATTCCCCAGCAGCGTGGGGCAGTAGGGGACTCCCTCCACCTTTCTCCCCAAGGGATTTCCCTATAGCGGCGAGAGAGAGTGGGGTAGGGGTTACAGAGCATTCCCGATGGCATGGGGGTGGGGGGTGTCCTGAGCTAGAGGGATCCACTCTCTAGCCCTGACCCTCTAGCCCTGACCCCTCTATATTTGCTATGGTGAATCTCTGTGAGGCCCCCTATAGCCCCGTCCCCTGATCTAGCCCCACTCACTCCCTCTCAACTATGGGGATATCCCTCGGGGATCCCCAGAGCAGGGTGAGAGAACGGAGCTATGGGGGATTAACCTATAGTAGGGGAGAGACAGGGCGAGGCTATGGGGGATTAACTAAATAGCACGGAGAGACAGAGCAGGGCTATGGGGGTTTTCCCCATAGCAGGGAGAGACAGAGCAGGGCTATGAGTTAATCCCCTGAAGCCCCGCTCTCTCTCTCTCTCCCTGCTATGGGGAAATCCCAAAGCCCATCGGGGCTTCTTCTCTCACTCCAGTGATTTTTAGCACAGTATTGACAAATTTTTTTTTGTGCACTTATACTCCGCTAAAACCACGCTTGTATGAACGAGGCTTCAGAAACAATCGGGGATCCTGAAGAAAGGGAGAAAGGACTCAAGGACTACACCCTCTCACCTACAGAAGACTCTACAAATTGCAAAAACATCTGTTCAAGTGTCCACTATTACAAAAACTCCGAACAAGGATGGTGTTCATGGAAAGAAGGAAGGAAGCTGCTGCTGCCCTAAAAAAGTATAGCCTGTATCAAGTTTACCCAGGACCACCTGAATGCTTCACAATGCTTCTTTTAGCACAAATGCACAACACAATGTTAGGAAGAAATAGAACCCTGCAAACCAACATCAAAGCCGTATCCCAACTGTGAGGCATTGTGGAGGGACCATCTTGGTTGGGGCTGCCTTGCTGCCTCAGGGCCTGGACACCATGTGACCATTAAGGGAATAATGAATTTTAAGATGTACGCATGGACGATCTAGTCGACACTCTTCAATTTTTTAGCTACATAACCATCCTCAGCTCCTAGCTCATACCTTATTAATGGCGCTCAGCAAACAAAGTTTCAGACATATATTCTCCAATGGGTCCAGAGAAGTATTCCGCGGCACTCAGCAACTAATAAAAGGTGCAGCTACTTTATTTCCATCAACACATAATGGGAACAGAGACAAGAAAGTGCAACCACTGACAGCCGTTTTGTATTAATGGACTCTCCTTCATAACTCACATTGTGAGTCCATGGGTGTGAGTTCTGAAGAAGGGTGGATTAATGCGAGATGGCTGTCAGTGGGTGCACTCTCTTGTCTCTGTTCCCATTATGTGTTGATGGAAATACGGTAGCTGCACCTTTTATTAGTGGCTGAGTGCCGCGGATTATTTCTCCGGACGTGTTGGAGAATTCTAAGATGTAGCCACACATTTTACAAGGGAATCCTATATAAGGGCAGCCATCCATGACCGCCAGCTGAAGAGACGCTGGGTGATGCAACACGATAATGACCCAAAGCACACATGCAAATCAACTGGAGAAGATTTGTGTTTTGGAATGACCAAGTCAGAGTCCTGACCATAACCTTATTGAAATGTTGTGGCATGACCAAAAGAGAGCTGTGCAAACAAGGCATCCTAGAAATATTGATGAACTCAAGCACATAAAGGCCACTTTCACAGGGGCAACAATATTGTGTGATTTTCTCACGAAACGATAGCACTACAAATAGCATGTCTGTGAAGCCCATGTTTTCCAAAGGGTTAATTCACATTAGCGATGTTTTGTAGCCTGCAACATTGCTAGAATACAAAATCGTGGCATGCTCCATACAGCTGCGATTTGTGATACTTTGTAGCCCATGTTTCCCTACGGAGCCTTCCTTTTTGTTTCCGTGTGGTGCGATGCAACTTTTACTGTGGGAAGTTCTGCTGTTTGAGCCCTAAAATAAGCCCTAGCTACATTAAAATAAAAAAAAAAAAAATACATCACCTAACAGGCGCTGCCCACTCTGCCGCACTTCCTCTCCGCAGCTCCAGCACACATATTAACTTTTTCTTCCCCACTTCCGCCCTAATCAGCAATTCCAGCAACCTGATTGGTTGTTTGGTTAATCAGCCAACCCAAACAACCCCTCAGGTTGCTGAAATTATGAATCAGCCAACCCAAACAACCAATCAGGTTGCTGGTATTGCTGATTAGGGCAGAAGTGGGGAAGAAAAAGTAAATATACCTCCGGCACACTTGTTTCTAGTCTTCAGCCGTCGCTTCCTGGTCAGGGATTTCAAAAACCCTGCCTCGAGGAAGCGCTGCCTCTGATTGGTTCTTGAGCGCTGTGGCTCAGCCAATCACTGCAGCACTCGATGAACCAATCACAGGCATTGCATAGAATAGAGCAGACAGTGCCTGTTAGGTGATGTATTGTTTGGGGGGGGGGGGTTCTAATGCAGCTAGGGTTTATTTTTGGGGTAGGGCTTATATTTCAAGTACCCTTGAAAATCCCTATAAAAGAGCGCTAAAAGGTTTGTAGCGACACAAAATCGCGATATCACCGAGAAAACGCAGTGATAATCGCACAGAACACAGCTGTGATATCGCTGCATTTTTCCCTCAGGGATATCGCTGTCATCCATGTGAAAGAGACCTGAGGCCTTATTCACACAAGCAGCTATTTTGTGAAGCTACCATGTGAAGCATTGGATTCCAAAGCATTCATTCACATGGGCGATTATTAGCCACGTAAAAACGTCCGGCTGGTGAAGATAGGATATCGGCAGTTGAATATGTCGGCCAACATTTTGACGCGGCCGGAAAAGATAGGTCTTGCCCTATCTTTTAGCTGCGATGAGCTGGCGGCTCCCATAGGCTTCTGCCAGCAAAGGAAGGGGAAGGGATTCATCAGCGGCTAGCTCTGCTAAAACATGTCAGCTGGCTCTAAGGTGGATTGCGTTTTTTCTCGTTCATGCGTTTTTCAGCAGCAAAGCGGCCGGCCAAGAAACGCATCGCCCAAGTGCAAGAGGCCTTACAAAGAGAAATGGTCCGAAACTCTTTCTCAATATTATGCAAATCTTAATTGCGTCTACAAAAATAAATTTGGCGGAGGAGATTGCTGCTAAAGTAGAATTTACAGGCTATTAAACTTAAAGAGTTAAACTTAAAGTGCTTTTTGGTAGAACGCCATCCTGTTTTAGCAGGCTTTTTAGTCTAATGAGGTCCGGATGTGTACTTTTCCCCACGTTTTTGCAGTTTTACGCACATCCCCTTACGTATTGCGTGTGCATAGACTTCTACGGGACCTTTGGTGCACAAATGCACACAAAATCGAGCGTATGTTTGAACCCATTAATATCGATGGGTTTTATTCTCTATGTGGCATGCAAGAATGCCCGTGTGAAGGAACCTTTATAGAGTGAATGTGAAAGACCGAATGATACTGAACGATGCTCCTTTGAATGAGCCAACAATGTGTCTGCCTGTCTAAGCAAGCTGAACGTGAGCGAAGAGGTTAGCGATGACATCACTCGCTGGTTCAAATGAGATTCGGCACATCTAAAAGCAGCCTGAGGCTGGATTCCCACGAACGTATATCGGCTCGGTTTTCACGCCGAGCCGATATACGCCGTCCTCATCTGCAGGGGGGGGGATGGAAAAGCCAGGAGCAGGCACTGAGTTCCCGCCCCCTCTCTGCCTCCTCTCCACCCCTCTGCACTATTTGCAATGAAAGGGTTTGGATAGGGGCGTGGCTAAGTGGCAATTATTAGCCCCACCCCATCCCGCCTCTCCTCATTGCAAATAGTGCAGAGGGGCGGAGAGGAGGCAGAGTAGGGGCAGGAGCTCAGTTCCTGCTCCTGGCTCTTCCATCCTCCCCCCCCCCCTGCAGATTAGGATGACGTATAGCGGCTCGGCGTGAAAACCGAGCCGATATACGTTTGTGGGAATGCACCCTAAGACTGCGTTTCTCTATAATTATGACTTCGATAACAATCAATTTTATTAGTAATCAATGCAGAAATCAGGATATTTCTAAAGGGCTTACTTTCTTCCAACACTAACTCAACTTAGAAACCTAATCGAGCTACTTGCATGCAGCACCCACTGCTCGGTTGTGCTCCCTCCCGAGGGTGAGGGGGACACAGATTTAGAGCACACAGTATATAAAAGGTTCTTGTATAAAAACTATATACTTGTTTTAATAGCCATCCCAGTTTTCGGAAACACTAAAGTGCCTCAGTTTTTGTAAGCCGTAAATAATAGTTAATACTCTCCAAAAAGACAATATAGGTTGTGCTTATCTTGAGAAGATCAGAACATCGGATTTTCTAAGTGGAGACTTTAATAAGTAGAGCCTATTGTTTCATGCTAATTCCAATCCACAGGCGGTTCTTCAATGGCCTCATTAATGAGTGCAACTGTAAAGTTCCTGATATGCATCTCCCCATGGTCCAAAATGACTTTTAAAAGCTCTAATCGGGGATTTGGGAAGCATGTAATGGAATGATGGTAATCTACTGCTGAAATGCACCGTAATAAGAAACGGGGATAAAGCATTGGATCTGCATTTTTATTAAAGGAAGTCTGTCACCTGTTTTTTGTTCTATAAGCGGAATATTCTGTACAATGTGCGCTGTTATATGGAATCCATGGATACCTTTATTTCTGTTCAACGTGACTCCACCGTCCAAATACTAGCCTTTATATTTATCCAGTGCCATATGTAAGTAAGCTTTGCACCATCCAATGGGTGGTCTGCCATTGCCTTCGGTTCGGGGGCTCTCCCTCACAAGTGTTTGAAGAACTGCCCCTTAGTGAAATCTCTAGCTCCACCTGCTGGAGACTTCACACGTTCCATCATTGCCGTGCTGGCAGCACACTGACATCGGCGCGTGTGCTGTGAGTCCTCGGCCAGGACTGATGTCATGTGCAGGCGCCGTTATCAGTGTGGTGCTGATGGAACGCGTGACGTCTCCTGCGGCCGGAGCTGGGGATGTTACTAAGGATTAAAAGGGGCGGGTTTTCAAACACTGGGGAGGGAGGGAGCCCAGACTAAAAGCAGCAGTGGACCGCCCATTGGGCGGACGGTGCAAAACTAAAGGCTAATATCTGGAGGATGGAGTCATGAAGAATAGAAATAAAGGTATCTATGGATTCCATGTAACATCGCACATTGTACAGAACATCCAGTTTATACAAAACATAGGTGACAGCTTCCTTGAAGCAGAGAAGATGCTGTCAGTTTACCGCCTGTCATGTAGGCAGCAGAGGCCGGACGAGCCTTATTATAGATTTTTCCTAATCTGTTGATCATGTTAGCCCAAATGTTGACATGCAAGAGATTACACAGCATGAGATGCTGCTGCAGGTACATTGTTCTATCAGTTTTACTCTTGGCCCTAAGTTATGTACATAGCAGTATGTAGAAGAGGTTAACATGACAGCCGCGGCGCGCTTTGTTATTAACGTATCGTGTCATTCTATTACAATACAATTAGAACAGCGTGTTATGTTAATAGTATAGTCATCCTGTGGTGCGCTACATAAATATCATAACATGTTGTCTAGAATGTTAACGACTTTTACAGGCAACAACAAGGTATCCATACAACAAGGCAACCGCTCCGAAAAGAGTGACCCCACTGCTAACCTAGAACTTTCCAGAGTTCTGATATGGCCATTTTAAAACACTGAACTACTTTGGGTTTTAACGTTAATAGATGCAGCCTGTCAGGGGGATCGTCAAAGTGGACTTATGTTCAGGCATAAATGAAAAGTCAGCGGATTGGATCTTTGAGTTATTTGTAAGTCGAACATTTCAAACTCAGGAAAATGGCTTCTTCCTGGCTCAGAATATATCCTCCCCTGTGCCCCTCCCAGTCCCACGATGGTAGCATTTACACACAGCGATTATCACTCATATGCCATCTTGTGGCACAGAGTGTTAAGGCAGCAGCAATGCAGTCCTAAGCTCTCACTCATGACCTGAAGATTCCAAGTTCAATCCCTGCATGGTTCAGGTAGCTGACTCAAGGTTGACTCATCTTTTTGAGGTCGGTAAAATGAGTACCCAGCTTGCTGGGGGGTAATAAATAAAGAATTACCTGAAAGAGCTGCGAAATAAGTTGTTGCTATACAAATAACACGATTTATTTATTTTTAGGATGCATCAGGTAATCAGTGAAGCTGTTTGGCCAAGTTTGTTTGTCCAGGCCCGGAGGATTTGTGGAAGGTTGGTTCCTATGTGTGTTGCAGTGGCTGCCATTAGTCATTGGCACCCACTATTTGCAATAACAGTAAAGTGAATAAAATATTACAGTAGACCTTGTTAGTCCCAACCCAACATGTATCACAGAGTCTTACTCCCAGAGGTTGGATGTGTAGGACTGATGCATGCAGGCTCCCCACATAGGAAAACTTCCAAAACTTTTACCAGTCCTTCATTCCAAGTACCCTGGAGACTACAAAGCAGATCTTTGCCTCCTGGACCCTGTGAGTTTGACCTGGGAAGAGTGAGACATTAAGCTCAGCTCTAGTTACACTCTAAAGGGGTTGTGCCAAGTTATAAAGTTATCCACTATCATGCGGGTAGAGGATAACTTTATAATTGATGGGAATCCGACTCATCCTGAGAATGGGGGTCCAGTTGGTCTCTGAGTGAATGGAGCGGACGTCGAGCAGACATGTCACTGCTCTATTCACTTCAATGACAGTGCCAGAGATTGCTGAAGCAGGTGAATTTGGTATTTTCCGGCACTGTCATTGAAGTGAATGGAATGGTAGCGCACCTGCCTGACTTCTACTCCATTCATTCAGGGACTGACTGGAATCAGTGAGGTCCCAGCGGTCGAACGCCTAGCAATCATAACATTATCGCCTCACCTGTGGATAGGGGATAATTTTATAACTTGGAACAACCCCTTAAAAATGTATGTTTTGGTGGAGGGGTGCTTTAAGACTTTACATAACAGAATATCTCTAAGGCCTCATTCCCACAGCCGGGTCGGATTCAGCCTGCAAAATATCAAACCTGGCGCCGTCCATTGACCCTATACTCACCTCTCCGGATCTGCCGTGAATGTCTCGTCTGGCACGCCGATGCGCATGTGCCGTGAATGGCGTGCCGGCACTGGGCTGTGACACGGATTCTCGCGGTACATCCACTGTGCTCACACTTAGGAAGTACTACGGGATGGACGGCTTCCAATGACTGCAATGGAAGCCGTCCGTGCGTTTTCCCGCACAGAATAGAACGTGCTGCGATTCTCCCCTGCGAGCGGAAAATAGCAGTTGATTCCCGCTCGTGGGCAGGGGAGAATCATTTAACGCAGCACGTCTACGGACAGACATTGCTGCGGAATTCGCGGCGGGTGTCTGGCCGTGATTTCCGCGGCGATAATCCATCCGTGGTCATTCGGCCTAAAGCACATATTTCTAGGGAGTTTCTTCTTATGTTACGTTCCTTAATTCATGACGAGCGAAGTCTAAATGTATCCCTCTAATAAGCGCATTGAATATCATATAAGGAAATACCGTGCCTCCTTGAATCTCGGCCCTCGGGCTAAATGTGATAGGTGAAAATGACAGTCATAATCTTGAAATGTAATATGCATTTAATTAGACGAAGTGTCGCTACATTGACCTACATTATTTTAACAGGCTCAATTAAATACAGAGTAACATAAGAAGTAAAATTAGAAGGAAATCCCGGGAAAATGTCAGCACTAAAGAAGTTATTCATTAAAGGAAGTTCAGGGCCAAAAAAAGTGTGTATGTGTTAATGGTAAAATATGAATTCCTTGGTAATTAGTAAAATATTCAAGATTAAGATATTTATTCAGATTAGGTAAAAGAACGCTTTCCTTTGAATGGGATGAACTGCAATACCAAACGCAACCCAGGAGGAAGAGGGGCAGAAAGAAGCCTTGTTCTCCTAATGGCAGGCATTGGCTTTTCTATCCTGCTGTCTGGAACAATGTAGTACTGGATGTTATGTCATTAGCTGCGGGTTCTATTGTTATCCGCCCCATGCAATGTGTCAGACTCGTCATGTTCCTATTATCTGCACTTTGCAGATCATCTGAGAACTTACTGCTCACTTTCTGGTTACAGGTTTTGCTTTGTATGTTTTTAAAGGGAACCTAACACTAATTCTTCCCTGTAATGATGATATCTGATACTTGTTCTGGCTTTCTGCATAAGGGCTCCCACCCACTTGCGTTAGCGATTTGCATTTTTTTAGCGCTGCGATAGAGCGCTAAAAATTTCAAGTTTGAAACAAATGAGTTGTAATGTGGCTATGCGCATTTTTTTCACAGTGCAGGTGCAATTTTTTTATCGATTGCGACTGCCCTATATTAGTGCGATGTCCGATTTTTCCCTCGCCCATGCAAGTCAACGGGTGCCGTAAAAACGCATCGCACATCGCAGAATCGCATGCACGACTGCGTTGCGATGCGATGCTGCGATTTTTCTCTCAAGCAAGGAGGAGGGGAAGGGCACAGCAGTCAGTGTCAAAAACGCTGCGATAAAAAAAAGCAGGACTGCCACAAAACATAGAGCTTAGCGATCTGAGTTTAGTGGGAGGAAAATCGCAGCGCAATTGCAAAAGAATCGCTAGTTGGCAACTGCGATATCGTAGCCCTTAAGGGGTCCTTTCCACTGGCGATAGCGATAATCGCTGCGAGAAAATCGCAATGTTAAAATCGCATCGCATCACTGCAAAATCGCAAGTTTTTGCGTTGCGATGCGAGAATCTGTTTTGTCATTACACTGTATGTGCGAGAGAAAAACGCAAAACGCTGAAACAATCCTCCGGCTGTGATTTTTAATCCCCGCATCGCAGCTTGCCCTTAAACATCGCTAGAGGAAAGGTTGTCATAGAACAACATGCGTGGGACTTTCCTGCGATTACCTCGCCAGTGGAAAGGAGCCCTAATAAGGGTGACTACCCACTACAGTTTTTTTCCCTACGAAATTCGCAGCATTTGTTTTTCTGCAGGGGTCTATGGCACTTGTATTGTTAAAATCGTGATCGCGTAAATCGCAATTTACCACGAAATTGCGATTTTAACATTACAAGTCCCATAGACCCCTGCAGAAAAAAAAATGCTGCGAATTTCGCAGGGAAAAAAAACTGTAGTGGGTAGTCACCCTAAGGGCTCCCACCCACTGGCGGTATTTTCTTTCTTGCGCTGCGAGAGCACGAGAAAAATCTCGCATGGCACACGCAAGAAAGAGGCCAGTATAGAACCGGCATATTGCAAGTGGTTTCAATCGGGCAAACGACAGCAGCGCTAGTCCCATTGAAAGCATAGGGAGAATGCCGCGGACTTCTGCCACAGCTGTGACAGCTGTGACAGCTGTGGCAGGAGTTTCCTTCATCCCCGTGGGGACCGCGGGGATGAAGGAATCCTCTGCCACAGCTGTCACAGCTGTGGCAGAAGTCCACGGCATTCTATTCTATTGCTTTCAATGGTTTCAGCAAGCCCTGCGGAATGATTATCGGGGAAGGGCTTGAAATATAAGCCCTTCCCCAATAATCATCAATAAGTGTGAAAAAAAAAAAAATTATACTCACCTCTCCTGCTCTCAGCCGTGTCTTCCTGCTGGCTCCCCAGCACTGCTACTAAGCTCTTTCAGCAGTCGGGGATTTAAAAATCCCCGCCTTCTAAAAGGGCTGTGCAGATTGGCTGAGGGCTCAGCCAATAGCAGCTACTGCTTAGCTATTGGCTGAGCGCTCAGCCAATCACACATAGCCCTTAGCTATTCATTCCTTCACGGGGATGAAGGAGACTCCTGCCACAGCTGTCACAGCTGTGGCAGAAGTCCGCGGCATTCTCCCTATGCTTTCAATAGGGCTAGCGCTGCTGTCGCTAGCCCCATTGAAACCATTTGCGATATGCCCGTTCTATACCGGCCTCTTCCTTGCGCTGCCATGCAAGATTTTTCTCGTGCTCTCACAGCGCAAGAAAGAAAATATCGCCAGTGGGTGGGAGCCCTAATACACATCTATCAGAGGGGATGAATAGTAACAGTCTACACATAAATCTGGCGAACCTACACAATGACGCTGAGTAATAGACCTACACAGAACGATTATTGTTTGGTTTAGCGCTGCAATAACCGTTCAGAGTAAACGCTGCCAGCGACTGAATGACGAATGATAATTCATTTACTTATCATTCGCCGTTCAGTTTGTGCAGGCATAAAACTCAAATAACAATCGGCTGGTGTAAACAGGCAGTCACTCATCTATGAACAGCTGCCTGTTTACTTTAAATGGAGGCAGGCGGGTGGAAGCAATCTTTGGCGCGCTCCATCTCCGTTCAGTGAATGCTTATCACTCCTGTGTGAACACATACTCACAAATACGAGCCGCAATGTGCTTGTGGCTGCTTTTTGCTCACATGTTTTAATGCTCCGATAGCCGCGATGTTTTAGCGCGGCTATCTGAGCGTTAAACTGACGCTCGTATGCGAGAGGCCTAAGGGTGGCGTCACATGGGACACCTGCCGGGCACATAAGCGCCCTGCAGCCGTCCCAACGACTTATTGCTGCTGTACTTTCAGACAATTGTTCAATGAATGGTGGCAGAGTGCGCCAAAGACCGCTTCCGGCCGCCCACCTCCAACGATGGTGAGCAGGAAGTCATTCCAAGATGAACGACTGCCTGCTTACGCTGAGTGAGAACTTGCTCACTAGGGGTTTCATTTAGGTAAACTGACACAAAGCGACTACTGGTGATTTCTCGTTCAGTATTCTGACAGGTCCTGTCTTTATAGAGGACAACTATGAGCCAATGTACACGGGCGGATTTGCATTGCGGAATCGGGAGCGGGCATCCGCCTCCAGATTCCACAGCAAATACTGCCTATAGGCATGCTATGGAAAAATGCTTTTCCATGTCCATGAGCAGAAATCAATAGCGATTTTCCGATAGCGGAGGGATAATCGCAGCTTGACCTATTTTAGCATGATTCCCACGTGGACGGCTTACATTGAAGTTGTCCGATCCGCGGCCTGCCCGCAGTACTAGCTGCAGATGAGCCATGGAATCTGCGTCATCGCCTAGCGATGGTGGCGTCATCTGTTCTGCACTTCTGATTGAGGAAGGAGCAGTTGTGGCTCTGAAACGCGTTGCCCATTATCCCTGTCTAACTGTTTGCTACAAAGAATAAACCCGTGGACTTTATATCCAGAACGTGAAATGTGATTACCACCATTAGGATGGGGTTTCTGTTTATCACACCCCCCTCCTTTAAAGTAAGTGTTTACAAATATCTCTCTTGCCAACTGGCCACTTGGATTTGTCATTGTTCCTATGAGCGCGGAGTTCTTTTACATATTTTAATATTTTAGTCTATGTTCCTAGTTTATTGGGTTTTTCTGCGCTTTCTTGGTGTGGATGCCTTTGAGGGCATAGGAAGACTGGTCACTTGTCCAGTCAGGTCTGCAGGGGTGGAGGTCTGGCCCCACTGGTTGGGGCTTCAATGTCCATGCCAGGTAAGTCCTCCTTATCTTCTATATTTTGATGTTTTATTCTGTGGCGCTATCCGATCGTCACTATTTGTATACTCTAGTTATCAGACTCCTCCATACACATCAAGGCTCAGTTTGGTTGACCGTTCTTGAGTTTTCAATGAGCCACTTGGAGTAAGCTGCTGATAGACACCTTTGATAGCGTCTTATCTTCAGGAAGAAGAAAAAGATCGGGAGCTGAAAATCAACATACCCAATCCTGCTTTTGAAAGTAGGGAAGCCCACATACACAACAACAGTCTTGTCGAGATCGGAGGGCTCAGACAACTTTTCCCTAATGTATATGGAGGCCATGACTGTGGATCAAAACTGAAGACACATCAATCGCTGCTCTACAGTTGTTTTTGGTGCAACTTTGCAGTCATTGACCCTGAAGACTACAGGCCATTTGACAATGACAATTCAAACAGAAATATACCAGAACTTGCACCCAATTACCAGCACACATTATTACATAATGTACTAAGAAGACAGCGCTGCTTGAGAGCTTCTCAACCCAAGAAGAGTCCTTGAAATCCAACATGTCATATAACAGCAATGAAGCTCCTTTGCTGCATGCTGTCACATAAGGGGTTAAATTAATTACCAATTACAAAGACCTCCAGAGCTACTGACAGATATGAAAACTCTTCTTGGTACTAATACTCCATGAGAGCCATTGTACAAGGACAATCCTAAGATCTTGTCTAAGAACACCTTAATTGGAACAAATCTTTTGTCTCAGAGATGGTAAACGGGGATTCAGAGCGCCGTCTGGGGCGGAGGCCAACATGCTTTATCTGGATAGACAATTTACGTTGACTAATATTACTTTCCGCTAATCAGCCCTAATATGGGCAGAGACATTTATTATTATTAGTAGATGGCTTTAAAAATTAAATTGGTGATTAAGGGATTTATTGTACAAATGCGGCCGGTAGACGTTTATCTTACAGTCAAGTGCAAATGGAAAAGAAACTTCCAAGTAAAGTTGTAGAACATTAGAGCCCACAATGTATCCGATAACAAGGTAATGTATCCTGCAGGACCGGATGAGAATATATTCTAAACTGGTAGGGATTAGAGATGAGCGAGTATACTCGCTAAGACACATTTATTCGAGCGAGTAGTGCCTTAGCCGAGTATCCCCTCGCTCGTCTCTAAAGATTCGGGGGCCGGCGCGGGTGACAGGTGAGTTGCGGCGGGGAGCGGCGGGGGAGAGCGGGCAGGAACGGAGGGGAGATCTCTCACTCCCTCTCTCCCCCACGCTCCCCGCCGCAACTCACCTGTCACCTGCGCCGGCCCACGAATCTTTAGAGACGAGCGGGGAGATACTCGGCTAATGCACTACTCGCTCGAGCAATGTGCCTTAGCGAGTATACTCGCTCATCTCTAGTAGGGATGAAACCAAGCCAGTTGGGATGATCTCAATACCAAGATGATGCCGTATGTTCCTCCAATTGGTTATTTACTGCGATGTCTCCAGTTTGTAGATGTTGCATGGAGTCCGTCTAATGCAGGCTCATCCCCTTCTCTTCATTTGCAGTCCTGACGTGACTGTAGGCACACATACTAGCCTGAGGGCTCCTTCGCATGGGCGTATACTCAAATGCGTATGCTTCTTTGCTCTATGAACTAAGTTGATTTGCACATGTGTCTGCGCTTTGTACTGTACTTTTTTGCGCATGCACACCATATCCATACGTGCGCACAACCTCCCCCCACCCCTCACCCCGGCGTGGTTTAAAAGGCTAATGAAGTCCAGATGTCTTCTTTTCCCTGCGTCTTTGCGCTGTATGTAGTGCATCCCCTTGCATATTACGTGCGAATTTGCGCACCTTCTATAGACTTCTATGGGGCCCAAAATAGAGTATGTTTATTTGAGAAATGCGTGCGCCAAAAAAAAATGAAATGTGAAGGAACCCATTGCAATCAATGTATTCCATCCTCTACTTACTGTGTGTGCAAATACGCTCGCGTGAAGTAGTCCTAAGGGTCTGCTTACACCAATCATTTTTTGAATGAGCGGACGGTGTCAGAGGCAGTCTGTTTGTACAGATATCATTGGCTCATTCCAACAAGAAATCATTCAGTTCACTTTTGCTCATTTGAATGATTTTTTGACCGTGCTGCTTGATTCCATTTTATTTTGCATTAACTACACTGCGGAAGCCCCCCAAGACCCCGAGCATAGGGCTTTTACAAGGTCGGTTCAGGAAAAGGTGGAGGTTGGAGCTTGCAAATAAGGCTCCCCTGTTTTTTTCTTTCCTCCTCTGCACAGGAGGGGCCAATGACATAAATACCTACAGATAGTATCTATCTAAGCATCCAGTAAAGTCATGAGGACCATTGCTGGACTACTCTTCATTCCTGGAAATCATCAGATGTACTAATCACGTAATCTTCGGTTTACATGGATTGAAATTTGTATCAATTCTTAATTCTTCACAGAAATAGACTTGGAAATACTAATTGACAGAATTCTTCCAACTTTTGAAAACTTTGATGGCCTTATTGGAATTCTCCTGAATTCTGTTATTAGGACTACTAGTGAACTAATTTGTATATTGGGCTTCGGTGTACAACATTATCTATGAAGTACTGGACAGACTTCTAGTGTAAAGGTGGGGAGAAGACAGAATAGTATATGGGTCTTTGTTTCCAACTGGTAATTTGATGATAGTGGACGCCCAATGTGTCTGGCCACGAAAACCACATGACAGTCTAGTCTGCCCCCCCCCCCCCCCAAGTCCCATTCATGTGATCTAATATTCTCAGGATCCAAATCCAGAAACGCTTGTGACACAGGTAGCAGGTCTTCTTAATGAGCTACCGTGCAGCTCCTATGTTGTACATATGGTCCTACCTATGCTCGGACGTATGTTTCATGCATCTGGTGGTTAGTTAATGACTGCACTTGCTCTGTGGCCAATCACAGTAATTGCTGCCATATTTAAAGCAACCGTTCAGTTCCTAGACAAAACTCTGGGATCGGAGGGTTAAAGGGGTAGCTCGCTATTGGCCATGTGAATAAGGTCAAATACACCACATGCTGCTTTAATTGGCCAGTGCTGCCCCTGTGAACAGTGCTGGCCAATCAGAGCATGTAGTGTCCTAGACTACTGATGCATAGTAAGCGTGCATCCAATAGTCAGAGAAGCGGGTGCGGCCATCTTTGTTTGTCCAGAATCGGAGGGTCGCTGTAACAACATGATCCAGGGTGTCTCAATCATTGGACTCCAAGCCTGCTACCAGACCTTGACAAATATATATAATTGAGAAACCTATCACTGTTCTTTCAAAGTAGGAGTGGGCCCCATGCCTGCTGGGCCCCATGAAGCTGCACATGTAGCACATATAGCACGTGTGCTCCGGCTTCAATGATACGTGTGAATACCAATGCTATAACAAATACCTTCCCATATAAGAGGTTAAAGCCGTGGTCCAGTTGTAAACTACTGACGGCCTATCTGCAGACTAGAGCATCAATGTTAAATCAGTAAGGGTCTGCCATCCGAGTCTGTCACCAAACAGCTGTACACTGGGCCAACGTGCTTGTGCACTGAGCTTTTTTCTGCAGGAAGCAGACAGCTCCGTTTCCACTGCAGTGGCCAAGCCTAGTATTGCAGCCATTGAAATGAATTGCGACTCTGTGTGTAATGCCAAACCTGGCCACTGTAGTGGGAATGGAGCTGTCTGCTTCCTGCAAACATCAGCTCCCTACATAAAGCACACCAGCCTGGCGAAAAAGCTTATCAATAGGGGTCCTGGGTGGCAGACCCTCATCAATCTACTCAGGATGGCTTAACCTGAGGATAGACTATCGCTAGTCTACAACTGAATAACCCCTTTAATTCCTTTATTCAGTGGATAAATGTGAACAACATAAAAGTCTTTTTTGGAAGCTCCGGGCTGCTTTTGGAATGTCAGTAAAGCGTATGTCCGTGAGTGACAGCTATCTCTGCCATGGGAGAGATGAAGTTGTTTTATGATAGTCGCATAGCCTTTCCCAGCTTCTGCCTAGTGCAATGCTAAGCAGGCCAGATTAATCTTATCACTTTGTGCCTCAACAGTCTGGTGTGGGCTCAGCATTGCAGATATACATTTATAATAATAACCTCCTGTGCATCAGCTCCGTAAGAGAATTCAGCAATGTCTTCATCGCCATAACTGATAGAAACAATTATATTCATCAACAAATTAGTTTCCACAAATTTGCATGTAATTATATCATTTGCATAATCATGAACACGATAAAATCCAAATTTTCTGGCAACTGAACCATTGCAAAAAGTACACTGCAGTATCTAGCGGTCCGGCAGTAAGATGAAAGAGCATTGTTAGGTATCATTGTCTCACAGCAATGGCGGCATTACAGGGTTGCCATGACAACAGAGAGAATTTTTTTTTTAAAAGCCACCCAGATCGTAAAATCCCAAACCTTATTTGTCACGGTGCCATCCGGCAGGGGACGAGGCCGGGCCGGCTTCCTTTGTTTAAATTAGCAAGATACATCAAAACTTTTGTGTTCTGTTTGCAGCCCAGCCTGGGACTCGGAGGAGCGGCATTTATTATTCATACGAGGGATAATGCGCGGATCTTCATTTTCGGCGTACTGTTTTATTGCTTTTTAATTTTACAGAATGCTTTTCTGTAATTCGGAATAATAAAAGAAGTCGGCGTTTTGTCTTGCTTGCATTTACTTTTCATTTAATATTAGCCAGCTGTTTCCTGAGCGTCGTTCATTAGAAAACTCATTTTAAGATGGTAATTTGGGGTATCAATGAGCTTAGAGTATAGAAAGTGGAAGATTTGGGCAATGCATGACAAAAGTAACCTGCTGGCCTGTAGGTTCAAGGGAGGAGGGTACATGACATAGTCTGAAGAAGGCTGGAGGTGCTTGTAGAAGGGAGGGTTGTAACCAGCCCCTGTCTTTATACATGAAGATATTGTAAATGGACCCTAACTTTTGACAGCTTATCTGTGTACCATCAATCTTGTAATATACTTGCATTAAAATGTTTTTAGTCTTACCACTGAAAATCAACTTTGAAGTGGCTGCCACTAGGGGTCTCCCTTCCAGCAGTTTTGCAATCCACTGCCTGTTGTTAGGCATTTGGCTTCTTCAGTAACAGAGACGTATGGACTCTGCTAGTTACTACTTGCAACAGAGGGGCGGGCATTCAGATGCTGCCTTTCAGCAGATTGAGGCAATGCAATGCAAGGCAGTAGGGCTTTCTCTTTTTGGTGATATACAACGGTGCCATCTGCTGGTTAAAGCCAGTGTGAGTGCGCCAGAGAGGCTCCAACAGCGGAGTGAGTGGCAATAGACGGTAAGAATACCCTGTCGGACATCTTCTGACATTGGAGCTGTATAAGCTTCAATCAAAATGTAGGATGACGTCAGACAGTGGATTGGAAAGGTAATACGCAGTTGTTTATACATTTCCAAGAGGAATAAAAGAGGAAAGTGCAAAGTCATTACAATATAAAATTACCATTTCTCCGATAGCAGTTTTGAAATCTGTACAATATGCTAAGTGTCTGGGCCCATTCTGTATGCTGTTCTTCCTCATTAGTTAAACTCTGATACCTGATGTGTTCCAAATATTACTGTTAAACAGGTTGCAGCAGAATAGACTTTTATCACCTATGCAAAGTGTGATCAGTGGGGTTCTCACCGCTGAGACCCCTACTAACCCCAGGAATGGGGGTCCCACATCCCCTTTTTCTCGTCACCGCAGGGCTCACTGCACCCACCCTCAGTGACGTGAAATCCATTGAGGCTGCGACCAAGCATGCATGGCCAACGCTCCATTTATTTCAGTGGGGCTGACGGAGGTAGCCTAGTACAAGTTCTCGGCTATCTCTGGCAGTCCCACTTAAAATGAATGGTCCCCATCCCCCATTGTTGCACCAACGTTGGGGCAAAGTAGGACTAGATGGCCAGCATTTTGGCATTCTCAAAAGGCTATGAAGAGTTATAGCATTTCTTATACAAGGCTCACAAGGAGTGAAGAAACAATGGCCAATTCTTCCACTTTGGCTTTAGGGCAGCGATATGAGACCCCAGTTCTTGCAATCGGTGGAGGTCTCAGGAGTTGTTCACCACTGATCAGACTATTTCCACTATAAATGTCTTCCATTGAAATAACTCTTTATGTGGTTAGAAATCCAGGCCAAATGGTAGCCACATGTGGGGTATTGGTTGACAGACCACAATATTAACATTTGGCAAGTAAAGGAGGTAATGTCGGCTTGACGGGTCTTTTCTGTTGCAATATTTTGGAAATGTGCAGCCATGCTCCTCCGATTCTCTCAACCTACCTTCATACATAATAATTAGTTTCCAACCTTCAGACAGCCAAAGCAGAGAATAATGCAGTGCGAACTTATGTGACATTCGCTCTTCCAAAATAATTGTCCCATTCTGCCATCAGAAGACTTCCAAGAATAATGCCCTTGGCACTGGTCATGGGATTTGCATTGCTAATTAAAAGGAGAGTCATATTTTTGGATCTTCAAGAGACCGTAGTCTTCAGCCATACATTAGCATATATAAATGTCAATGTAGCACCACATCCATCCTGCCCATATGTTGAACAGCGCTGACATGGGACCTGGACCGTTCTACTCTCAGGACTCTCTGTACGATCATGCAAAAATAGGAAGGGACATTAAAGGCAGTAAAATACAGTTTAATTGTACTATGTCCATGGGTATGCTTGCATTATCATCATAACTATTGTGTGAGGGACTATGGGTATTGATTACATGTATACACTGAATGGACACTTTATTAGAGACACCGATCTAGTAGCGCGTTGGATCTTCTTTCGCCTTCTGAACCGCAATTCATTGCGGCGTTGATTCCATTGGATGTTGAAAGCATTATGCAGGAATATTGGCCCATGCGGACAGGAAGCTTCTTGCAGTTGCCGCAAGTTAGATGGAGGTGCTGACATGCTATGAACATCTGATAGGAAGGGTTCATCATATCATGCTGATTTTGCCAAATTCTGACCTCCCATCAGCACCGTGCAACAGAAATCTGGTTTAATCTGACTAGCCCAGCGTTTCCCAACTCCAGTGCTCAAGGTCTCCCCAACAGGTCATGTTTTCAGGATTTCCTCAGTATTGCACAGGGGATGTAATTATTGACAGGGCCTCAGACATTCCCACAGGTGTCCTTACTATAGGATGACCTGTTGGGGAGACCTTGAGGACTGGAGTTGGGAAACACGGAACCAGGTGATGTTTTTCCACTGCGCAGTGATCCAATTTTTGTGCACTACTAGTGCCTACTACTTTTGCCTACTAGTCTCACCTTTCTACTTCTCTTAGGCACCAATGACACTCAAACTGGTCAACCTCTGTTATAGCCCATCCGTGCTAATGAATGACGAGTTGTGCGCTTGGACACGTTAGTTTGACTATCAGCGTTGTACTAGGCTGACTGCGCACCGTCTGTTCTTCAGAATGACTCTTGACATCCCCCTCTGACCCCTTTCATCGATGACTTGTTCTCAGTATCCCTTTCACAGGATGTTTTCCATCAGTCTTAGTATACTCTACACACCGGTGCATAAGGAAACCCACAAGTTTGGTTGCACTAATGACCAGACCCTACTTGAAGCCACCAAGATTGTACCATTTCTCCCTGTTATCATCCATTTTAGCCATCAAGAGGCCAACGATCATGCTTTTTTTTTAAACATTTTTCCCTAAATATCCTTGAATTATGTTTTTTTACACTTTAGGCTTCATGTTGCTCTAAAAGCTAATCCGCCGATAATGTGTCTTTCGGGCAAAGCCAGTGTCAGATATTCTAGAATATACAAAGAATTGTTGCAGACATCTGACGTTCGTAGACTTTGAGCTTTTGAAAGATCTTTCCAGTAATGAGATGATCATTAGTTGGAGCCGGGAAATCTTCCTGACTTAAAGTCCCTTATAAAACAAATCTAAAAACAAGATGCGGCCCGGTAATCTCAGGCTGCACGCTGGATTCCTGGCGGGGTTTGGTAAAAAAAAAAAAACGTAAATATTTTTGCAGCCTTTGAAGGTTTTGCTGTAAAGTAAACAGCTTATTTAGGTAAAGTGCGCACTTCCTATGTGCCGGCGGGATGATGAATGGACCTACATACAGATTAGTGCCCATGGCTGCCATCTCATCTTCTATCAGGTGTCTGACAGCTGATGGATAAATGATGCTTTTGTCACATTTGTCGCCCTCCTCTTGCCTTCTGCTCCTGGATGGCGATGGCTCTCCAGCCAGCTGCGGTGTGATAGATAACGTCTGCTTATTTATGCTGGAAGAGCTTTATGGAGAGACGGCTTGAATCGCTCGTTGGCATCCATCAGCTTTATGCTAAAGGAGGCTGACAAAAAACAAACCTCAAATACCTAATTCACAAATCCCACCTCAAACCGGAGCAATAACTTTTACAATGACCACAGGAAAGGTTCTGCGGAAACCAGAGGACGAGTCCATAAATCTCCGACTGCTGTTGCCAGATAGCAATATTTTCTGGGGCTTTTTGCATTTTGCGGCAGCTGCCGAGTCCGGAGAACATAGGCCAAATAACTCATTATCATGGCCATGCCAGCGGAGGCGCGCCAGCCTGCCCATTGACAAAGATCACAGCCAGCATTAACGCATTGAAATCCTTTGGATTTTATAGAAAACTTTGCATTTACGCAGTTTGTTTGCCCAAGAGCCAACATGAAGACTAATCCCACTACAAAAGGGGCTGCGTCCGTTCCTGCGGTGTGCAGAAAGTAGTCAGATTTGAGGACCACGGAGCTCCAAATCCCGCGCAGAGACGTGGAATGAAATGATAATATTCTGCTCAGTAAACCTGCGGCAGAGAATCAAGTGAGCAAGTCTTCTACGGATCAGTTTCAGTGATTCCACATTAGGCCGCGATTACACGGGCGTGAAAACCGCGTGCGTTCTGTGCGTATGCGCGACACACGGAGCTCATGTGTTCTACTAACTCATTGTGTTCACTGGATTAATTTACATGGGTGTTCTTTCTATTGCGGAGACAGAAAAACTGAAGCAGGTCTTATTTTCGGATGAATCACATTTGAGAATAGGACTTGCAATATGCAGTATTTCACACAAAGCCCAGGACACGGATGGGATGTTCATGTGCTGTGTAATGCGAATTGTACCCAAGAACCATGGTGCAACTCACTATCAGCTGTGTAAATACGACCTTAGAATGGGAAAATGAAACTATCTGAGCCACTTATAACAAAGCCTGATCATTGGTGTTGGACGAACCGAGGTCAGTATGTCATACCATGCCAACACTATGGGGTTTTCTCATGCAGTGATGTTGAGAGTATACCAAGAATTGTGTGATCGAGGACAAATACCCAATGAAAGAAGTGATGAAAGGGGTCAGAGGAGGATGTCAAGAATTGTCCTGATGAACAGGGGGTGCACAGTCAAGCAAACCGCAGCCGAATACAATGTTGGTTCTCCAACTAATGTGTCTGAACAAACAACTCATCGTTCCTTATCACAGATCGGCTATAACACCAGTTCAAGTGTCATTGCTGACATTCAAGAGAAACAGAAAGTTGAGACTGAAGTAGGCAAAATAGCACAAAAATCAGATCACTGAGTAGTGGAAAAACATCGCCTGGTCAGATGAATCCAGATTTCTGTTGCAGCGTGCTGATGGAAGGTCAGAATTTGGCACAAGCAGCATGAACTGATGACCCCTTCCTATCAGCTGGCAGAACATGTCAGTGCTTCCATCTAATCTGCAGGAAGCTTCCTGTCCATGAGGGCCGATCTACCTTCAAAACAATTTCAATACCTAGTATAATGTATACCACAATGAATTGCTGCGGTTCTGACGGCCGAAGGAGATCCAACGCGCTACTAGATGGTTTGTCTCTAAGAAAGGGGTCATTCAGTATACAGTAAACTTGTTGGTAAAACGCTATGCAGCAGGGGCATAACTATAAGGGGTGCAGATAATGCAGTCACACTTCGGCCCTGGAGCATTAGGGGGCCTATAAGGTTTTTTTTTTCCCTATATGAAGAGAAAAGTACTATAATGAAGCATTATTGTATTATGTGTTCAGTTTTGCATTGGGGCACAGCAGCTACAAGTTACACCTCTAGTATGCGGTAATATCCTCGGGTCCCCTAGTGGTGACTGAAGGGATTTGGAGGTTTTTATCAAAAAAATGGAGCCACGATAACTATAGGAATATATAATTATGCCACATCTAGTCTTGAGCTGGGATGTGAGTGGCTGTTGGGTTTTTGGCCACCGATATGTACTCTTATTTCATTGACTTGGGTAGTTGTAGGTTTGTTGGAGTCGTCCTTTCCTAATAGTGTTCGCATGGAAAACTTTTAAAAGTTTCCTTGACCCGGGACACAACTAACCTGTTAGGTCCCACCTGACAGAAGCCCGTTTACCAGTCCTGTAGAGGTTGACTATACTTGTAGATCCCTCCAACACTTCAGCAGAACATTGTGGCTCCTTATAAATAAATGAGGATTATAATAACACACAAGTGCCGCCTCGGGGACCGACTCTTTTATATTTTAATTTCCGAGCTCCCGAAGACTTTGATGTATAATGCTTGGCACTGTACGCATAAATCCTACTGTCCAAGTCCTTATTTGCCATTAAATGGAGACTCAGGAGAGCCGAAATATAGCGCTCCTCGTAATTGAAAATATATTGAGCTGAAAGCATCGGGGAATTCCCTTAATCTTCCTGCAGTTTAAATACATTCGAGATGCAAAAATGTAAGTATTGTGTTGAGGGTTTAGACGACGTAAGTAAATCATAAACCCGCAATTCCCATTTACTATCTTAATTTTAAAAATCATTATCAGGATTGTTTGGGGAATTGTAGATTTCAATTTTACAAAATGGTAAAACTAAAAAGAACTACATTTTAAAGGGCCCCGTTGCCTTTTCAATCTGGTTACTAAAACTCCATGAACAACTTCTTAGTTACTCTAAAGAGAGCCGCCAGAAGAGATATCCGCCACTCTCCACCTGCATTCAGTGCACGATCATCGCTCTCGTGAGAACACATAGGAGCAATAATCTTTGGGACAACTTGACAGTCGTCGACTGGCCAACAGCTTTAGCCAAGGGGGTTGGTGAGGCAAGTACCATGAGTGCTTGCCAGAGGGCAGGGGTTTACAACAGACCCTGAAGGCTTGGCCAGAGTATTAAATCGACCCTCGGGTCCCTGGGCCAAAACCTTTTCCAGGACCAGAGGGAAGGAGTAATACTGTGCTTCCCCGAAAATAAGACAGTGTCTTATGTTAGTTTTTGTTCAAAAAGGTTTAACTTTTTTACACTGGACACTATTTAAATTGACTTTTTTAATTAACTGTTAGCAGGGCTTAATTTTGGAGTAGTGCTTATATTTCAAGCATCCTCAAAAAGCCTGAAAAATCATTTTGCATACTCAAAAATTCTGGAAAATCATGCTATGTCTTATTTTCAGGGTATGTCTTATTTTCAGGGAAACAGGGTATTACATCGTGCCCTCTTCTTTCAATGTATTATTGTGGGTCCACCCGTTCCTGAAGCCCCTCTATGGTTTTGCATTGCATCGCTTCTTAGACTACCCGATGCACACTGGTAGTGCATCACTATACGCTGCTCTGGTTGGCCAGCACTGCTCATGTAAGCAGTACTGGCCAATCCAAAAAGCAACATGCATTGCCTGACTACCGATGTACAGTGTGAATCCCGCAGTGACAGGAGTGCTATGACCATCTTGGAAGACTGTGGAGGAGTCCCAGGAACAGGTGTATCCGCATACAGGAGGGCACCAGGTAATATACCTTCCCCTCTGGTGTCTGGAAAACTTGTCGCCCTGGCACTGGAGGGTCGCTTTAAGTTACAGACATGAAGTATTAGGGCTCATGTCCACGGGCAAAATGTGATTTAAAATCCGCAGCGGATCTCCCGCGCGCGGATCCGCACCCCATAGGGATGCATTGACCACCCGCGGGTAGATAAATACCCGCGGATCGTCAATAAAAGGCATTTAAAAAAAAATGGAGCATGAAAAAATCTGGACCATGCTCCATTTTCATGCGGGTCTCCCGCGGGGACGGCTCCCGCGGGCTTCTATTGAAGCCTATGGAAGCCGTCCGGATCCGCGGGAGACCTAAAATAGGAATTAAAAGCATTTACTCACCCGCAGCGGGCCGCGAAGCTCTGCTCTTCCTCACGGCCGCATCTCCCTTGCTTCGGCTCGGCGGATGTGCCCGGCGCATGCGCGCGGCACGTCGGCGACGTGCCGCCGGCGTCAGGAATTCATCCGCCGGCCGAAAATGAAGATCCGGCCGTGAAGAACAGCAGAGCTTCGTCGCCCGCTACGGATAGGTAAATGCTTTTAAATTTCTATTTTCAGCGCTCATGTCCGCGGGGCAGGAGGGACCCGCTGCAGATTCTACATGTAGAATCTGCAGCGGATCTGATTTTCCCCGTGGACATGAGGCCTAAGTCTAAATATTTGCCCCAGATGAGGGAAAGCCTAACTATGACCGGACGGCCCAACCTACGAGCCGGCCACACGAACGCTATAATGAAGTCCTTGTCTGAAGCTTCACATTTCCACAATGCGGGACTTTTCATCGGTATCATGAACACATTACATTAGGAGTTTTCTTATTAATAGACTTGAAGCCTGAAGGGAAAAATCTCCTTTTCAATTATTTGCTTCAATAAATACTTGTTCGCATTTTGCCTCCTGTGTGCTAATAATCTGGATGGAAGCATTTAGCGTAAATAAAGGTTTGGGCCGGTGGAAGGTACCCAGATGGATTATCTCCATTTAACATGCGTCTTCCGTACTCCTAGGTGAAGACTTGCTCACCTGAAGTGACATCCACAAACTTTATTCATGTTATCACGGGGACCTCTATCGCGAGACCCTGGGACCGGTGCGTGAAACACTGCGCAATTCTGTGAATAAAAGGACATATCTGAAACTCATTAGGGTAAATAGCCATATTAATTGGAGCGTGTTTGTCTGCCGTACACAAATGAACAGGCCATGTGTACACAACAAGTACAGTAAAATGCTCCAATATGCGCGTGAAACAGACTCGTAGGTTGCGCTGAGGCATGCGCAAAAATGCATATGCCATTACCTTAGGCCGGTGTCCCACCGCTGTGATCGCATTTGCGCTGTGTATTTGCGCAATGGGTGTTGCTCATTTGCATGTGCACGCTTTAATGAGCATTTTGTGCATGCTTTTGTGTACGCAAAGAACCACTCAACTGCGCTCCGATTCATTGAAATGGGCAATTAGGTTAATTAGTTCAATATGTGCTATTTTCAAGCGCAAATGTGCAGACAAATAGAGCATGCTGCATATTTTTTTGGCGCATACTTAATGCGTGTGCAAGATATGCTTCTGGAATGTACCTATTCAAATGTTTTGCTAAAAGGTGGATTGCACTCGCATCTCTGAATTCAATTTAAACTCGCCACCTTCATCCACAAAGCCCTCCACAGTGCAGCGCCCCCCTATATCGCCTCCCTCATCTCAATCCATCAACCAACCCGGGCTCTCCGCTCTGCTAACGAAACCAGACTGAGCGCCCCTTTAATTTGAACTTCTCACTCCCGCCTTCAAGACTTCTCCAGAGCAGCACCGGTCCTCTGGAACGCACTACCAAAGGCTACTGGAGCAATCCAGGACTCGCAGAACTTCAGGCGTGCTCTAAAAACGCACCTCTTCAGGGAGGCATACCACATTCCCTAAACAAACCTCTCTGTACTCCGCCTGATAACATGCTACCTGACCTACTGACTGCAATCCTTGCTAGCCATCATCAGCTGCCCCTGCAGTCATACTGTTTCTGCCGTCACACGGCTAAATGTCTGACCATTGTCTGTGTATAGCATCCCTCACTCTCCACCCCGCCATACCGTGCACATCTCCAGCCCCTTTACCTTCTGTATCACCCCATTACTTGTAGTATGTAAGCTGGTTAGAGCAGGACCCTCACCCCTATTGTTTCCATCAACTGATTACTATGTAACCGTGGTTCTGTAATGTTTGTACTTTTGTCTTTCTGTATCCCCCCTGTCTATGTAAGCGCTGCGGAATATGTTGGCGCTATACAAATAAAGATTATTATCTCTGCACTTGTGATTTTCACGCGCATGGAAATCGTCCATTATTCCCTGTTGGAGAAAAATTGCATTAAATTGCGCTCGCATGAACCTCTAATGCACATGTGAACACGATGCAATTTTCTTTTTAACTCCTCCCATAGAGAAGAATGGGCGATTCCTATTCCGAATTGCCGAAAAGTAGGACAATGCAATTTTTCTCTTGCGTCATCACTTCTCGCAGCGCTGCTAGAGGAAAATCGCACATATAAATGTACCCGTTGAAAATAATGGGTTCTTTACCCGTGTGGTTTCTGTTTATCTCCCAACGCACAGAAATTGCCCATTTAAATGCACCCTTGCATGTCTGTACACAAATCAGAAGGTTTGCATCCGTTTGTCAACTGTCTTGAAGCTTATTCCACATCCTCGTTCCCTTCTGTGTATCCATTAAGATCCGCGCCGTTCATTATGCTGCGCACTCCGCTGCGCAGATACGTTTATCCGTAGTAAACCCTGTGTTTAATATATTTGCATGGCAGCTGAGCTAATTATCATGTATGCAGGCTGCTGGACCCAGACTACAATATCCGGCTACTTGCATTTCATAATGGGCTGCTACATGCACTGACACCGAGCAGATACTTTCTAATTACAGGCAATTAATTTAAAGGTTTAATTGCAGGTAAACAACGTCTACTGCTTCCTGTGTGGACTCTATTACAGTTAATAACATCACATATAAAGTAGTTCACTATACGCCCAGCCCCCACCCCATGCAGACACAGGAATGTGCTCTCAGCAGCCGTCACCTCTAACCGCTGGAAGATCCATGTAAGCTAACAAAGATGTGGTCGTAGCGAACCGCAAAGCATCTTGGCGCCAAATTGTGGGACTAAAATAATGCATTCAGAAATGTCATTTTCTTTTAACGAATGCTGGTTGCATCCACCTGTAAGTATATTTAGTGTTACGATCAGCAAGAATTCTCCTCCTGGTTCCTCATCTCCTGCCTTCTACTTGATGCAGTCACTTTTTCACAGCTGATCCATTAGAACGAGACAACTGACCCTACGGCTGCAGCCCAAGGTCATTTGGAGAGCTGTCCCTGATTGGTTAGCCTCTATTTAAATATTCCTGGCTCCTGCAGTGTGGTGCTGGTCCTAGCGTAAGCTACGTGTTTTTAAATACAGTATTTCTCTTTTTGCTTCTACTAAAGTTGTAAGAAAATGTTCTGTGCCACAGTTTATTTGCCCAATCAAGCAGTGAATCCCACTGTGTGGACATACCCAAATACTTTATTCTGTTCTCAGCTGAATTGTTGGAGCGATAGACATATTATCTGGAACTGTAAGGTTATGTTTACACGTGACATTTTTGCAGCAGAACCTTTGCCTTAGGATTTAGACACTGTGCCTCTTCAGCTCCTTATGGCATTTCGCTCCTCAAGACAGAGAATGCCATGAATGGACTATAGAGAAGAAAAGACAAATGCCGACAGGAGCTGGAGGCGTCCGGCGCTCAGTGTAGGGCTTGTACCATTTTGTTCTTAGCACCTGGTCACTACTGATCTGTAGGATGTAATGTGCATGAGGACTGGCACTCCAGCATGTATCGGCTTGGCTCTTTATCCATGCTCACCTTGAAGAAGCACCAGAAGGATTTTGCTTCTACCAGTGAAGAACTAATGAGAAACCTAACCAGCATAATCTCCCCAAGCCTATTCAAGAAGGATAATTAATCTTTATTTCTAAGAACAATAGAGAAAATGATACCGCAGTTCGTGCAACGAGGAGGATGTTGCCAAAAAGAGCAGAAGGCAGCAGCCCGTCATCGCATTGTGGCACCTCAAGTCTCAAAATGCATTCTTGTGATGTCTTTGTGCTGTTTTATGACACTTTGAAGACGACGATGTCAGACTGCAGGGACTCGCAATTGTCAATTTATTCACACCTTCCTAGGAGTAGTAACAGAAGAACGCTGATACATGGAGTTATGAGAAAAGATACTCCAGATCTGTTATGTTATGAGAAATGTAATTATTTACTAAAGCAGACATATTCAGAGAGCCGACAGAGAAGACGCACAGCAGAGAAAAGCCAAGCAAGAAACACAACTCGGGTACTGCAGTGTAGCTTTCTATAGAAGCAGTGTCACAGTGCTGTAGGGGGTGCAGAAGTGGGGCCTTAGTCACTGAGGAGGTCCAAAGGTCCCCTACACCCCATAAAAGACACCCATATCACAATTGGCACTTAGTAGATCAAGGAAGATTCTACAGATTTTGCATTCAAGTTGTGCCATAATCATAATAAATCTGTAATGGATGCAGTTTTGTATCTGTATTACAGCCGCACAGTTCCCCGTCATAAGAAAAAAAGATTTATATTTAATATATTGCATTGATATGCAGTCCGTTTGTATTCTGCGTGTGCAGAAAACAGCAAGACAGCAGCATACCCACAAAAGAACAGTTCAGTGAATAAATACAATACTAGAACCAAGCTCATAAAGCTCATAACAAAAAGGAAGCACCAGAATAAAGCTCAATACATTAATAGAACAGCAGGAGTAAGCTCATGACATAAATACAGTACCAAACTCATAAAATACATACAGCTCTGACCAACTTCAGTACATTAATTCAATACCAGAACCAAGTTCATAACATAAGCAAGGCCCCAGAATCAAACTCATAACATAAATACAGCACCAGAACCAAGTTCATAGCATAAGTACAGCTCCAGAACCAAGCTCATAGCATAAATACAGTACCAGAAGGAAACTCATAACATAAATACAGTACCAGAATCAAACTCATAACATAAAAAAGTAGGAGAACTTAGGGATTGGGTTGCGGGGGTGGTAATGGACTGACAGCAATGCCTCAAAGCATCAGAGCGGAAGACATATAGCCAGGAGAAGTATGATTCATGTCAGAGACGTAACTTGAAGCTCCTGGGCCCCAATGCAAACCCTGTAAAAGGGCCCCCAACTATAATGCTTTATTCATAGTACTAGGCTCTCTATATGGAGAAGAGTGGCCTTATGGGCCCTCTAAGGCTCCTGGGCCTGGGTGCAACTGCATCCTCTGCATCCACTATAGTTACGCCCATGATTCATGTAGTTCCATAAGACGCTGCCACACAGAGGAAGAAAATCATCTTGCTGGGTGGACCAAGGGGGACGATCGCTCCCAGCCTATATCCACCTGGTGTCCCCTGTACAAGTTGATGGACAGTTCCTAGTACGACTGCATAGGTCACACGCAACTAAGGCCGGCCATGCAGCTGCAACATCTAAACAACTTCCCTTACATCTTTGCCAAACCAAATTTAGATCCTCCCAGAAGCCTCTGATACATTCTGCCCAGTAAGGCCGTGGGGGTCTGGGTGCAGTGGACATCGTCTGATACATGGGGAATGTCTGACTGCTCTTAATACTGGGACGTGGACAATTGGCCTGCAGGCTGGGGCACGACTATGGAATTAGAAAGAAGGTCCATTTGTATCTCTCCTCCTGCCCTTGGAATGATATCATGTACTCCACATTAGTAGTACAAGTTCAGAAGTAGCAGAAAAGACATCTTTTTTTCTGAAGAATCAGACATTTAGTACGTTAGCTTGATATATGGAGCCCATTACATTTGTTTTTAGGGGGAGGTAATCATTTTCCTTCATATTAAATGACTAAATTATTATAGTGTGTTGATGAAAACATATTAGACATTTACTTGCTTCTGCCACAGAGTTATTACCTGGATGTGTGCCAGTCATACTGAGTGCTAACAGGAGCGGGCACTGCAGTACAGCGCTGCCCTCTAGTGGTCACTGATGGGGTACTGAATGCCTAAATGGCTGATTCTCAAATGGATTGTTTTCTAAAGATGTATCTATCCATAAGGTCGCCTTCACACGGGCAGTAAACACTGCAGAAGCATCACTAGTGGAATCATAGCTACAAGTATAAGTCATGTGGAGGAGAATTCAGATATCTTCACATGCTGTGGGCATTTTCCACAATGGAGTCCTTGGCTGGGTTCACACAGGGCTGAAATGCGCAATAAAAATGCACGCATGTCAACGAACCCATTGAAATAAATGGGTGCTAATCTCTGCGTATTGCGTGCACAGATACGCCTGTGTGAGGGGGACGCAAAGCACTGAAGCACATAGAAATAGAGCAGACAGCGCTGGAAAATCGCAGCGCTAGAACACTAGTCTACGAGGCCCCAGTGAATTCAATGGA
The DNA here is from genome assembly GCF_035609145.1 of Eleutherodactylus coqui. Classification (NCBI taxonomy): domain Eukaryota; kingdom Metazoa; phylum Chordata; class Amphibia; order Anura; family Eleutherodactylidae; genus Eleutherodactylus; species Eleutherodactylus coqui. The sequence continues at coordinate 55,115,385 of NC_089842.1, read as the reverse complement.
GGAATTGTACAGCGTTTACCGCAGCATTTGAATCGGCAGTAAACGCTGTAAAAAGCCTTGTGTGTGAGAGTGGCCTTAGATGTTGTCAGTACTCTTGTCTGCTTTAATTATGTGTCAGTCTTCACTGCAGTCCTCGCATTCTATTGATGAATATTGAGAAACTTCCCATTGAATTGTAATATTTGCATTGGGCTGAAATCCAAAGAATTATGAGACGATATATACAAAATGACTAATAACAGATGAATATGCAATAAACAGATGGGACTGCCATCATTGAACAATGCTGCGTGTGTGCAGTACCTGCAGGGGGCGCTTTACTAGACGCCTAGTTGCCAAATTGACTTATTATTGTGCAATTAAATTCTTTGGCATCCTAACCTTATATTCCTCTCATTCCCGGCCGCTGTTCTCGGGATCCCCCATATTACGGGGGGTCGGTACAAGAAGGAAGTGATACAAATTTGACCTGCAGCAATAACCCCCCTGCATTGATGGCGGCGTAGAGATGTCTGGAAAAACACAAGTATTTTTTGGCTGAAGCTCCAGGAGTCTGGCAGCCGCAGCCTTCCCGCGGATCACATGCGCCCCCTGCAGGGACAACGCTTGCTTACATAACAGGAGAACAATCCCCCAGCCATCGCTGCCTGAATGATCTGCAACCGCTGCGACAAGAGGAAGAACTGCATCTTTGTCATCTTGTGTCAAAACATTTTCATTTTCCGCTGTCATTAAACTCCCTTAATGATCATTTCAGCATTTTAATCTGATTGACAATTGCGGATTTTGTATCCGGGATCCTCCTAAAGGCAGAACTTTAAAACTAATCTTGCCTACAAATAGGGACGTCTGCGGTCCTCCCACCGGTTCCTCCCTTGGTGCAGCTACGGTATTCTGTGAGTTCTCACATAACGTATGGAATCTGTGACAGAGACTCCAATACTCTTGTGAACAAAGCCCTAAAGGGGTTGTCTCACTTCTAGCTGTTTTGTTGCAGATTGAAGACAGCGCCATACATTGTGCAGTGGCCTGGGTTGGTACTACAGGCTGAGTCCTATTCACTTCAATGGAGTACCCTATGAAGAAAAATCAAAGGCACCAGAGGTATCCAAAATAAAATGCAGTCTTTATATACTGTATCTCATCCTTTAAAAATGAAAAGCGATGCACGTTTGAGCCACACAGGGCTTTTGTCAAGCAGGTTTAATATATATACAAGCATAGCCTGCATGGCTGTGTAATGGCTGCATATAATTGTTCTGCTGTGATTGACTGTAATTGGCTGTTGTTTTAGGAGGAGACGGGAACGAGGAGCTGCGCTCTAAGCAGAAAAGTGGACCAGAAACATTACTGCATGAGATGGGACTGGTTTGGGGAGTCTCTCTTGCTACATTATGGGGTTGCAGTAGTTTTCGCCTGAGAATTCCTCGAAAGTACAGTGATGAGAAAGTGAGCAAAGTTTGAGCTCACTATTTGCTCGATCCCTCCCTTCCTCCCGACCACAACTATTAGTTTGAGAGACCAAGAACTTGTAGCCCCGGTGACTGGGTAAGAACTTTGAGAAGCCTGATCTACGGGTACTGGACTTTTAACGCAACACCGCTAACATGGATCCTCAGTTATAGTTGACCAGTATATGACCATAATTGAGCCCAGAATGGGACATAAATAGTTTTTTGTTATATTAAAGTTTGTTACTGAAAGCATACATGTTGGCACCTTTACCTAGCCTATGTGCTGCCATTACCAATCAAAACTATTTTCAGACCTGGCCCTCTCCCAAACCAGTCTGGGTGAACATGGTGACTAGGCAGAATTCACCCTAACCTGCTCTGTTGCTTGTCAATCAACCCTAGCTAGTACTGGGATTTGGTATAAAGGATCCCCCTAGCTCAGGATTGGTTAGTGGGGAGAATATAAAAGACAGAACATGGGTGGGGTTAGCCAGTTAGTGGTTCTTGGAGTCAGTCTGAGTCAGTCTGGAGTCTGGAGAAGAGGAGAGTAAAGAAGAAGAAAAAGAAGATGATCTGGAGGAGGGAATTGATGGGAAACTGATCAAATTTGCTGATGACACAAAGCTAGGAGGGATAGTTAACACTAGGGAAGAGAGAGAGAGTATTCAAAAAGATCTAGAAAAACTTGAACAGTGGTTGACAGCTAACAAAATGGTGTTTATCAATGAGAAATGCAAAGTCCTACATCTGGGCAAGAAAAATGAAGCAATCACATACAGAATGAGAGGAATTTGGCTAAGTAGCAGCATATGTGAGAAAGACTTGGGTATACTAATAGATCACAGACTGAACATGAGTCAACAATGTGATGCAGCAGCCAAAAAGACAAACACAATTCTGGGATGTATTAAGAGAAGCATAGAGTCTAGATCATGTGAGGTAAATATCCCACTCTACTCTTGCTTAGTCAGACCTCATCTGGAATACTGGGTCCAGTTCTGGGCATGCCACTTTAAAAAAGACATAGACAAACTGGAGCAAGTTCAGAAAAAAACTACCAAGATGGTGAGCGGTCTGCAAATCGCAAATCATTCCCAATGAGGAACAGTTAAAGGATCTTGGAATGTTCAGCTTGCAAAAAAGAAGGCTGAGAGGAGACTTATTAGCTGTCTACAAATATCTGAAGGGCTGTCACACTGCAGAGGGATCAACCCTATTCTCATTTGTACAGGGAAAGAATAGAAGCAATGGGATGAAACTGAAAGGGACGAGACACAAATTAGATATTAGGAAAAACTTTCTGACAGCGAGGGTGATCAATGAGTGGAACAGGTTACCACGGGAGGTCTTCAAATAAAGGCTGGACAAACATCTGTCTGGGATGATTTACTGAATCCTGCACTGAGCAGGGGGTTGGACCCGATGACCCTGGAGGTCCCTTCCAACTCTACCATTCTATGATTTTTTGAAGAGATTGAGTAAAGAGTAGTCTGGTCCAGGTCTAGACCTGGATATCAGCTATGGAGGAAGTCCAGGAGGAAAGCTGGAAGTGGAAGAGAAAGGGACCCGTCTCAGAGGAGCGCTGCTGGTAAATCAGGTGGAGCCTGACACCATGACTGATTCTGATTTGCCATACACAACTCAGAGGCATAGCCTCCACAGAAGATCCTGTCCTGTTCCCTCGTTCCTCTGCAAATAACCTCCTAATGCAGCAGCCACTTGGCGTCGTTTAGCAGTCTCATCCTTCAGGAGAGAGTTAGGGAATCAATGAATGTTATTGCATGTGTGTAAGAAGTTGTTTTGAAGTTTTTACTGCCTGCTAAACTGCCAAATGCGCAGATTGTGTGTCGTCCACAAGAATAAGTAAACTGTGTGCCTTCAAGTTTAACTGATATTCCTCTGGACTTGTCTCTTTATTTCACCATCATAAAGGCAATGGCGTAACACCGATCATATACTAATTCAATCGCTCTCGCCAAGAATCTCTTTGCGTTCCCGCCTGCCGCACGAGCGACCATTATAGGCAGAGTAGCAACAACCGTGACAAGGGCAGCTACTGAGCTACTCCCGCCAACTCCTGCTCCCTGCAATAACTCATTAGACCTTAGCTATGCATTGTGTAGTTCCATATAATACAGATGCAGCAGACCTGCATTTGTCATTTAGGACTTTGAGGTTCAACTGAGTTTATAGAACTAACTAGTTTTAGATGCAATTCTGTCTAAAACCACAGATAAGGATATGAACTGACAAACTCAGTACCTCTACATTGGACTATCTGTACTCTGCTACATCTATAATTCGAAAGGTGGCCATGCACAATATATGAATGTTGCTGAACCTGACAATTAGGTGGGACCAGCCAAGCATCTAATGTGTATTGGGCTGTCCGGACCCTTTCCTAGGGGAAGACATTGGGGGAAAGAAGGCAGTTGGATTTCAACTTGCCTTATGTTTTTGTTCGCAAGGGAGATAAGCTGCTGCCAGAGGTTTCTCCACCTTTCCCTATTGAGAACATATGCATGCTCATGTGTCAACAGAAAATGACCTAGTGTATCTGTAGTGTACAGAAGTTGACGTGCATACGTTCTGGAAGTTTCTGAATGATCTATGTAGTCTTGTGCTTAGGTGTATTCCCACTGTCTTCTATGTGTATGACTGTGATGTGTATTGCACCTTTGCAGCACTGAATGGGTTACTGTCTGGGAGATGTCTGGGAATGTATCTGTTTGTCATGTGACCTTGATTATATATATATATATATATATATATATATATATATATATATGTGTGTGTGTGTGTGTGTGTGTGTGTGTGTGTGTGTGTGTGAAAGGTGCATGAGAGGAGTGATTCTGCTAATGTTGGAGTCCTTTTGCCTCTGACAATTAAGCCTAATAATAGTCTGTAGAGACAACTTTTTAACAGCCATCTCACCGTCATCACATGCAGGATAACAATGAAAATGTACACCTACATATGGAGAACACGGGATCCACCAGATAATCACAGCTCACCTCCTCCCCATTCCTGCACAATTACCTCACAGAACATGCCTAGAACAGTCTCTCCTATAAGTCACTAAATTAGTTCCAATGTGTGAATGGCCCATGAGGCTGCTGTGCAGCGGACACTGTTTGCCCGACATTCATCCCGTGTAAAGGGACCTTTACTATGTAGTGTTAATTAGTGAAATAAATCTGCGTGATACATTCTCTCTAAGTGAATATATTCTCTGGAAGTTCTTGGGAGTGAAGCCAACGGCCTACATCTTCAGTGGCCGACAACACCGGGGACTTCCCAGAGTCTTGTGCTTCCTACATCAATCTGCTTTTGCAATTTGACATAATTGTTTATACATGTTCTGAAGGTCTTATCTGTAGTATGACCTGAGGCGCACGGAGCAACTAATGGGACTTATATAATTACCATGTTAAGGCTTTCATGTGTTGGGAGTCCCAGCTGTTCCTACTAGATGATTGTTGTCCTCACCTTTTGGTTTCTGCACTTTGTAACACATACAGTCCATGTTCTTGGTGGGGCCTATGGAATATACTATAATAGCTGTGTTGGGATCAGGGAGTGAGAAAGCTGGTTCACAATCAGGATGTTGCTCAGGACTAGTGCTGAGTGTATCGAACCAGTAGAACCCTGTTTTGGGTCAAACTTAAAAAAGTTCTATTCAGAACAGGTTTCTACTGGTTCGATTCGCTCAACACTAGTCCTGAACACTGGAGTATAACACTAAGAGCCATGAGAGTCCTGTATGATACAGCTCTATTACAGGGCTTTTATGGCTCTTAGGGCTGATTCAGACGAGCTTATCTATGCAGGTATTCAGCCGTGTAAAAAAATCACCTAAAAATTGTGATCATGTGAAGTCTTGGATTCCAATGGATTCATTCAGAGGAACGATTTTTTGCTGCGGAAAATAATCACCCCAGGAAAAATGGCACATATGCCACCATTTTGGTCACCAGTTTTATATGCGGCATGAAAAGATAGGTCTTGCCCTATCTTTTGCCAAAATACACTGCAAGCTCCCATAGACTTCTACTGAAGCTGGAAAAAAGGGAGGGAGAGGGTACAGAGCTGGGAAAGGAAGATAGCTGGCCCTATTTAAGCATTATTAGTCATTCTGAGGATTTCTGCCGATCGCTACTTTTCAATGCCTCAGCGTATTTTTTTGCAATACACGGCAGCCCCCCGTGTGAATGGCATGAAATGTGCAACTAAAGATCTGGACTCGATCGCAGCAAATCGTCATTCATGTGATTATACGGCGCATACAGGTGAACATAAAAACGCATACGGTCGTGTGAAGGAGGCCTGAGACAGTGCTATACACCAGTTTTAGGGGGTTTGTTGAGCTTCAGATTTGGATTGAACTAATGTAAAAGTTCAGCGAGCTGGGTAAACCGAACTTGTAAAAGTTCGCTGATGACTAATCAGGGGGATACAGAAAACATCCTGAATCCCATTAGACATCCTATGTCAGTGAGAGAAGATGAGGTATATAGCAGACCATTTATACTGCAAGTTTGGATAGGAAATCTCCCAAAAACATTTATGAAAGGAGAATTTTTTGTAAACAATTTGAAATTTTTTGGCGAAAGCCGTGCTTGCGGAATAAAATTGCAACTTTTATATATATATAGTAGTTCACAGCCCTTTTTGCATCAAGGCTGGAGTTTATGCAACCACAGCATCACTGCTGCAAAAAAATGCAACTTGCACTTCATCTCTATTGAGTTTAATGGTGTTGCAAGGCCGCAGTGCTACACAGAAATCTTTGGTCGTGTGGTCAAACATTCATTAATGTGTAATTTTGTGTTGTTTGTATGTGAATTGATTAGTAAAGAATAGGGTAAGAAAAATACAGTAGTTTGCGTACAGGATTACTGTAAATCATTTACATATTGATGAAAGACGGTCCCATCATCCATCTATAGGAAAGGGTTATTTACAGTAAGAGCAGTCAAACTAGAAAATACAAATCCAAGGATAAAAAAGGGCTGTACATTTATTTTGACCTATGGTATTGATATGGTTATAATTAATAAAGGTAATCTGTGACTAATTGATGCTGGAAAATTAATCAACTTTCATTTTGTCATCTCTGTTTTTTTTAGATTACGGATTCCTAAATTATAGTGGTGTGATCAGAAAATGTTAGCAGAAATCTACAGTAAAATGACCCATCCCAGGAATCGCTGCCTCAAGGCGTTTTCTTGTCCATGCCGTAAATGCGCATGAATTGCCAATTTTCTGCGATCACAAGCAGAGATAATTAGCGTTTTCTCATCCATTTACATGGCTGTGAGCGTTGTTTTTAGCGAAAAAATATGTTGCACCCCGAAAAACCGTCGGCACAAATCCTCAGGATGCCTTCAAATGCCTAAATAGAGGCACCTGTAAGCTTTTCGCAACATTGGACACTGCTAAACTGCCTCCCCTTCCTTTTTTTTCCAGCTCCCATAGGAGTCTATGGGAGCTGCCGCCATATCTCACTCAAAAGATAGTCCAGAACTATCTTTTTGCCCACCATATAATCGCCGGCGCATATTTACGTCCATTTTTCACGGTGCAATGTTTTTACGTGCCATATATTCGCCCATGTGAACGAATGCATTGGAAACCAATGACTCAGATGATCGCGTATATCGGTCGACCGTAAAAACTCAGCATATATGCGCTCGTGTGACTGAAGCCTCAGGGTGCTATCACATGGGCGGAATTATTACGCAACACGCTGCAGAATTTGCCATCCTGCAGAAAATTCTGCATCAAAATCCACACGTCTAACGTGCGCAATTGGATACGTAATTAAAAAAGGGCTTAATCCTGCCGGCAATTCCGCATAAAAAGCCAGATTTTGGCACGGATTTCCACATCAGCGAGTTGCACAGTGTGTTGCAGAACAATTCCATGTGAAACGGCCCAGCCTGGGTGTGAAAAGAAACCTGGAATAAAGTAATTTAGCTTCTACTATTATAAAATCCGGAGGTACGTTGGACTTTTGTGCGCGGGCAAGTCCCTGCAGGGACGGGCATCCTGCCATCTCCTCCATTGTTGCACAGTACGTTGATTACTCATCCTGCACACGTTCCTTCCACACCTCGCTGCCGAGGAGCTTCCAATCTGACAGTCGGCCATGATTTAGGTGTTGGTCCCGAGAATTGCACATACAAAAGACAAGGTTGCGACGCCGTGTATTAAACATCACAAGGATTAGCGCTTGCGGGCGATTTGTGTAAATCGATTGTTTTCAGGAATATATGAATAATATTCAAAGCTCGTCCCCCTGAAGTAAGAGACGTCCTTGTTTGTCCTCTTCTGTCAAGTTGTGAAAACTTCTATTCAGCCGTTTCTTTTGTTTTTCGGCAAGATGGATGAAAGTGAGTATTAGTTTCTACCTGATTGTAAAAGACAAAGCCTTCTAGTTCTGTAGAGATTCGCCTGCTGTTGTCGCGACGCGTCTTATAAGGTCGCCTTCACTCGGGCTGTGAGCGCTGCAGGATTTGCTGGGGAATGTCTGCCGCGTTTCCAGTAAGACGTGTAGAGGAGATATAAGAAATGTCCTTCATGGAAAATTCTCCACTGCAGATCTGCTAAAAAAACGCGACCTAATCCACTCCATTTAACCCTTTGCAATCCAATTTTTCATTCAGAGTTTCCTAGGGGCTTTCTCTTTCTGCCATTATACAATGGCGTCATCTGCTGGCTAGAGCCAGTACTGCGGTATGCGATATGCTGGAGAGGTCCCTGACAACAGAGCGGCCAGTAATCTACAGTAAGAATACCCTGCCGGATGTCCTCCAACATCGGAGCTGTACAGCCTTCAATCAGAATGTCTTTAGACGTCAGACAATGGATTGGAAAGGGTTAAGTGCGGATCTGTTCTCTGCAGGTTTTCCGCTGCGGGATATAATCTGCATACAGACGGCACACGGACCCAGTGACTTCAATAGGCAGACATGCAATTCTTTTCATGGACCTGCCATTCGTGTAAATGAATCCCAGCATGTCCTACTGTCATCCGTATCACACAGGAGGGTGTAAAGTGTTGCCGCTGCTCATCAAACATACAGATGTGTGTCCATGCGCTGCACAATGTAACTTGTGCCCACGAAGCTTGGGTGTAACTTGCATACTCCTGTATGAATGGGCCCTAACTGGGCAAACTTGCATTTCTGGACTCCAGCAAACTGGGTGACAACTTAGTTGCTGCAATGGTGAAAATTGCTATCGAGTTGATTGAAGACAACAACTTTAAAGGGGCGACACACACTACAGACTACAGCTTCACCTCCCCCGCTACCGAAAAACAGCTGACTCTGCTGGTGAAAGTTGCCATTGGCAAGAGTTGTCACTGCAAATCTAGTACCGGCGTTTCAGGTGAATGGTTGTCTGGGTAATACATGGACGGCCCAAGTCTGCCAAGGAGACGCCCCCAACTGGTTACACTCCATAACACTCAATTTTCAAAATATTCATTTCTAGGAAGTATAACAGAGGAAAGCACAACAGTGAGAATACATATATTTACTGGACTGGACATGTCAGGAGAGCCGACAGCTCCTCTTACAGAATTTAGATTTACAGGTGATTTATGATTTGAGGAGCAAATTCATTAAAGTGACATGCCAGAGAATTTTATTCATTATGTAACACCCCCCCCCCCCCCCCCCCCCCGTATATACAGGTCCGCTAGTATTGCCTTGGTTAATTATTCCTTTCTATCCGATACTCCTGGGCCCTTCTCCTCAGATGGGTCTCATTCTTATCACCTGAGAATTACTTGGCTTTATGTGTTCTCAAACTAGTCAGTTTAAGTATAAACCCTATGTGTTGGACCCTACCACACAAGCTCTTCAGAGGGGGACACTGGCACTCCTGTCACAGTTACTGATGATCACAAACAGTTATAACAGAGGAGATCAGAGCTCTCATCCTGACTGTATACTTATGGCAAGTAGCTTATTTAACTGAATATTGAAAATAATGATATTTACACTGTCCTCCTTGCACGCAGAGATGGTACAGGCTCTCTGAAGCTGCTCATGTGATGTTGTGCTGATGTATCATGGGATTGATGGCACAGAATAGTGAAAGAGAAAGCAGTTAGAAATCTCAGTATTAAGATGGTGTTTATAGGCATCAGACAGGGAGTTGCACTGCATGGAAGTGGCTGCTATATACAGAGAAGATCTCCAGATGAGGGAGGCAGGGATGGAAAAATGTGTTTTCACCGTAGTGGCCCTTTAAATAATAACCAAGTTGAGCTGATCTTGGGGACTAGAGCTGCAGACTATTAGTACCACACATGGACATCTATGTATATAGGACATTATTATAGAAAATTATGTATATTTTCCCCTTTTATGGCAGAGGACATATATATATATATATATATATGACCTTTTAGTGGCTGGATGATTCCTTTTTGTGCTGCTGGGGTATTATGAGGAAGCGTCATGCCTTAATCAGCTCCCATACATCATCAGCTGGGTCAGTATGGCCGACTATGGGAAATGCATAGAGATCTGCTGTTTGCTATTAATTTAACCGAGGTACAAAATGCAAACCATCTTGAAAGAGCAGAGAAATTATGTGTAAATAAACAGTTGGATATTAGAGAGGCGCAATGTAGTACATTCAACTGACATTTAACTAATCCTGCATAGTAATGAGAGTGATAACATCGTGTCTGCAATTAAATCCTCTGTTAGGTTAATTGAAAAGCAAAACTATGTGTGAGTAATAAAGAAGTAGTAGATGGTGGGAGTCATGTAAATAATTGTGAATTACACCCACACTTGTCTTATTCTGCATGACTCCCCAGTGTGATACGCACGAAGTTAGCCATTCTTCTCAGATTTAATTATAATTATAAGAAGTCTTTTGGGCTGGTTTCACATCTGCGTTGGAGCCGCTGGTTGAGGTTCCATCTCAGATCCGGCTCAACATTCCGGATGGAGAAGCACTTTTTATTCCATCCAAAAGTTGGGCATCTGGGCGAAAAGCGGGTGAACCCCATTATAATCAATGGGATCATTCTGGCCCCAGAGACGGAGCTGTTGGCTGCAGGGATCCACCTTCCCTGCCCCCTAAACAGAGCGGGAAAGCAAAACCTCACATGCAGAAGTGAAAACCCCCCCTAAGGCCTTTTTCATATGATCGTCAATTCTCGGCACAGTTAGCTGCGCTAAAAAATCGCGACAAACTCTGCCGAAAATCCGATGAACGAAGAAGAATAGCCGCAACTTTATCATCTATTCACACGGCTGGCTGCAGTGACATAAATCCCTCGGTCACCAGAATGACTTGAGTGACTCTTAAATGCCTCAATTAGAGGCACCTGTCAGTGTTTAGCAGCATTCGCCACTCCCTCACCTTCCCTTTTTTGGATGGCTCCCATAGACTCCTATAGAAGTCTATGGAGCCCCCTGCATTGGTCCATCAAAAGATAGAACATGTTCTATCATTTGGTGCAGCAAGAAATTTTTTGCACACGTCAAAAAAATTGTTCGTCTGAAGGAAACCATTGGTTCTAATGAACACAATTTTTTAGACGCGCCTACTTAGCATCATAATAACGCTAGTGTGAATGAGACCTAACTTTTTTTTGTATTTTGTTTACTGGGCAGAGAGAAAACAAGCAGTGAAACGTATCAGACATAGCCGGAGTTGGAGTCTTTCTTAGGACTGTGCCTATAGTGATGAGATTTGCAGAGTAATGAAAAGTTGGTGAATGGAGTCACATTTTGGGCCCTTTTATACTGAACGGTGATCGCTCAGATTCTCACTGTATCACAGGAATCTGAATGGTGATCGCTCAGTATAAATGCCAGCAGCGACTCAATGATGAATTATCATTCTTTCGTTTATCATTCTTCATTCAGTTTCGGCAGGCATAACAATCAAATGACGATCGGCTTTTGTAAACAGGCAGTCGCTCCTCTATGAATTACTGCCTGTTTACTGTGAATAGGGATGGGCGGCCGCAGCGATCTCTGACCCGCTCGGCCTGCATACATTGAGCGATCCTCTCTACTGAAAGCACAGGAGCGGTTATCACTGTAAGGCACCGGATCGCCCCACAATCGTCCCGTGTAAAAAGGTCCCGTAGAACTCCAATGGTTCTGGTTACTGCTGCACATCAACTGCCATGGACATAAACTTTAAAGACTATATCCACCTGTACAACTATGTATACTGCTTTTATGCATCTACAATAAAAAAAATGAGGACATTTTTCAAGTAATCTTGACGGACGGCTTCCATTGACTTAAATTTGTTTTCGAGAATGTGCAGGAAGAATTAATTTCCCATAACATGCTATGGAAGGTATTTGCTGTGGAACCGCAGTGCGGACGCTGACCATGGATTCCGCAATGCAAATCTATTCATGTGCAGGCGGCCTTAGCTCTATAATGGTGCAGAGTAGAGATGAGCGAACGTACTCGGATAAGCACTACTCGTCCGAGTAATGTGCTTTATCCGAGTATCTCCCCGCTCGTCCTGAAAGATTCGGGGAGCGCCGCTGCTGACAGGTGAGTTGCAGCGGGGAGCAGGGGAGAGCGGGCGGGAGAGAAGGAGAGAGAGATCTCCCCTCCGTTCCTCCCCGCTCTCCCCTGCAGCTCCCCGCTCCGCGGCGCTCCCCGAATCTTTCAGGACGAGCGGGGAGGTACTCGGATAAAGCACATTACTCGGACGAGTGGTGCTTTACCGAGTACGTTCGCTCATCTCTAGTGCAGAGACATGACATTTAGTGCAAACATCACATGCACAACCCATTAGTCGTCCAAAGCGGTCTAAAAAACTTTTTCGATTTCACATGCAAAAATTCCGAATATAATAGGGAAAATAAAGAAAACACATTTAAAGCATAACCTCAGCTTGTGACTAAGTTGTACTGCTTCCATGGAAGAAAGCCTATCCGTCTATTGAAAGCAAACAACATCATCCATCACACATCATTTTCTAGTGTAGGGCAATGTAAGATTCTGTATTTTCCCATGAAGACAGATCACCATACACCCACCATGTGCCAAATCCACAATGCTGACTATGAACATTTGGAACAAGCTACAGATAACATACTGAAGAACGATGTGCCGTATAGTCAGTAGACATTTCACATTCCGATACATGATATTCCCCGCTGCATCAGTTTTAAATGTGAAGCTGATTCTGCATTATTGGGTCTTAAGCACAAAAAAGAGTGCAGACACAAATTGGAGCAATTGAACCCTAGCAGCCAATCAGATCCCTTCTCTACTATTATCTGCAAAGATGATCCCAGTGATCTGATTGGTTGCTACACAGTAGGTGATACTCCCACTATTGTAAAATACATCTGTTTCTATATTTGTATATTAGTGATTTAAAATCAAGCACATTTTGGACTAATACAGTATATTGCCAAATTATTAAAAAATGCCAACCATGAGAAGTTGAAGCATGGGACAACTCAATGGCATTGCCAGGTGATAGGGATTCTCATTGTGGTTGATCCCTGCAGCTCTATAAGGTCCAACTAACTGTTCGGTGTAAATATGGCCACCAACAGGGTGACGAATGATAACTCGCTAGTCTTTTTTTTCAGCTTACCAAAAAATAGTCGCTCTTTGAACAAAAGTCGGCCGGTGTAAAGTCACAGTCGTTCGTATTTGAATGACTTGTGAACAAGTTGGCATGGAGATTCCTCTATGAATGATGTCCCAGCAAATCTCTACTTTAAAAAAAATGAATGACTGTTGTTCATACGCTTTAAGGACTTTTTAAAGCAACTATCTGAAGTTGAATGATAGTTGCTTCGTAGAAAGATACCTTTACACAATGCACTTGACATCAGACACTTCCCATTGCTAAGCTGTTGATGCTAACATTGCAGAGCCGGAAGAAGTGACTCCCAGACCCGTCCCGTGGGAAAGATGGTGGTTCCCAGGCCTCTACACCAGTTTCCGGTCACCACCCCACAGCCAATGTTAGACCATCAACCAAACTGCTGGCAGTCCAGCATTGGCATTATTTTTGGCCAGTGCCAGTTTAGCAGGAACTTTAGACCCGCGATGTCCAATTTCACAAAATGCTACTATATAGATGACAGTTATATGGAAGAACTTGTTTTATGCATACCAGGTAATTATTTTTCTGCATGAAGCATATTTTACACCTCTATTGAGTTTCCAAAGCCTTTGTTTGGAGTCTTGACTACTTGGCTGAGATTTTCAATTACAAATTCATGCATACTCATTCAACTGCTGCAGTCACCCAGAATTAATATATTTTGCAATGAACAAGGGAAAGCGCCACTTAATGCTCACCGAAGCTTGAAATGTCCTATTAAATGCAGTTTAACCCAATTTAGTTTTAAATATGCAACACTATGATGGAGCTGACCATAATCAAGATATGGGAGATAGGACAAGATTTAGCCGTGTGGCTCATTATTTGTACATAACTCGCATATTACATGTATACAGTCTATACATACATAAACTGTATACATGTAATATGTATGCTTTGTACAAATAATGTATATACAATATATATATATATATATATATATATATACAGTATATATATATATACTCTAGGGACAAGGCCATGCAGTTCTAAAATGCCAAAAATATACTCAGGTTTCTGCTTACAGACAAATATCAAATTCATTTAGGGTTATTTCTGTCAATTACCTTTATAAATTCAAACCTCAGATATAAGGATGTCTTGAAACGGCACCTTAACCCTTTCCAATCCACTGTCTGACGTCTTAAGACGTTATGTTTTATGGCTGTATAGCTCCAATATTGGAAGACATCCATCAGGGTTCTCTTACTGCATATTGCCAGCCTCTCTGCTGTCGGAGCCTATCCAACGTGTCACCTCATGCAGTACTGGCTTTAGCCAGCATATAACGGCAGTAAAAGAGTAAGCCCCCTAGGAAAACCAGGATACAAATTGGATTGGAAAGGGTTAAGTCCTGCGGCTTTTCACATGACATTTGGGAGGAGCTTGCTCAGTGAAGACCAGAATGGCAAAATGCCGTCAAAATAGGCATTAATGCCTTTGAACAATCCCGCCTTGAAGAACTTGACTCCAAACACCAAATTCAGAAAACTTGCTCAAAACCCTCCTACAATTACACCTACAATTCAGGAACACTACTATACTGTGTCAACTGTGACCGGACCTTTAGGACCAAGTTTGGTTTTGCATCACACATTCGAATACATGCCAGAAGCTAGGGTGTCGCCGTCGATGGACACGTCGTGAAGAACATCATCAAATCCAAACCAAACCAGTGTGGTTGACCACAGCAACCAATCAGAATTCAGCTGGTATTCATATTTTAGAAAACATAATCCATCATCCCATCAGCTGCTGTCAACAAGGCCAATAACTTCATTTTTTCATACATTTTTGAAACATCTCAATATATATTGTAAAACCACCAGAAAACCACAATTCACGATTTCAGAGTAATGTCGGTCACTTACCCACATCTACACTATTTTCAAATAGAAAGACAAACTTTGGCTTTTCCCCGCTGACTGATGACGGAGTTGACGTTTTCTTGGACTTCACTTTTGAAGCTGGTGATTCCATGTTGACTTAAACGAAAACTATTCCAACAACTTCTGATTAAATCCACCGGTATAATCCTTCGATTGGCTCCACCAATGAAGCTTGTGTCAGTTTCCAGAGAGTTCTTTGCTAATAATCCAATATTACAGATTCCAGGTCACGCCTTTGTGTTTTCTTTCTACAAGAGGTTAAGAAATCTTGTGCTTGGAATGTTTGTCTTCTCTCACATTTCCATGTCAAGGGCAGTCCTCAAGAAGTAGTGCTTATCCCACCTACACATACAGTTGTAGAATTAGTCAGGTGTGAGCGTGGAGAGAGGTGTGCCTGGATCATGCCCAGTAAAGACAATTGTTTACGATGTCTCTCTGGATGATTATACTAATTACTGTCTGTCCCCCTCTCAGATCTATATCTTCACCCTGCCAAGACAAAAGAACTGTTTTTAGAAATTTATTAGGACCTTACAGACAACAGCAAAACTTTATGAACAAAAATCCAAATTGTTCTCAACATTTTATTGTTTAATTCAATATCATAAGGATATGTAACGTCAATCATGGAAATCTGCAAGAGGATGATGCATGTAATCATCTTCAAGAACATGTCTTTGTCCCTCAATTTAACCCCCCAGCAGATTAGGACAAGCTCTGTTCCTTCTGCAGGAAAAGGACATTATACTTTTGGTTGAATAGAGCTCATTGTACATTAAACAGTTGAATCTCTGGTTCTATTAGGGCTACTGACTTGCTTTTGCTTAGCGCTACCGACATGCTAAGATTATTGGCTTTAAAATGATGCTAAAATCATGTTGGTAGCCCTTAAAGAACCAGAACTACAGCCGTTTGAAGTGGGGTCAGCAATACTGAAATTCCAGCTATAATTTAAGTCAGCGTGTGGAGAGAAGCGAGGAAGAGGAGGACCAGCGGTAGCAGAGAACATATATGATTCTCCTGTATAGTTCCCTGTCCTAGGGAAAGTGTGACATGAATGTTTGGATATGTTATCATCCCACCTCAATCAGGAAACATGGTTGCTCCCTGATTGTCACATCTGTTTGGGTTTTTTTTTTTTACCAAAAATGGACTTGCTCATCTAATCACTGCTCAACACTGTTTAACCCCACAGATGCTGCAGTCATTGGTTATCATGGCACCTAAATGTTTTTACAGAGAAAAAAAAACATTTTCCCCTTTAGAAAAGCCTTCAAATATTGAAAAAAGAAAAAAAAAACTGCACATAATTGGTATTGCCACATCTATACCCACCCTACTATAAAATATCACATTATTTAGCCAGCTTGGTAAATCCCCTTAAATAAACTGTAAAAAAAAGCTGTTTTTTGATCATCTTGCTTCCCCAAAACAGGAATAAAAATAATAAAGAACAAAACAAAACTTAGGCCCCCTGCACACCGGCAAAAAATCTGCGGCGGGATTTCCCGCAGAATTTCGGCCCGTGGAAGCTGCCATAGGATTGCGTTAGAAAACGCAATCCTAGGCAGACAGCTGCGATTTGTCCGCGCGGAATCACACGCGGAAAACAAATCGCGGCATGCTCTGTGCGAGACCCGCACAAAAATGTCACTCCCCGGCCGCTGGCTCCGCTCTGCGCTCGTCAGCCGGCACATCACAGAGCCAGAGCCGCGGGAGAGGTGAGTGCCGCGCTGGTCCCTGCAGGGGCTCGGGTTGGGTCCCGCGGCGAGAATTCTTGCAGCGGGCTCCGACCGGGCCATCTGCAGGCGGCCTTATACAATACAAAATAGCTCTGTCAACTAAAAAATAAAAATGCTCTGTTCCTGGAATGTGGCGCCACACAAAGCCTTGTTGTAAAAAAAACAAAAAAGTATTTATATTGTGGAAAAATAGTAAAACATAATAAAACCTCTATAAATTTGGTGTTGTCATAACCATAATGACCCATAGAATAAAGGTAACATAATATTTGCACCACACTATGAACCCCATAAATCGCAAACAATGGTGGTGAAAATGATTTTTTCCCATTGCCCCCAGCAAAAAAAAAACAAAGCAGGTGATTCCCTCAGGTTGTAGATAATTCAATACATAACCACAAAAGATTAACAGATACGATAAACCTGAAACCAAGTGACTAACATACCACATGGATAATTATTGTAGACGGCTAACCGCCTTCATTTAGTATATTTTTAGGACGTATAGCAAGAATGTCCCTAATGATGCGTTATCATTGGTGAATGCACATGGATTGACAAGCGCGTAAGAAAAGGGTTCCGTTTTAATCACCTTACTTATATAGCAAGTGCACATTACTTTACTTGGTACTGGCTTATGTCCACATTGGGGCTAACGATGTATAATCACTAGAGATGAGCGAGCGTACTCGCTAAGGCAAACTACTCGAGCGAGTAGTGCCTTATGCGAGTACCTGCCGGCTTGTCTCAAAAGATTCGGGTGCCGGCGGGGGGGCGGGGAGCGGTGGGGGAGCTCTCTCTCTATTCCGAAGCAAATATCCCCCATAGCATTGTATGACAAAACGCGTTTTCCTCTACATGAGAGGAAATCAATTGCGATTTTCCGCTCACGGAGGAGAATTTGCAAAATGCTTCATTTCTGTGCGGATTCCACATGGATGGCTTCCATTGAAGTCAATGGAAGCTGTCTGATCCGCAATGACATTGCAAAAAGGTTACAGATTCTGCGTCATTGTCAAGTGACGAAGCGGGAAAAGCCGGGATTTAAAAAAAATCGGAAGAAGAAATCAGGTACGCGCGAATGCCAACTGGGTACAGGGTCGGATTTCACTGCGGGCTCCCATATGTGGAATCTGACCCGGTCGTGTGCAGCCGGCCTTAAAGTAGGAATAGCTTTAACGTTACTGGAGTGATATAATCATCTCTCGTTAATACACTTTAACAGTAGAACAGGCGATATTACCACCGAACATAATAACTCAGTAATACATATTGGTTTACTGCACACAGTTTGAATGTCAGTTAGGTATTAACCGATGACTTGTCCACAGCTGGTGGATGCAATGACAGTCTATGAGTTCCAAGCTCCTGTCCGGTCACGCTTCTGTATTTGTAGTGTTTGCTCGAGCATGTATATTGTGACTGGCTGGCCTGCCCGGTTCCTGACGTTGATTGGCATACACACACAGATTTTTTTTGAGGACCACCCACAACTTACTGTTCTCCAGATGTACTCGGTACCACAGAGGGGAAGAGAATAGAGTTGAGCGAACGTACTCTGCCGAGCTTGATGCTCGTTCGAGTATTAGAGTACTCGATGGTGCTCGTTACTTGAACGAGCATCATGTCGTGTTTGACCCCGCCCCAGCTTTTGGCTCCTCCCCGTTATGACGCAGCACGCGTGATTGGCAAATTTTTTGGAGAGAGAGAGAGAGAGACATTC
This sequence comes from Eleutherodactylus coqui, assembly GCF_035609145.1. NCBI lineage: Eukaryota > Metazoa > Chordata > Amphibia > Anura > Eleutherodactylidae > Eleutherodactylus > Eleutherodactylus coqui. Next base: position 55,096,946 of record NC_089842.1, on the reverse strand, counting down.
TCTTCCTTCATTCCTTTTCCCAGCGAACTTCCTCCAGAACACATGACCACCCCAGCCAATCATTGTTTTTCTTTTATAAGGCCTCCTCCATATGAGCGACAAAGTCGCACGATTTCCTCGCGATGTGACAATGCTACAAATCACATGTATGTGAAGCCTATGCTTTCCTATGGGTTCCTTCACATTAGCAATATTTTCTAGCATTGTGGGTTTTGCGATATGCAAGCGACCTGCGAGGCTTTGTAGCCCATGTTTACCTATGGAGCCTTTCTCTCTGTTGCAACACATCGCATGAAAATGCAGTTTTCGTGCAGTGCGATGCAACTTTGACAGTAGGGAATTCTACTGTCAAAGCTCTAAACTAAGTCCTAGCTGCAGGAAAAAAAATTTTTTAAAGTGTACATCACCTTAGAAGCGCTGTCCGGGGCTCTACTGCAGCTTCTTCCCGGTCCCAGGGACTGCTCTTTTTCATTTCTTCTGGCTGGGGATTGAAAAATCTCTGCCTCCTGGAAGCGCTGCCTCTGATTGGCTGACGCTTAGCGAATCAGAGCTAGTGCTCGATGAACCAATCACAGCCATTCATCGACAATGTACCACCACTTGCGACTTTGTAGCACTACTAAATCCGCGGTATCAGTGAGAAAACACAGTGATATCGCACGGACCAGCAATGCGAAATAGCTGCTATTTTCTCGCGGCGATGCTGTGTTGTCCGTGTGAAGGAGGCCTATAGGAGATTTGAGCAGCAATCCAACCGTGCTACAATTGGAGGTCCCTAATGACCCACATTATACAGAGCTTGGTACAATGGTAATAGCAGAACCAGCTTAGCCACACGGGCGCATACGGGCGCCGATGCAGCCGGTTCCTTCACGAAGAGGACGGCCGCACTGGTACGGCCGACTCTTCGCAGCGCCGGAAAAAAGAACACATGACCAGCAATAGAGCCGGTCATGTGTTCTTTCTGCCGGCGGTGCGGAGAATCGTCCGTACCTGCAGTGCAGCCGTCTTATCCTGCAGGAAGACAGGCCCATTGGCGCCCAGATGCGCCTGTGTGACTAAGCTCTCACAGCATCACGGTGATAGTATAATAGCAACATATTTCCATTACAAGTGTTTTATGGCCGTGTAATTTTGCCTCCATATTTGCATTCAATGGTATTATTTTCTATTCAGGAAATAAGGATCAGCATTTACCCAATAGAACATAAAGTCAATGACAGCGAATACGGAGGCAGAATCCCTCTGCAATGGAGGATCCACCTCTGTGTGCTTCCATATAATGGGAGGCGCAGTATGGCGCGGGCCCATAATAAAATATGCCTGCATCACTATGACAGTTCCTTCTAGAGTGACTCCATAGCAGAGCCAATGCCCAAATAATAGATCTGTTTGTTATCAGTATCAGTATCTGGCACGTACTGATGAACCTTCCGAGAAGAACAGAGTCTGCGCCTTTTCTCATCAAATTGATTTCATTGCGTGAGCATATTATTGTGAGCTACGACTAAAAGCAGCACGTCTGCAAGAACATAACATGCAATTAAGTTTTATTGAAAGTCTTCAGGAGGCACGTTCTCTCCGTCTTCGCCGGACCGGATTGGCTGTGTCAAATGCAGCAGCCAAAATGTCCTTGTTAAATTAGAAGGCCCTTATTTTTGCATGGTTAATTATATGTTAAGATACAAAAAGTGATGTCAGCATATTTCACAAGGAGGACAAGTTGTAACTGCGCAAAATTAACTTGTCAAAAACATAGAACTCAGTGTGACCTAAACAATAATGATTTTGCCGGTATGCTGTATGGCGGATACATGAATTCAATCATATAAAGGGGTTTACTGAAGTTAGAAAAAAAGGGAGTTTTTCCAAAAACAGCATAACTCTAGTCCATCGGCTGCATCTGGTATTCTATAGCAATGCGAGCCCGGATATGGACTGCTGTGATGCAGTATAGACCAACAGCACGTCCATAGAAACCATAGAATAGCTGTAGCGTGTCTATGTAGTCACATTTCAGAAGGCCACATTTCTAAAACTGGGTTATATTACAGAATGTGGATGGCAGAACATTTAGCTAAATGGGTCTGAAAAGGCGGTCTACTTTCCAAAAACGATTCCCTCTGCTCATCTTGTTCTAGTATTAAGTGCAAATTAATCACACAATATCTGTGCCTTTTCATATGCATGTGTGTGTATATGTATATATATATATATATATATATATATATATATATATATATATACACACCTCTTCAGATCTATTTAATTAAGCCTAAAGAAGAACCCTGAGTAGGTTAAAAGCTCGCTATAACGTCATGTATTTTTGTTAGCCATTAAAAGGTATCATATCTACAAGATTACTTGGTTTCTCTTACTGAGGAAATCACATTTTGCTCTACTGGCTAATACGGTACCAAACCTTTTTTGTTTTATAAGAAACATAATAACATACAACATGTTTCAACCCACAGGGGGGTCTTCATCAGCTAGAAATTTCTCCTAAAACATCCCACTTGTAGATAGCCACAACCAGTAAACATGATCAATATTAAAACATAAGGTGCTGTTAAAATATAAGACCATTATAAATATACATAAAGCATTACAGCAAATACAAATAATGCCTGTTACTGTGAGCTACCAGGCGCATCAATTCCTGTTGTCCTACGACCCCTTAGACTAAAAAATGTCACATATTCTCATTGGATTACTCAACGTGACCTTGTACCTCATTACCCGGGCTGGTATTCCCATCTTCCAACATTGTATCATGGCACTTACAAGCGACTCCCGTTTTCCAGGGTGCATGCATTTAGACTGATATCACCCACTTTCACATGTTTACAGGGGAATTTAAAGGCGGACTTTTGGGGCTTTTCCTATTGATCGTGGGGGTCTACCGCTCAGGATTTCTGTTGATCAGCTGATCCCTGGCTCTGCTCTTAGTGTGGACAGCACTAGAATCACATAATGTTGTACACATTGCAGCAGCCCAGTCCGGTACTACAGGCACTGCTCCCACTGCATCCAGTCTGAGATGTGCCTGTAGTACCAAACTGGGCCACTACAATGTTGAGAGCGCTGTCCTCTTCCAACACAGTCTTTACGCATGTTGGCAAACGCGATATCGCGCTCGCCCGTGTGAATGTAGCCGTACTGAGATGTGCAAACTGACCCGTTCTTTTTTTGTTTTGTCATAATATGAAAAAAATATTAATCCTTGATACAAAAAAGCCCCTGCCGTAAGAAGTCTATAGAGACTCAATAAAATACAGTACAAGCACCCAGGCCGGCGGATCGGACCAGTCCTGCTTGCTTCTCAGGTTGATATACGCCGTGTCATTAGACTCTTGCATTCCTCTCGCCCGCAGCGCAGGTGACAGACCATTATCACCTTATTAGCAAATCCGTCTTTACGAGTTGAAAACAGAGATAAACAAATGAGCTTCTAATGAGCGGCCTTCCTACATAAATAGCACTGGTGGCAACAGCTTACAGTCGGCCCCACAATTCACACAGGGGGATTAATGGGTACAGTGAACTTTAGAAGAAGCTTCAGGATATATTAGGGGATTCATTACATATGCCTCCCTCGCTACAGTATTAAGGCTTCAACAGACGAACGCATGCGCAAATATGCTCGGAGTGTATTTGGGCTTGTCCGCAGGGTCGCACCCTTCACCTTGATTTTTTTAACCTGCCATAGACTTCTGTTCTGCATAACACTCCGGAAAAATAGAGCAAATCCTATCTTTTCTCACACGCAAGAATTGTTCGCGAGAAACACGATCATGAGAACAAACCCATCGAAATCAATGGCTTTGCTCTATAACGTTTTGCGGGCTTGTGTTTCACGCACGCAAAATGTGTGCAAACACGTTCATCTGTTTAAGGGCTTATTCCCACAAGCACTGTTTTCACGGCCGATATACGCTACCATCTGATGCATTGGATTCCAATACATCAGATCACACAGGTGTATTCCTGCAGCGGGCAGGAAAGGTAGTCCTGGAACTATCTTCCTGGGTGGACTACAGCCGCTGCTATAGACTCCTATGGGAGCCAATGACAGCGACCGTAGAAGGGAGGTGGGAGGGAGTTTAGCAGTGCCCCTGCCACGCCCCCTCCCATTGCAAACAGCTGGAGGGGAGGAGAAAGAAGGTGAGTCGGTCAGGGGGAGGGGATGGGGAGACAGCGTAGCAGAGCTACGCTGTCTCCCTACGCCCGACGGCATATACATCGGGGCTGTGCATCACTTGGTGGCATATATCGGCTGGCCGAGAAAACGCCGTCCGATATACGCTCATGTGAATAAGCCCTAAGCCTGTAGGCTGGATTCACACCGGCATATTTGCACACCTATTTGACCATGACAAAATACGCATAAAATAGAACCCATTAATTTCAATGGGTTCGTTCAGAAAACGCAGACTTTGCATGTGCAATTGCATCACGCAAAAAACACCCCGTAGATTGCTCTATTTTCCTGCGCATTTGCACAGGAAAAGGACTGATCTGGCGCTCATTAAAGAGTTTGGCCATTTCAATGTGAATTCTTTTGTGCAATCGCAAAAAGGACAGTAAAAAAAATGCAGTTGCGTGCGCAAATATGTGACTTGCACTTCACAAAAATATGCGCAAATATGCCCGCACTCATCTAAAGCCGGCCATAGGCCTGTGTCACACAAGTGTATGCGTATTTGCGCCACATTTTTGCACATGTGGAGTATTTGCGTGCACAACAGCGATTTTTACTGTTGTCTTTGAACAGTAATGAAAGGGCCAATTAGTTTAATGAGTTAAGAAGTGTTCCTTTCCTCTGCGCCATTGTGTGTTTGTGCATGATGTGTGCGTGCAAAAAGTACAGTAAAAAACAGTGTTGTGCAAACACATACATCATGCCCGATACGCAAAAACTCAGCGCAAATGCACATAAGTGTGACACAAGCCTTAGGATTGTTCCCTGTAGTAGCATCCATAAAGTAGTATGGGGGGGGGGGGGGATTACTAGACGGAAGACCGTACATTGTTTGAGAATGAGCCCACTATATAAAAAAATTGCCTCTTTAACCCCTTCCTTACTCCAGCAGCTATTTTTGGCTTTATGATGTGATTATTTTTTCCATTTATGTAAATCTTTGTTTCGTCACATTAAAGTCCCATAATATTTTTTAAAATTTTTGTCAAAAGAGGTTTGTGAGGAGTTGCTTTTATGGTACAAACTGTGGTTTTTGCAGGGACCATTTTGCAGTTCATGAAAATTTTTAATGGCTTTTTACTCCAATTCTTTCTGAAGTGGGATTAGCAAAAACAGCAATTCTGGCATTATTTTATTATTTTTCTACTGGGTTTATCACGTGGGTTAAATAATGTAAAGACTGCATAGTTCAGGCCATTATGGACGCAGCGATACCACTTTTCTGTGGAGTTTTCTTATTTTTCCCCAAAGTAAGACAGAAAAGGGGGCGGAGCCTTTTATTGTTTTCTTAATATATATTTTTTTATTATGTCATTATACTTATTTGCAAACTTTTTGTCCCACTAGCGAACATGCTTGTGCACTTCTTAATTTCAGTGTATTATGCCTGTAGCCATAATGCTGACAGACATCCTATTACGCCTCTGCAAGATCTAATAGTTGTACTAATATGGCAGACCTAGGGACCATTGTTGTTGATATATAACCCTAAAATTGAAACAAAACATAAAGAATGTGGGGATATGTGTGTGAGATTCTTATTCGCCTCCTCAGTAGGTGATGAATGTGCCATGCAGAGCTTCTTGCATACTCCACATACTTCATTTCAAGGAAAGGAAATCACCGCAAGTCTTTGCTTGTCCTGAAACACATCACCTAATCAAACAAAGCAAACGTTCTTCTGGGATTCTGCGATGACGTATCCACAGATCATCCGGCTACAAGGAGAGGTTTCAGCCATGAAGAAATTAGGCCGTTTGTGATCTAGTGAGAAGGCGCGCATTGCTACAAAGTCAGACACGTTCTCAAGCACTTTGTTGCAGTCTTGCACAATACGTTGTACATAATGACAATTGTTCTATTGGTAACAATAGGATGGACTTCTCTTTGTCTAGCAAGTTTTTATGGTGGTCTTACTTTGTGGGACTAAATTCCTTTTCACATGTCTGAGGGTAATGAACTCCTGATCATAAAGTTCATCAAATTTGGAAGGTGTTCATAACACAGAAGGGGAAGGCCCGGGAATATGGTTCTCAGATGGTCATCTGAGTGCCTTGTGTAGGGTATGATGGAGTTTCTTTGCAGTCTTCCTTAGTACCTCTAACTGTGGATTGTAGGTTACTACTAGAGACACAGGTCCATTTCTTTCCTTCTCTGTGTATCGGAGTAGTTGGCTTCTGGGTATCTTGTTGGCTCTGGTGATTGGATCATCGATTGAGGTGGGATGGTAGCCCTGATTTAATATCTTTTTTAGATGATGTAAATGTTCCTCCCTGTACGTTGGGCTGAGACAGATCTGGTTGTATCTGATGGCCTGGCTGTAGACGATGGACTGTTTGATGTGTTTGGGGTGGAAGCTGTCCCATTTGAGGTATGGGGGCCAATCAACAGGTCTTCAGTACCGGGATGTTTGTATTTAGATGTTCTGAATTTTTATGGTGGAGTCCAGAAAGTTCATTTCTGTGTCTGAGTAGCTCAATGACAGGTTTATCGTGGGGTGAAATTCATGAATTCAGTTCTGCTCTTTTGTGTATATATGTGTTTCTTCAGATATTTTGTTATACCATGCTACATGAAGAGGCTAGTTTTAGAGAAAGTGTGGCCTTGGGCAAAATTAGAGATGAGGCACCAAACACTGAAATACTGCATAAACCACACAGTCGCATTCAAGATATTCAGGAGGCAGAGTGCTGCAGTACTGAACTCTTGTACTTCCAGGAGTGCTGCCAGGGTTTTACATAAAAATATTAAAGGGGTTTTCCAGGGAAATACTATTGATGACTTATCCTCGTGATAGGCCATCAATAGTTGATCAGCTGGGGTCTGTGACTCGGGACCCCAACTGATCAGCTGAGCTGGCGCATGCTGGCAGGGCCACAAATACACAGAGGTCGGAGTGTAAGCCGAGTTGAAATCAATGAGAGCTGTGCCTGCAGTTATAAACGCCGGCCACTACACGGACCTCAGTGCAGAGGCTTCTGCTCTGACCTCTGTATTATTGCGGCACTGACAGCATGCGTCCGCTCAGCTGATCAGTCAGGGTCCCGAGCAACGGACCTCAGCCGATCAACTATTGATGAGCTATTCTGATGACAGGTCATCAATAATATTTCACTGGAAAACCCCTTTAATGTACATTTCCAGTCATCAAATACCAAAACGAAATATTACCACAACACAGGATTAGATATTTCCACCATATTGTTTTTGAACAAAACATACTATTTAATGACTGATATTACCACCACAGCGTGCCCACTACCAGTACTGCTATATAGTGACATGGGGGGGGTAGAGGTATGGGAGAAAGGAGAAAACAGCTTCATGAACTGAAATAAAAACTTAAAGGGGTTGTGATATTAGACAGAACCCATAAGGCTGGGGGTCACATGGGACGGAATTTCAGCACAATTCTCATGGAATGGCCGCACCGAAAAACTGCAAGAATTCCGCTGGAAAAGAGCAGCTTCAGAACCTGCTGCCTTCAGCTTCAGGCTTTGGAGCAGTTTCGCTGTCGGCATTCCGCTGCGGAAAAGAGAAAAGAATTGACATGCTGCGGAATTGAATTGGCTGCAGCGTGTGAACAAGACTTCTGCTAAATCTCGTCCACTTTGCTGGCTAATCCCGGGATTAGGAGCCGCTGGCAGAATTGCCATGGGGCATTTTTTGCTGTGTTTTCAACCACTCCAAAAAAAATCTGTTTTAAAAAAGCTGCATATGTTCTTCCCAAACTGAACGCAGTTTAAAAAAAAAAAAGATGCGTGTATTGTTAAAAAACCATATGCATCTTAGGAAGCCGCATGCAATTTTTAATAACACATGCGCGGTTTGCAATAAAATGTGTTCTTGAAAACCGCATGCATTTTTTTAATGCAGGTTTTCTTCTTTACAAATATTTTTTAGTGAGTTTTATAATAAAGACACAAAAAAAAAAAAACTACAGAAAGTTGACATATTTGTTGCGTCAGAATACAATGTCTGTACCGTGACAAAAATATTAATTGCAAAGCAACTGCAATTGAAAACTAATATCAAAAACCCCATGTGTGAACACAGCCGTAAGAACGTGTCGCCCGGCACATACAGCACCTGGTACCCCCGGCTAACAGCTGATTTTGAATGAGGGAACCACTGGCAGCCAAACATTTCCTGAACTTTATTGGAGCTCGTACATGTATATACATACTTGTTCACACCCATTGACATCTTGTGTTGAAATGTGTTGGGCTGTAACCCTTTCACTGCTGGAAAGATGACATGATCCTCACACAGCAGTGAAGAGTTTGGGGAGTTTAAGGGCATCGGAGGTTGCGTATTTGCACGTGCATTTTCTACTATACTTTGTCCCAGCCATAGAAATGGCCAATTAGTGCAATTACTTCCACAAATGCGCAGGAAAAAAGAGCACAACGTGAATTTTTTTGTGCGACAGAATTGCACACGAAAAATACGCACTTTGGAACGAACCCATTTAGATCAATGGGTTCTATTCATCACAGATTGCCAACGCAAATACGGTTATGTGAATCTGGCCTAAGGATAAATATTCCATGGCCACTGAGCCCTGTAGCAGGTATAGTATATATAGTAGGGCTATGGAGTGGAGGGATACATTACACACTGAACCTACTGAGGGATTATCAACAGGCAACAGCTTAGGGGCCTTCTGCAGTGACTGGAAAAAGGCAGTACAATATCTTTTGTAAGTTCATGGTAGTAATGAAGGGGGCGTTTGGGCTCTCCAAGCTTTTGGATCCCACAATTATGACACCTGCATCCCCTATTGCTATGCTACTGCTCAGAAAGGCTGCTGCAACCTGTCTGTATATTTGCACATTGACAAGTCAAGTCAGTGCCTCAGATTGCATGGGGGCCTCCTCAGGGATGGAGGCCCTGGGCAATTGCCAATTTGACACATCCCCCATTTAACCATCCCTTTTACCACCCAGCCATGATAGTACCAAACTTTTTTTTTATTTGGTTGGCATAATAGTAATTTTAAACAGCAAATACTTGTTGATTCATGGGTTCTTGTTTCCTTAATGTCAAGAATTGCTATTAGTTTCCCATTAAGAAAAATGTAACACAGAAAGTGTTGACTTCTAAAATGATGTATTTCATGTGGCTTCCAACGATGACTCAAAGATGGATGTGGCTCACAAGGTACAAAAGGTTGAAGACCTCTGCTTTAGGACATGTTGGCCAAAGCCAATCCCAAACTCTGATTCCATTTACCAGTATAAACAAGAAATGGCACAGATATCATTAATGGCCAGCCTAGGGTGAACAGGCTATTGAGCTGTCAGTCTCAGCTAGTGCCATCCACAGAGGGGAGCCCCTTTTTTTATTTCACTATGCAGCCCCCTCCTCTTTATAGGCTCCTGGTGCTGATGACAGTAATACTACATGTAGCCAGAACAACACAACAGTATGTCTCCTTTGTAGTGAAGCCAGTTAATTAACACAGTCTGTAGGCAGTGCTTGCCCAGTCATTTACTTTGATGTCTCGAAAACATAATGGTTAATTGTAGAACTCATTAGTGCCCTTTCAACAACTCCATAGCATATCAGTCTTCGGTACTGGAATTCAGTAGGTAAATCTAGCAGAGGCGCAGATGATGTCTCCGGGACAAGCTGACAGACTTAGATATTTAATATTTTATCTTCCTTCCGTGCCTTCCCGAGTACATATCAACACGCCAAACAGCTGTCTAGTCCATTCCAGGGGTAATTCTGTTCCACCTTGGAAAAGTGTATAAACATCCTCTCTTCATTAATTATTGATGGCTTTGTTTATGGCGTCCCATTAACATTTATTGTAGGGGCAAATAAGTTCCCAGATCAATATGAAAGAAAGGTAGTGTGTGATACTTCAGAGACAAAATGACAGAAGCAGCAAACTGTCATCTGTAATTAGGTCAAGCTATACTGCAGGCGAGGCCAATATAGTCTTATATACTAAAAAATATTAAATCAGGGCATGCTGGAAGATCAACTAAAGCTCTGATTACTGCTGTGTTGATGCTGCTGAGCAGTAAGGTGACAGCTCTGCTGTAGAAATACGGGTTCTGTTACTGTATTGGGAGATCGCTGTCCATTAGAATTGTAGGGGACCTTTCATATGGGTGGAATTATTATTATGGGTGGAATTATTTCGCCAGTACACACCACAACAAAAATCAATATCCGCAGGTGCTCAGCCATATGATTGGTTGACCATGTAATACATGATTGTGTCAAGACAATTCTGCACCAAGGTCTGCAGGTCTTCAGTCAGATGAATGGGTGACCATATAATACATGCTTATGTCAAGACTGCCAATGCCGGAAGAAAAGCAAAACACAAAAAGAGTCAGCAACAAATAAATGCTAAGATGCATGTAAGCCATGGCTGCAACAAATACAGTAACAGAAACACCTGCTTCAGCACTCATACACATTTAATATCTGTATAAAATTGCACAGCTGTTTACACTAACCACACGAAAATGCACATTGTGGATGGGCCCACATGTTTTGATCAAAAATGTGTGCTAATAACCTTAACCCCTTAAGGACATGGCCTATTTTGGGCTTAGGGACGCAACAATTTTTGGCAGATTTTCATCTCCATTTTTCAAAAGCCATAACTTTTTTACTTTTCCGTCAATGCGGCCGTATAAGGGCTTGTTTTTTGCGTGGCAAACTGTAGTTTTTGATGGTGCCATTTTTGGGTACATTGACTATATCGTAAAACTTTTATTATTTTTTTATGATAGCAGGGAGAGAAAACGCATCAATTCTGCCATAGATTTTTTGGGTTTTTTTTTTACAGCGTTAATCATGCAGCATATATTACACAATCCATTTTTTCTGCGGGTCGGTACGGTTACAACGATACAAAAATTCTTACATTTTTTTAAGGTTTTGCCTCTTTTCTGCAATAAAAACCCTTTTTTTGGAAATCTATTTTTTTTCTAAATCGCTGCATTCAAAGTCCTGTAACTTTCTTATTTTTCTATGTACGGAGCTCTGTGAGGGCTTATTATTTGTGAGACAAGTTGTAGTTTTTATTTTTCCATATTGGGGTACATACTGCTTTTTTGATCACTTTTATTGCGTTTTTAGAATTTTAAAAATTAGCATTTTGCCTCAGTTTTTTAGCGTTTTTAATGCTTTTTTCTGTGCAGAATAAAAAGCATGTTCAACTTATTGCACACGTTGTTACGGAGGCGATGATACCAAATATGTGGGATTTAAAAATTTTTTTACCTTTTTTATGCTAATATGAGAAAATGCACAAGAAAAGGGTTTTTTTAACATTTTTTTACATTTTTATTTTTTGTACCTTTTTATTGTCTTTTTTTTACACTATTTGTGTCCCTCTGGGGGACTTGCAGCACAGCACTGATGATCGCTGTGATAAGGCATTGCAGGACTTCTCTCTTGCAATGCCTTATCGCTTATACAGCTATCAGAGGCATTGGCAATACAGGACGCCGGTATCTAGCATCCTGTTGCCATGGCAACCAGCCGGGCTCTCTGCAATAACATTGCAAGAGCCCGGCAACTTCACAGAGGGAGCGCACTCCCTCTGTGAACCCTTTTCATGCCGCGATCTACATAGATCGCGGCAGGGAATAGGTTAACAGCGGGGGGCGCATCTCCGATACACCCCTGATGCTGCAGTGGGAGGCCAGCTATCAGGGACAGCCAGCTCCCGCTGCTGGATAGCGCGAGATCTATTATGATCTTGCGCTATCCCTAGGACGTAAGTTTACACCTTGTTGCGGGAAGTACCCCACTGCCAGGACGTAAACTTACACCCTGGAGTGGGAAGGGGTTAAGGTATTTGTTGGAAGTGCTGACATTTTGTTTTTCCTTGCATGTACATTTGTGTCTGAGTTGTCGCCTATACTTTTGTCAGTACTATATCTACCCATCTGTCCCAAGGGCTCCAGTGAGAGTATATAGTCTGGTGTCCTGCTTTCCCCTGAGTTCATTTGGAAGCTTTTGACCCAAAAGGTTTCCCTGGTTGTGGTGCATGGGCCAACATGTTTTGATCAAAATGTGCACTTAAAAACCTTGCATTTGTATGCAGTTAGTATAAACACGGTAACAGAATTGCAATTTCATTCAGCTAATAAATATGTATGAGTGCTGAAGAAAAGTGTTTCAGTCACTGCCAAAGCAGGGGACAGTGTTTGGTTCATAGATGGAGTTCCTAGGCAGGAGACTCCTCTCTATTCAATTCAACAGGGCAAAGAGTTGTCCCGACAGGACAAGGTCTTTTATCCAAGAAAGACATCACGCATTTGCCTACCTTTTTTTAGGCTATGGCACAGAAATGAGAAGAGACAATGAACAGCTACATTAAGAATGTGTCGTTAGTATGCAGACATTAGGGAAATCGCAAATCACAATATTCATTCCAGGTGAACCAACAGCATTTGGCTTAGTCTATCATGCAAACTGAACATTGCAACTCATTACCATTCCACTAATTACTATTTTCTCATTTTGTGAGCCAAGAATGATCTTCAGTTCTGTTTAGCCTCTTCAAATTTGCATATCATACAAAAAAAAAAAAATGCCTTCAGTTTGTGTTTCCGAGTGCACACAACCGTCTGTGAAATCCAGATTCCCACTAGTAAACTATTTTCGGTTCATTATTATTTTTCCCTTCAAATGACCATTTTGGAAATGGCCTTCAGAGTTTTTGTCAGTCGTTAATGAGCTCCTCAGTGCTTGGTTTGTTTGTCAACTGATTAAAACTTCAGCTACATCAGCAGTAATCAGTCTGTGCGCATTAACACAAACTCTCAAATGAGGGTCTAAAGCCGAGGAAATGGAATGCTGCAGAGACTGTGCGGAATATTAGATTCAAGTATCAAGTGTTCCTATGTTTCGGAACTAATAAAACTCTATTCACTGTCAAGAATGTGAGATCAGATGCTTGCCAATAGCTGAAACAGATATTCAGGAATGGGTAGGTTAAATCCTCTATAATACAGTATAATGGCATTACATGGTAAGGAATGGGGAATTCACTGGACTGGGAACACAAAAGGAAGGGCATACCTGGAGAAGAAAGCAAGCATCTAATAGAGATCCACATACTGAGCATTCTTGCTTCAAACCAGATGGCAACTGTAGTCATAGAGGAATCTTAGTAGGTTGAAGAACTGTAATTACAAGGACGTTTTGAGATCAAAAAGCCACAAACCACTCACCAAAGGACTGTTATGGTGTATAATGCTTTCTAGTGCCTGCGGGAATCTCCTGGGAGGCTCAGAACTCACAAGTATTGGTTCGTTAGTTTAAAAACAGGAATGCAACAGAATTGCTCATGGGGATACTGGTTCTCATTGAGGAGACTTATTTTTCAGGCAATGCTCAATGGGAAAAAAGTATGTAAATGAGCACGTCAGCCAAACCAGAGATCTTCCAAAAGGAAAAGCGATCTATCGGCAGCAGTTTCGGGGATCTTGCCCTTCATCGGTACAGTGCAGGGTTCTGGTTGACCTGATGAGATGTCTTCAGGTGCTCATACACATTAGACACAAGTAGGGTAATAGTTAGAGTTGAGCGAACATACTCAGCAGAGCTTGATGCTCGTTCGAGTATTTGCATGCTCGATGGTGCTCGTTATTCGAACGAGCATCAAGCCGTGTTCAACCGTGCCCAAGTTTTTGGCTCCTCCCCGCTGTGACATGCCTGTTTTGGCCCCTCCCTGCCGACACAGCATGCGTCAATGGCAAATTTTTTGTCTGGCAGGCAGGGGAGAGAGAGAGAGAGAGAGAGAGAGAGGGGGTGGAAAGAGAGAGAGGGGGGGGAGACAGAGAGAGAGAGAGAAAGGGAGGGAGAGGGAGAGAGAGAGCGAAAGGGAGACACGAACCTAGAAGAAGAAAAAAATAGCTCGGCACCCAGCGTCCCACATACATAAATGCTCGAGTCTCCAATTGTAGTCAATGGGGTTTGTTACTCCAGTAGAGCTCTCGAATTTTACGAAAAGCTCGACTCGAATAACGCGGACCCGAGCATTTGGGTGCTCGGCTCGCTAATCTCAAGTAATAGTTGATCAGCTGTTGAATGGTTGATCATCTGGTGAGCGATAGTTTCATAGATGCAACTACACATTTTTTGTCCATACTGACCAATATAATCGTTCAAACTAACTGAACATATTCACTGAAAATGGGTGAAAAACGAGCAATCTTTACGGAAATGTTTTTTTCAAGGCTCTTTTGTGTTAGAACGAAAGATCTTTCATATGAATATTGGCTGAACATTTTAAACCAGGTGAACTTCTTACCAGACGATGATAGTCTTTTTTCTTTTATCCTTCCCATTATTTAACAGCTGGTATACGTTCTTTATAGGGTCCAGTATTTTAGGGATAATGTTTTACTGGGTTCATCTATATGCTGTACTAACACTGGTTGTTTGTGTTAGAGATACACTGCTGGGAATGCTCTTTATGACCAAAAATGTTTGGTTCTAACCCAGCAGTCATACGAACACTTTGTGTATTGATTATACTGCTTGAGTCTGGATGTAATATCGTGCCATAAATCTGGATTTTGATTTGCTGTAATAAAACTTATGACCTAATTGTAAGTATGGAAGAGTGCTATGGATTTTCTCTGCATAAGGGCTACATGGATAAGTGCGGCCAAAATTTGAAACTGACAGAACTCAGGTTAAACTCGGACCCATTGAGGGAGTTGTCCGATTTTATTTCTTTCAGTTTTGAGCTCCCCCATGCTCAAAACTCAATTCTTGCAGTATGTTATCCATGGCACCAGTGCATCATTTCTGTTCTCCGACACCATGATATCTAACTATGATGTCACCAGACCTACTGACCCAGTCATTTCCCATAAGGATGTCATGTGGGCTTCTAATATAGAAGCCCCAGCATGTTTAAAGGATGCCACTGATGACATCCGGTGTTGGAGCCTCGTGTATAAACAACCACACAACCACGGCAGCAAAAGTGAACAGAGGACTGGAGTGGCGGGAAAAAGCAGCGGGCAGGAGATAAGTATATATCTATTTTTTTTAATTTACACGTCTTCCACCCCACGGCCACCAATGCATATATAAATCAGAAAACCTCTTTAAAGTCAATGCGTGTATTCACATGCACAATTCTTTTCATGGACCGATTGTCCGTGTAAATAAAATCGCAGCATGTCCTATTCTGGTGGGATTCTCGGGCCAAAATCACCTGTTCAAGTCAATGGTTGCGTTAAAAAAACTAAATGCACTCACATGGCATACGTGTGCATTCCGTGTGCATTTTTTTCACGCACCCATTTCCTTTAATGGGAGTATACATTTACATTTATTGGGCCACCGTCTGGCTTTTTTGACACACGTGAAAAACAGATGACACTTGGATGAGACTTGTGCATTGAAAACGTGAAAACTGTTGTAAAATGCACATACACTCACAGTGAAGTTGGCCCATTTTTCACTGACTGAAATTGCTCTCACCCATGTGAATACAGGCTTACATTACGTGCACACTAGCCGTAAGTGTAAACTGCGCCCAAGAGGCTCCGATGCAACTGACATTGGACAGGACACAGACCTATATTTTAAGCTGCTCCTCTATGGACGGATCTTACCATTCTGTTCAGTGGTTGATGGCAAAAATAATAATTGGCTAGTCCCTTCATTTTTTTCACTTTGCCAAATCTTGAGCCCATCATTATCACTTAAGACAATTCATAAAACTGCATGCTACAATATATTAAAGCTTTCCAATCCACTGTCTGACCTCTGAAGACATTATGATTTAAGGCTGTACAGCTCTGATGTTGGAAGACGTCCGTCGGGGTTCTCTTACTGTATATTGCCAGCATCTCTGCTGTCAGAGCCTATCCAACGTGTCATCTCATGCAGTACTGGCTTTAGCCAGCAGATAGCGCCATTGTATAACAGCAGAAAAAGAGTAACCCCCTAGGGAAACCAGAATACAAATTGGATTGCAAAGGGTTAAAGTAGAATCAAACGTCCAGACAGACATACAGAATTTAACTATATACTCCAGGAAGATATCCAATGACATTCAATAAGGAGCCACTTAAATCGTAATTTTCTTCAAGCAAATTCTATCAATTTTATTTATCCGCTTTATTTACCACTTTCAGTCTTGGATAAATCCAGATTAACATGCATTTTTGCCCTGGAAACAAATACTAGATTATTGGATGATTCATTAAAGGGGATCTCTGCTTTGGACAACTCCTACCTATTGGAGTTCCTTGACAATAAGGTGACTACAGAGTGACTTCCAGCAGGGACACTCATCAATGAGCTGTAATCTGTGCGGAAACCTAGCAATGAGTGTTCATTATCCCTGCAGCACCACCACAGGGGAAACTAAGCATTACACAGGGCCAATACAAATCAATAGTTTCTGTGTGTAACACAGACCAGGGAAGCTCCTCCAGAGCTAGAGATGCTCTTTTCAATCACGCTCTGCTTTGGCCGAGAAATGAGGGTCCTGAATAGGGAACTTCCCTCTATTATCTCCCAATTCCCTTATACGTTGTATGACAATGGGTCTTGTAAACCAGACAACCCTTTTACAAGAAGTATCCGCTATAATAATAGTTTGCGCTTCCCTTTGACATGCATCAGACATGTCTCTATTACACGCAGCACTCGTCTTGTCAGGTTATGTCAGCATTCCATCATAACGAGTGCAAATATTTTATCCTAGACCACAGGAATCTATCAGTAAAACTAAATCGGAACAAAAACGACATGTTTACTAACACTTGTGGAGGCTGCCAAGTGGTTTTATGGTAGGTTCAACCCAGAATTCCATTCCAAGTCAGTTAGAACATGCACTGGAAAATTACCCTTCAACATAGAAGAAGAGGAGGTGGAAATAAGCAGAAAAAAAAATCCCTTCTGAAGCACCAAATGCGAGAAAGCGCTTCTGTAAATAAATAGAAGATATATTCGGAGAGAATAATAGAGTATTTAAGTAAAACACACAGCAGACACAACAAAAACAGCAACACTGCAAAACCAATGATATGGAGTAAAATGCTGGAAGCGATATTGTAGGCTACACCAGAACTAAGGTGTAAGGCCCCCTGTCCACGGGCGTTGCATTATCCCTCGGTGGATCTCCGCCGCCCGGGAGCAGGAGCCGCAGCTGGATCTCCGCTGTCAGCCTTATCTGACAGATAGGCTGACCACGGAGAACTGCAGCAATTTGCAGCATGGTGCGAATTGCCATCCACAAGCGGAGAATTGCAATGATTCTCTGCTCGTGGACACGGGGCCGGCGCTTTCCATAACAACGCTATGGAAAGTTTCAGACGGCGTGATCCACCGGCGATTTACCGCCGGCGAAATCACGCCCGTGGACAGGGGGCCTAAAATAGCAACGCTCTGGACAAATACACCAAAGTAGAGGTGGCCATATACTGTAGATGGAAGTAGGTTGATGGTTGAACAACCATTAAATGATCCTTTCACAGACCCTACTGTACCAGTCAAAAGTTAGGAGGACATGCCGTTAAATGTCATACAGAGCCTCTTGTGGTGCAAAGTGCAGCAGAAATGCAGTCCTAAGCTCTTGCTCACGACCTGAAGGTTGTGCGTTCAATCGCCGCCTGGTTCAGGTAGCCAGCTCAAGGCTGATTCAGCCTGCCATCCTTTCAAGGTTGGTAAAATCACTTCCTAGCTTGTTGGGCGGAAGGCAATGGCATACCACCCCGCAAAAACAGTCTGCCAAGAAAACGTCGCAATGTGATGTTACCCTAGGAATCAGTCATGACTCGGTGCTTGCACCTTACCTTATATTTTATGGTTTTTCTTATTTTTTTAAAAATATTTTTTACATAAAAACCTTGAAAAAATACATATTGAATTAAAGGGAATCTGTTGGCTTAAACATGCTGTCCAAACTGCGGGCTGCAAGTTATTGAGCAGGAGGAGCGGAGCAGATTGATACATAGTTTATGGGGAAAGATTCAGTATAACTTGTATTTTGTTCATTTAAACCTTTGCTCATTTGAAGTTGAATGGTCCAGTGGGCGGTCCTATCATTGATTGACAGGTGTCTATACATGTTTGTGCATACAAAGGGAGCAGTCAGCCTGATAGGACCGCCCATTGGACCACTCCGCTTCAAATGAGCAAAGGTTTAACTTAACAGAATACAAGTTACACTGAGTCTTTCCTCCATAAAGCTACATATATGTCAGTCCGCTCAGCTATAACATGCGGTCCGCAGTTCAGGTAGCATGCTCCAGCTGACAGATTCCCTTTAAGTAGTAAATAAAATAGTGTTAAAAAGACAGAATACATTTTATACAGTATTTTGGCTTCTTCCAAGCAGCTAGCTGCCTTTTGCTTTAAAGCCCGCTTTACCCACTCTTGGCATTCTCCCAATCAGCTTCTGCTGTGTTTAACAGTTTTCAGTTTACTATTTAATTCCATATGTGATCCTTCATCATTTTCATGTCTTCAATATGAAACTACAACGTAGAAAATAATAAAAAAAAGCAACAAGGAATGAAAAGGTGTGTCTAAACTTTTGAATGGCACTGTCCATTTTATTGGAAGTCACAGGCAGTCAGACTGGCCATACATATTCAATGACACGGGGTGACAGAAGGAAGATCTTTCTAGGAACATTTCTTCAAAGATGAGTAATGCAAACAAGATCTTTTTCTGAATGCAAGTTCTTTTTTCTGACTATCAGACAAAAATTACACTCATGGCTGACTTCTTTCCAGACGATGACTACCTGTCATCGGACAGCTTCAATGATCGCTTGTTGTTAAGTTTTAACCGACAAATGATTGTTTTAGTTGAAATTGGTTTATTTTCATCAATTTTAGTCTAATGAGTAAAGGGGACTGCCCGGTTGTGCTGCTGGGATCTGTTGTACCACTGGGTTCCAGGAGCACGCCTTTCACAGGTACAGGTTCATTAAGCTGGCTGGGTGTGGTATTCTTCAGCAGCCAATCCTCTTTACTCTGCAGAATATAAAAACCAGCATCTCTCAGTAGTCTTTGTACTGTTTGGATATTTCTGTCTTGTGCCCACTCAGAGCTGTGTTTGCATGCCTGTTTGTTAGTGTCTCTCTGTTTGCCACAGACAGTTTGGACACTTGTAGTCCTTGTCTGTATCATTTGCAGACCCCCTCTTCCCTTATCCTGTCAGGTGTGGCCTCCAAACGTCTTATGTCTTGTTTGTGTGTAAGATGGGTGATGTCTGACTAAGTTCCCTATGTCAGCACGTTGGCTGTCTATCCCCATGGTATAACGGCATTTTAGACTTGCTGTGGAGTTTCATCTGTGTGCATGTAAGCTCTGGCTGGAGTCCATGTAGTATGCACTACCTGTTGTAGTCTGGTGTGAACAGTGACTTGTGTTGTATGTCTGTGCAAGTGACCAGACATGTGGTGTGAGCAGTCCTGCTCTGTGTACAGTGTGTGTGTCAACAGTATCATGTACATGTGTGTGTAGTGTCTTGCTAGAGTAGGGACTGCAAGACACGAGGAGCCTTAACCCTTTCCAATCCACTGTCTGACGTCTGAAGACATTATGATTTAAGGCTGTACAGCTCTGATGTTGGAAGACGTCCGTCGGGGTTCTCTTACTGTATATTGCCAGCCTCTCTGTTGTCTGAGCCTATCCAACATGTCACCTCATGCAGTACTGGCTTTAGCCAGCAGATAGCGTCGCTGTAAACTGGCAGAAAGAGAGTAAGCCCCCTAGGAAAACCAGGATGCAAATTGGATTGGAAAGGGTTAACGTGGCTTGCAGCTTAAGTTCATTGGCCAATGCACAAACTAATTCCTCACTTTTCATATTCAGCTTTTCCATCTACTGTAGAGTGCGAGGTTTGTGTGGTGAGTTTGTGCATTTTGTCAGTCCCGCCTTGTGGTGAGTGTCCCCCTTTCAGAGAGAGCAGGGCCGAGGTTCCAGCGTGGGGCCGCCTTTATAGAGGCGATCGCCCTGCTTTCTTAGGTAGGGCCATGTCATCCTCCCAGCAGCATAGCACCAGTTGTCCCTAAACCCATGCTTTCGGGTCACGTTTGTGTAAACCCGGTACTTAGTTGCCCACACGAACGTAACAGGGACCTTGAAACATTACAATTGGAACTACTTTACCACTTAACGAATACAAAGCTAATGTATTATCGAAATTGTAGAGAATATCAATATTTTGTACATTCTCCGCAGATCTACCAGAAGGCTGTTTATAGCAGCCTGTATTCTGCCAATGCACTACAGACTGAGGCTGCCATAAACAGGATTTGTCCACGCTTTACTGACAGTGTTCAGGCTACTTATAGATCTGTAATATAAGGGTAAACATACATTAGATGTGAATCTGCCAAACCTGTCAATTTTTGGCAGAACCTGCTGATCATCTAATATGTATGGGGGCCTTTTGGCTTTCCCCCGATGACAGGTGTTTGGAGAAAGATGTGTCAGGCATGTTGGATTTCAATTGCCTGATCTTAGCAAACATAAGCTACTGCCAATTGCTTTATCTACATACAGTGTGCATGTGTGCGGGGAGGATGAGCAAGATAGATGTCATCAACAGCTATATAAAATGTGTGGGCAGCCATTAAAGGGTTTTCCAGGCAGTGACCGCTGTCAGAGCCGAATATACCCGGATCAGAGCAGAAGCCGCTGCTCCACCCCCTGCGTAGTGGCCAGCGCTCATAATTGCAAACTCAGCTCTCATTGAAATCAATTGGACCCCAGCTTGCAACTACAAGCGCTGGCCACTACACAGGGGTCGGAGCAGCGGCTTTTGCTCCAACACTCTGCAGGGGAAGGGAGGAAGTTACCCTGCGCACAACGCTGGGAAAAGAAGACAGCTTGCCGTAATTAGACATTAATTGTCATTCCGAGCATTTTCTGCTGATCACTAGTTTCCATCACTTCTGCAATTTTTTTTAACATTCACGCAGCAGTGCCCTGTGTGAATGGCGTTAAATACACGAATAAAGATCGGGACTCGATCGAGTCTAATCTTCATTCATGCAATTAGACGGTGCATACGGGTGACCCCAAAAACGCATACGGTCATGTGAAGGAGGTCTAAAGGCCCATTCACTCAGATATGCTTCCTCTCTATGTACTATATGTGTTTTTAACTATTTGGCTATTCATGTGGTCGCTTTTGATGTGATGAAAGGGAATGTTATTGGTAAGTGCATTTAATATTTTCCTATTGGCTTTAAGCTATGCTAATATCCAATGGTTTGGGGAAATATAAAAACCGTGAAAAAAATGCAAAAAAATGTGTTTTTTCCTAAAAACACAATTTGCCCCCCCCCCCCCACCTCCCCCCCACAGACACACACATTTGTGATGTTTTACTTTAAATTGTTCATGGACCTGTGTGCCCGGCAATGAAAGTGGATGCTTGGCCAGTTTCCTGCAATTCATCTACTGCCAAGCCGCAATCTCTTTCAACTGTACATTAGTAACAAGTAGGACTCCACTGTGCGTGTGCAAGCATTATGCATTAAATACAAGGATCATGTTTTTAACTGCATAGATTAGAATCATTACAGATTACCGGGGACTGAGAGTAAGGGAATCTGTACAGGTCCGCAGTAAGAACTCTCCATGTGGAGAAAAGCCCTGCACAATACATCCTCTTTATTGGCATACTGGTCCGGGTTGGGGATGGCTGGGAAGGACTCTATGCCTCTTTGTGGACCCTGCAGTGGGAGACAGGTCTGAATAGTGCTGTGTGAATAGAAACGGCTCCCTGTCTGACTCTCTTTTGTAGTCAGCAGAACATTTGGCAAGAAGAGAGCTATGGAGGGGGCTCTAGAGAAGAATTCTCATCCTGTTCTGGGTCAATGATCTGTCTGCAGTTCTAGCCTTCTTAATAAGTTCCTTTGCTCAGTTTCACTGCTGCAGAAGTTTGTAGACTTTATATCATTTTACTTCCAAAGTTTTAATTTGTTCGTGGAAACGTTTTGTAATTGTGTTAAGATATATTGAAGTTCTTAAGTGGCGATTTTGTATGTAATTCTACATGTGAAACGTTGTATACTTTATGCCTGGTACACATCCTTTCTTTTAGCACTTTTTAGACTTTTTCTAATTGATATCCATAAAATCTCCTGCTCTCCCAAGACTTTCCCACATACATACAATTGCAATCAAAATTACGGTATTCAGGCCCCGTTGGAAATTAAGGTTTATTTGCTAAATTTACAAACTTCCAGCTGTTTTCAAAAAAACAAACAAGAACAAACTAAATAGCTCAACACAACTAATAGAACAGGTGGCATTCTGTGTCGTATGTGGGGAAACCACTTGTTATATTAGCCGCTGGTTAAATTGTTCTTGTTTGATTGTTTTTTTGTAAAAAAAACAAAACCAGCGGCGTTTGTAAATTTGATAAATAAACTTAATTTGCAAAGGAGGGGTTGAATCATTTTAACTGCAACTGTATTGCCAATCATTTCTTTCCTTAGGGCTTATTCAGATGAACGTATATCGGTCGGGTAGTCACGCCGGCTGATACACGGCATCCCTCTCTGCAGGGGGAGGAGGCTAGAAGAGCCAGAAGCAGTGCACTGAGCTCCCGCCCCCTATCCGCCTCCTCTCTGTCTCTCGGCACTATTTGCAATGGGTGGGGGCGGGGCTAAGTCCCAGGAGTTGGTTCCACTCTTGCCGCCCCCTTCCATTGCAGAGAGGCAGAGATGGGGCGGGAGCTCAGAGCACTGCTCCCGGCTCTTCCAGCCTCCTCCGCCTGCAGAGAGGGACGCCGTATATAGGCCGGCGTGAAAACCCAGCCGATATACGGTCGTCTGAATAAGCCCTTATAATGAGCCAGAGTGCGCCATGCAATGTCAGTATCTGGGCTACCTATCCCAGGAACTTGTCGTGATCTTGTGAACCATTGAAGCATGGTTACTGGAATGTACAGGTCTGAGTTCACCTTTAGGCCTGTGTCACACAAGTGATGCATCTTCACGCTGGCCGAAAATCGCAAGATTGAAGAACAGACATGATCAAGTTGTAGCCAAAATTTGCGTTTTCTCATCCATTCACACAAACAGCTGCGGCGTATATGCGCTGCAGCGCAGAAAACCCTTTGTCTTTAAGTTACGCTAGAGAATCGGCATGTGTTTCCTATTGTTTTCAATGGGAAACCCCGCACTTCACTCGTGTGCATATTGCACGCCGTTCGATGCATTTTACTGTTCCATTGAAAACAATGGGCGATGCATTCCGAGGAACGTGAAAAGATAGGACATGCAGTCTGACTCAGCGGGGAACAGGGGGGAGCTCTCTCTCTCTCTCCCTCCCCCCCCCCCCCACTCCCCGCTGCAACCCCCCACTCACCCACGGCGCCCCCCGAATCTTTTCGCCCGAGTACGGAAGTACTCGAAAATCGCTGTACTCGGGCGAAAAAGGGGCGTGGCCGAGTATGCTTGCTCATCTCTAGTCTTAACCTATCTTTGGTCAAAAAAACACAGGAAGCTTCCATAGACTCCCATGAGAGCTGAGAAAAGCGGGATGTGGGGAGTTTACCTGCATCCGGTGCTCGGAAAAGAAGACAGCTGCCGCTATTTAAGCTAATAGAAGTTATTTTGACGACCATGGGAAGTCTGTGCTGCAGCGTATTTTTCACGTGATACGACCGTGTGAATGGATGAGAAAATGCTAATTAAGTTTGGAACTCGATCGCAGCTTTCTTCATTATTGCGCAGTAATGGCGCGTGCAGCCAGCGTGAAAACGCACACGCTTGTGTGAATAAGGCCTTAGGTGGAGACTTACTACTAAATTCCAGTTGGCTGTAGTAGAAATCCCCGTCCTTCTGTAATCCGGTATCACGTTGTTTGTCTCCCTATTTCTCACACAATCCTAAGAATCTTGTACCATCGTGTGAGGCTGTATTATTAGTGTCATGGCTGTTACTCTGCGCTATGTTCTAGAATTTCGCTTTCTTCCCAAAGCAACCTTTGCTGCAGAAAACCAGTCGGCCCTGAAGAGTCATTGGTGCGAAGAACAAAAGCGTCATTAATCACAAGAGATGTTGTTCCACTGACAAAGTTGCATAAATCTCAGGTAAGTATTGGAGGCGCTGCCGTTATGAGAACAAAATTACTGGGAATTACAAGGGACCTTTCACACGGGACGGAAGTGTCTGCAGGACGCAGCGCACATGTGGATTTTGTCAATTAGGGCTTGTTCACATGAGTGTCAAAACTGCGCTAAAGTTAGCCACGCAAAAAAATTGCAGCTGACTTGCCTGAAAATTGCGTGAATGGACAATTTTTTGTGAGCAAGTCCGAAGCCTCATTAGTGTTTAAAGCGCCCATTCACACGATCGGGAGTGGCGTGTTGACGAAAAAATGCGCTGCTCTTCGGAATCCAAGTTAACACTGTTGTGCAGAAATGTCCTTGCGGACTAATTTGGTCGCATGTGAAAGGTCCCTGAAAAGGAATAGGGAGAATGAGACGAGAATAGATAATGTGATGCATTTTCTTAGGAGCCGTCACCGCTTACTGACCACGCAGTCTGTTCTGCTTTCAGTGTGTTATATATATATATATAGAGCAAGAGGATGTAAGCGCGTATGCTTCACACCAGCGTATGCACACATACGTTCGACGCAGCACGGCATATTTGCGCATGAACAAAGTTTAAAGGGGACAATAATCAGCGTGTTGCATGCATATTATTATATTACTGTAATTTGTCAGCACGCAGGGAAGGTTCACACACAAGCGTGACATTCCCTTTCTATGGAATTTAACCCTTTCTAATCCACTGTCTGATGTCTAAAGACATTATGATTTAAGGCTGTACAGCTCCGATGCTGCAATACGCCCGTCGGGGTTCTCTTACTGTATATTGGCAGCCACTCTGCTGTTGGAGCTTATCCGTGTCACCTCATGCAGTACTGGTTTTAGCAGCAGATAGCGCCATTGTATAACAGTAGAAAAAGAGTAAGCCCCCTAGGAAAACCAGAATACAAATTGGATTGGAAAGGGTTAATAGCTATTTAAGCCTAATAAGGTCTTCTTTTTCCTGGGTTTTGCGCAGTGTTGCACCCTTCCTCTTGCATATTTTCGACCCTCTGCAACATCTATGTCATTATTGCTGTACAAAACACACGAAATTAGAGCAGGCCCTATTTTTTTGCTCACACACGAAATGCGCTTCAAAACGCGCTTATGACCCTGAATCCATTGAAATCAATGGGCTCTATTCACTGTGTTTTGTATGAGCAGATTTTGCATGCGCAAATACACCAGTGTGAACACGCCCTAAGACTGCGCAAAAACCCCTATTTGTATCTATAATGTCATTTTCTTTATTCACATTCTATTATGGTAATGTAACGGCAAAGTCAAGGACCAAGCAGCGCACGGACAGAGTCATGTCAGGGTACTCGTGCCAAAAAGAGGAGTGAAATATTATACAGGTGACACTGTAGATTTCCGTTTCCCGTACTTTTTGCTGCAGCCCCTGCAGTAAGGGGGAGACTGAATGAAGCAACGGTCGTGCATGCACAGCACCGCTCCATTCATTTCCAATGGGACTGACAGAGATAGCCGAGTATAAAATGCTCAGTCATTTCCATCAGCCCCAATGAAAGGAATGAGCAACAGCCGTGCATTCCAGCTGCGGCTGGAAGAAGTCACCCGAAAATGAGGAGGAATGGGGAATTAGGACCCCTACTTTTGGGATCCGTAGGGGTCTGAGTATTTGAATCCCTACCAATCTTTTAGTTTTCACCTATCCAGTGGATTAGTGAAACCTTGAAAAAAAGTTCAGTCTCCATAATACCCATTTAAATTCCTTAACTTTTTGTAGTTAGGAGTCCACTGGGCGGGCCTATTCGGTAAATTAATAGCTAATTTGTGTATGCAAGGTCATACTGGGAAGGCTGTCAATCACTGATAAGACCGACAACCGGACTTCTAAGTACTGGTTTATAAGTGGATATAGTACAAGTTATACTACATATCAGTCTTCTCATGCTCTATAACCCATTGCCCATAGACAACACAGCATCTCCAAAGTGACAGGTTTAGAGATGAGCGAGCGTACTCGGAAAAGCACTACTCGCTCGAGTAATTTGCTTTATCAGAGTATCGCTGTGCTCGTCCCTGAAGATTCGGGTGCCGGCACGGAGCGGGGAGCTGCAGGGGAGAGCGGGGAGGAACGGAGGTAAGATCTTTCTCTCCCTCTCTCCCGCCCGCTCTGCCCTGCTCCCCGCTGCGAATCACCTGTCAGCCGCAGCGGCACCCGAATCTTCAGGGACGAGCACAGCGATACTCGGATAAAGCAAATTACTCGAGCGAGTAGTGCTTTTCCGAGTACGCTCGCTCATCTCTAGACAGGTTCCTTTTAGGGTTCAATATTTTTTATTAGAATTGCACAACATGCAGCAAAGAAATCACAATATTCAATCACATCAGCATATAACCCATCCACTGCTGATATAACGCTATATTAGAGCTGATAATGTATATTAAATATTGTATGGTGAAATATGTTTGGTTTCAATATGAACTGCTAGATCCCCTACAACAGTTCTTAGACCTAAGAGGAAACCGGGGCAGAGGGGAAGGTGAGGAATGGGGCGGGGGGGGGGGGGGGACTTGGGAATGAGAGGGGGAAAAAGAGGGTTGAAGGATTCACATTAATTTCAGCATTTTTATCTCCTTTTTAAATTATCTACCCTTTTCAAGTACATTAGTCCAACCGGGAACATCCAAAAGGTGGTATTCTCCAGAGGCCTTGGAATAGAAGTTGATATACATCCTTAATAGAAATAGAAATTGCATATCTGAAAGTTATGTTTTAGGTACAAAAGTTTCCAAACTAAAGTGATCCAATGTATAAACTGACTTATATGGCGAGGGGATGTCCTGAGAAGTTTGACAAGGTTTGGGGGCACTGGATGAACTGTCCGGCAACAGCAGCAGAGATGCCTGTCTAGACATTGGGAATGGATATGGTGAGGGATACCTGCTTGAACCGATCTACTGTTTAGGCTAATTCTTTTTTTTCTTTAAGAGTCGCGCAGGGTTGTTGTTTAAGGGGGGGGGGTTGTTCTATCTATTTTTTTGCCCCTTTTTTGGTTGTTTTGTCTTGTTTTTTCCTTCTTCCTTTTTCTCCTGGTGTCTTGGGGCTCCAGACTAGGAGCCCTCCCTGGTTTGGGTTTGTTCCATTATGAGTAGTTGATAAATGTGAAAATGAACAGCCAGGTATTATGTTTTATGAGAAATGCACACGAATATGCGAGACACTCAGTGTTTTCACTTTTGTCTTTTTTTCAGTTCTCATGTACTGTAATGTATCAGCAAGGTATGCATTCTTTATGACGTCTGCTGTTACTGTATATTTGTCTTTTGGCTAAATAAAAGTTCCTTTAAAAAAAGGTTTAATTGAAATGATGACTAGACTCAAATATTAGAGGCTTCTACCTGATGGACATAACATTTATTATAAAGGAGCTGTCAGGGCCATGGTTGCCCGGATTAGACCGCTGCTATGCTATCTGTGACTTAATCTCTTACTCTTCTGTGCTAGAGGGTGAAGGTTTTTTGGCTTTCTCACGTCTGACTCTCATAAAAGTGCTGCATGTAGAGCAGCAACAATAGTGCTGTCCACTCAAGACTTTGCTGATGAGAATATGTAAGTCTTAGATTATTCCTGCTACGTGGAAAAGCACTAAATGGCACCATTATTGTGTATCCCATAAAGGAGCTCCTGATAGAACACTTACGTATATAATGGGGAAGATTTACTGAGCCAAATGAGCCGGTATTTCAAAACAAATTGTTCCAAAAGGCGAACCAGAGTATATGGTGTGACAAAAATGTATTTTTCATTGTGTTTTGGACAATTTTAATTCCTCCCTTTGACAGTTTTGAAAAGTGTTTAGAAAACGAGGCATGACCAAGACCCCATTTACACCGAAAGATGATCACTTAAAAATCGCTAAAACGACAGTTCGAGTGACAGTTTTGAGCAATCATCTTTGCATAGTCTATAGTAGCTAATTAGCTACTATAGAACTATGCAGGCGGAGCAGGACACCACCACTATAGCTCGACGAACAATACAGCTGTTTTGCATAAGCAAACAGCTGCATTGTTCTCCGCGCTTACAGCTTGCGTTCCTGCTGTGAACTACCAGTGGGACACGGGCCGTAAGAATCTTATCAGCACTGCCGACTGTGATAACAGCCTGCATCGCTGATAAGAGTTCATTGCTCAATTCTAGAAAACTAGAATTGAGCGAGGAACGAATCGTGCACGAAAACAGTATGATTTCAGTGCATATAGACGCAACGGTGATCGCACAAAAGACGGCTTTGAGCGAATTGTGAGCAAGAATCGTTGTGTCTAAATGGGCTTTAAGAGTCAGAAAACGCACCGAATTTATTAAAAGGGTGTTTCAGTCTCATCAGTTTATCCTCTTTCTGCAGGATAGAGGATAACTTGCTGATTGGTGGGGGTCCAACCTCTCAGACCCTTAACACTCCCAAGATTTTGTCCCCAGTACATCCTGAGTCAGCAGCAACTGACTTTCTCTGATAGCCCCATTAAAGTGACTAGAATGGCACACAACACCATTGCATTCACTGCAGCGTACTTGGTTTGTCAATGTACTTGGGTGTAACTGGGACTGCTGGAGATAGGCAAGTGGGCAGAATAAAATACACCTAACATATGAAGAGGTGTGCGCCTCTTCCTAAATGAGATGCATCATGCACCTGCGGGCATCATATGAAGACCAGAGTTTAAAAAGTCACTCTTAATAAATTCCCCAAATAGTATTTTTCCCTGTATTCTTGGTTTTAAAAAAATCACCAGAAAAATGATGCTCTTTACAGCTATTTCTGTGCTGCTGCTTTTATTCCCACATAGCCCATGGGAAAACAGAGCATGCGATGACTTAAAAAAAAAATGCAATGACCCCAAAAAAACGTGGAATGGGAATAAAAAACAGTGCTCAGGGACACAATACTTCTTATGAGGTAACCAATGTGCAAAGGGATGCAAGGTTTACTTACTTGCAGGGAGCGCTATAGAAACAAAGTTCTTCGCTAAACTCCCTAAATCCAGGTTGACTTATAGAAAGTAACGCCAGGTAGTCGGGACTTGAGGCTTCCTTCATTGGATCTTTATTCACGAGTCAACCAGAGTACAGCAATGAGGATGATACTGTAAATTCGGGGGTCAACATAGTTCCCCCTTCCCCAAGCAGATATACTGTATGTATATACTCCATTGCCTTAAATACAATAGGGAACCCCAGTGGTGAAATAACCTGTTTCCCTGAAAATAAGCCCTAGCATGATTTTCCAGGAGTTTTGAGGATGCAAAATAATTTTTGAGAATGCTGGAAATATAAGCCGTACTCCAAAATTAAGCCCTGCCTATAGTTAATTAAATAAAACGTCAATTTAAACAATGTCCAGGCAGCTATACATGTAAAAAAAAGTGAAATCTTTTTGAGCAAAAATTAATATAATACACTGTCTTATTTTGGGGAAACTGGGTATCTGTAGGCAAATGATACTTTTACAGTTTTAATGCGTTCACTTGCAGACAGCTGATTGGGAAAGGTTGGAAAAACTCATATTGCATTTAAGGCGACACTCCTAACTGGAGAAAAATATCTAAAAAAAAAATAGACTTGTTTTTATTAATTAAGATTTTTTTTAAAAAAGGTGACGGGTTCTCTTTAAGACGTTTGCTTGGTTCATAATGCAGTATGTAGCAGTATATAATAAAAAAAATAGCCTAAAACTCCTCAACCAGCAGAAAATTGACACATATTCCGTGTACCAGCTCTAATGGCAAATAGTTTGTAACCCAATCAACAAAGTCTGTTGATATGTATACAGCCGTAATAAAAACGGCTTATCTTAAAGTATTAAACCAGCACTATGTGCCAAGAAGTGACATCTAGCAAATGACTCTTACTTAGAAGATGTTCCTATTTACAGCATTCAGCATGGAAATGGTTTGCACTAAACTACAAACTGCTGGAACTGGAAAACGGACCCTAATGTGTCTTCTGTACAGTCAGTAATAAATGTAGCGATGTGCTAAATTCCTCCTTCTATTAAATATTTATTGAATTGGAGAGATTGCAGTGTTTACAAGGATGTTACATTGTATATAAATAGTAATGTCTCCTATGAACAGTTTGTGTTGGAACACCTGTGCAAATAGTGCAATAAATCAATTAATAATGGAACATAAAGATTAATGCAGCTGGTAAGAGGATATCCATGCCAGAGTCTGTGCTTTTATGGGCTGAAGACATTGCACAAGGACCTGAGACATTTTGGATTTTCAGGGCTGTTACGGCTTGTAATGGATATGATGCCACCTTACAGGAGTAATTACATCAATATCTGTTATGACCCCACCGAACAGTAGATGAAAGTAGCAACACCTCTCAGCAAGCGCTGTGCCCCTTCGACTCCTATTAGCGTCACTTGCCTGTTTTTTTCAGAGGCCACGCGGTCAGCAATTTACTATGATATCCGTGTTCGAGCTGAGCCGAAAATAGCTGACACGGTGATTTTCCAACACCTTTTCCACTTCATTATAGCAATTAGTGAAGTTCACAGTGCTTGGACATGGATGGCATGAACTAATGATATGCCATTAATATCTAAAGCGGAAAAATCTCTTTTACAGGCAATCTACAAAAGTAACATTTAAAGGGATATTCCCATATTGGCTTTTCATAGGCGAGATAGGAAAACACAAGAGATGAGCGAGCATACTCGCTAAGGACAATTGCCCGAGCGAGCATTGTCCTTAGCGAGTACCTGCCCGCTCGAGAGAAAAGGTTCAGGTGCCGGCGGGGGGCAGAGAGTGGCGGGGGAGAGCAGGGGGGAATGGAGGAGAGATCTCTCTCTCCCTCTCCCCCCCCTCCTGCTCACTCCCGCAACTCACCACTCACCCGCGTCGGCACCGGCACCCAAACCTTTTCTTCCGAGCGGGCAGGTACTCGCTAAGGACAATGCTCGCTCGAGTAATTGTCCTTAGCGAGTATGCTCGCTCATCTCTAGAAAACACAGAAGCTCTATTTCGACCACTCATTGAAGTGAATGGGAGTACGGAGACCGCATAGCACAGTGCACTATGGGGAGTTATGGAAACACGGTTGCGCACTTTGCTATGCTGCTTCTGTAGCTCCCATTCAATTGAATGAGTGCTACGGAAACAGCGCTGTGCTACGGACGCGGCTCTCTCCATTGGCTCCGGCCAGGTGACCAGTAGCCATATAACAGTTTCCGATCTTGGCTATGAAGCACCAAGGTAGGAACACCCCTCTAACCATGTAACATTGAGTAAAGAACTATCATTTATTATTAAGGCTAGATGCACACAAACGTATTTGCGCACTTAACATTTGCGTGAATAATACGCAGAAAATAGAGCCCATTCATTTCAAAGAGTTCTTTCACATGCGTGTATTTTGCATGGCGGGGCAACATGCTCTATTTTCCTGCGCATTTGGGCAGGAAAAGAACGCGTTTTAAACTCATTAATCTAATTGCATCAGAGTTTGGTTTTTTTTGCCCATGCAATTGTGCAAATATGTGTCCGCAACAACTATAGTAAAACACAGTTGTGCGTGCAAATATGCAACGCCCGATGCAAACAATGCAGGGCTAATAGGCCTGAAAATACACCTACGCTTATGTGAATCCGGCCTTAGCATTATTGCAGCAAACGTTTACAAAAATTGAACACAGAAGAAACTTGAAGAAAAAAAAAAGAAATGTTGCAGGAAAAAGTTACTTTTACTTACATTTTATTCTATGAAAATAACAGCAGGATAATGGTGTGGAAATATACTTTTTTATAATGAAGAAAAAAGCCATTTTGGGAGTGTTTGAATGTGTTGCGCTGAATATGTTTTCTTGAGTGTTTTTCTTCCTGATTGTTGCACCGAGCCCCGTCTTATGTAGATTTTCCCTCTGCCATGTGACGCTCTTTGTCTTCACTGAATGATACTTTTAGTGCAGTATATAAGTGGATCTCATGTTCTATCTATATTATAGGCAGAAATATAATCAAAGCTGTCAGACGTTTTTGTTCTGTTTTAGCGGATCTGCCAGGGAAGCTGCGGACAGGCACAAATGTATCTAAAAGGTTCTATTCAAATTGCCGATTCTCCTGCCTTTGTGCAGCATGCAGACCTATTTCAGCCAAATAGCCAATTCATGTGAGCAATTTTTGTGTCTTTACACGGACCGATAGCCCGTGTGAAAAAAAAAATCACATCATGTCCTATTCTGGATCAGAATCGGACATGTAATGTCCACTGCTTGCAGGTGTCAGACAGCACATGGATGTGTGCCCATATGCCGTCTGATGCAAGTTGTGCCAGCTGATCCCAAGCACAACTCGCACTCGACCATCTAAATATGGCCTGACAATGATGCTGCAGGTTCTATATTATCTGGAGACATTGAAGTAAATGGGCAACCTGGTAATAATACATGATTAGTCCAAGTCTGTAGCGGTTTCAGGCACTGAGTTGGAGCCCCAAGGTGTGGTAGCTGCAGGTCTAGCGAGAGAAGGGAAGGCAGGGAAGGGCCAGGAGTCAGCAATGGGAGATCTTGTTTGCAGTACAAATGGAAGAGGCGGGTAACGTTGTCAGGAGGAAAGTCAAGGGTCGGTATCAGAAGGTCTTAGTTGAATAGCACAGGAGCAGGCAGAAGTGGAGCTTGATCGATGGCTAGTAGAACACAATAAGCACACAGGAAAGGAGTGTCAGGGCCAGATGTTTATAGATAGTCCCAATTAACAGCAGGGCAGGACCAGGACAGGGAGGTAGGAACTAGACTAGCAGGAACATAGAACAAGGCTAGGTTTCAGCAAAGTAACTGTTTAAGTTCTGGATGGCCTAATGGAGAGAGCTGCCAACTGGAGCGCAGAAGATCATGGGTTCAAGCCCTAACAAAGTCCATCAAAGCTACTCTATGCAGCCACTGTCTTGCCTGGCTTATGGAAGGTTCCCCTCATCTCCTCTATAGACTGCATATATCCCCTAATGCGCATATTGGAAGGAGTTATCATGTCA
This sequence comes from Eleutherodactylus coqui, assembly GCF_035609145.1. Classification (NCBI taxonomy): domain Eukaryota; kingdom Metazoa; phylum Chordata; class Amphibia; order Anura; family Eleutherodactylidae; genus Eleutherodactylus; species Eleutherodactylus coqui. The sequence goes on along the minus strand of NC_089842.1, from coordinate 55,063,656 downwards.
ACTTTCTAAGACACTTGTTTTTTCCAACTCCCTCCTTCCACATACATGTTGCTATATTTATTCTTCAAACCATCCTGTTCCCCATCGTTGGCATGTGTCCTCCTACCTTATGCAATAACAGGACAGAACCCCATCTTACTACTTTATGTCGTGCAGCAAATGTGGATCCATTGTGCCACTGACCAGTTTGACTTTGGGCTACTTCTGAGGTCTCTCTTCATCCCCTTTTTGTGGTATCTGATCCTCATCGCAGGGGCTCCTGGACGTTACCCCAAGAGTAGCCCATGTGAAGTGGTAGCTGGAACAGACAGGTCATAGAGGCACCGTAGAGCAATTTTGGAGAGACAGGCAGAGATGTAGTCAATATACAGTTAACAGGCTGAGTTCAGGCAAAACAGAGAGATGGCAGAGGGTGAATCATAGTCAAAGGACAGGCCAAGGTCAGGCAGACAGGACAAGGAAACACTGAATACACAGACATGGGACTAAACTAGGAGTTAAGGAAGAACTAGTAGTACCTTCACAGAAGCTAACAGAAACTATTGCTCAGGAACCCTCACGTAGGGGGAAGAGGTGCCTAAAATAACCCAGGAACCACCAGGATTGGTTGGGGATGGGAAAACTGCACGCGGTTGGCAGCGCATGTGTACCTCTGGGAGATATTGGCTGCAGGTAGTACAGTGCAGCAAGTTTCACGCAGAAGTGGCAGAAGACGCCATCCGTCAGCCACGGCCACCAGAAGGAGAAAGGAAGTGGTACTGCAGGTTGTGGCCAGTGATCATAATACTTTATATTTTTGCTACTTTATATTTTATATAATTGGGGTGTACAAGCTGCAGAGTATAATCACCAGTGACCACAGCTATCCTATTAGACCACCTTCATATTTTGCATATTCACTGCCGGCTTTCCACAGTGGATAACCTGCAGCAAATCCGCAAGAAATCTGCAGTGGCAAAATCCATACCTGAATGGTGCATATTTGGCCAATTGCGGAAATACTGCGTATTTTAACCCTTGTCTTTCAAGGGTTAAAATGTGTAGCATTAGGCCTCGTTTACATGGGCATCATTTTAATGTGCTGCAGGCGCGTAAAAAAAACGCATCTATTGGAACCCATGGTTTCTATGGATTCCTTCAGATAAACGATTTTTTGAAGTGCCTAAAAATATTGCGTGTCAAAAGATAGAACCTGGGTGTGTTATTTCAATGCCGATATGTCTATCGCGTCAGAAGATACGACATGTCCTTTTGATGGACCAATCTAGGAGACTCCCATAGACTCTAGGGAGGGAGGGGGAGCGGCATACTCGTAAATACTAGCCACGACATGCTTGCGGCTAGTATTCGTTCACGCGATTTAACGCTCAGATAGTCGCAATGTTTTAGCGTGAAAGAAGCCTTAACATGCAGCATAAATAGGCATGATTCAGAATCCGCAGTGTTTTTGCATTGTGAAAGGAGATTTTAGAAGCCTCCTCCTCGTGGCTTGCACCATTTCCGCCATGTGTGGAGATTAGGCTTTGTTCACATCTGCCTCAGTCGCTCTTTTCACTATTCCGAGCCCCCGGCACAGAAACAATGCAAAAATCCAGATAAAATAGAGCAGCATGTTGCACTTTTTTGTCTGGTAAACATGATCAAAAACTGATGGACCCCATATGGCATATCTGGCACTTCATTTTTTTTTTTGTTTGGCCCCTATAACGGGAATGAACAACTAAAAACCCTAAAAGAAGTGTGAATGAAGCCTAACCCATACAGATGGAGCAGCCAGTGATGTAGGACGTCATTGATGGCTGGGAAGAAGGTGCAGAACAAGTGAGGATTTGAGTGGAAAACCGCCAGCGCCATGTAATAAAGTGCGTTACTGGTATCAGATTACAGAGCACTAACCTAATTATTGATAGTTTTACTCTTTTTTTATAAATTTATCCTTACTGGTTAAACCCATGAAAGCTTCAGCCGATGTTTAGTACATCATTCTGTGGTCAGAGATCTGATCTCCGGACTAATACCTCCAAGCCATGAGAACTGCAAACAGATGAGCCGTCAGCACAAACCCCCTCATTAGTTTGTCATCTAGGCTGTTTAGGTGTTTTTATTCTAATGAGATAAGATCAGAAGACTTCAGAGCCAGACAGATAGAACTGGAGGCTAGGATTGTCACAAAGGATGAGCAGTAATAGAAGGAGTTTCTTCACCTCATGTGTTTCGGGCATTGAGAAACCAACCATTTCCATTATTGCAGGAAACCCCCTGGCAGCAGCGGGACATATATGGCCCTACATCTAGTTGGGGAGTCTATTGTTCTCCACTACATAAAGAGTACCTAAACTTTGCATCATCATTTTACTATGCTGTAACTTACGATACTCTTGGCATTGCTCTTTGATCAGAGGTTATGCAATCTGCTCTACTCTTCCTCTGCTAATTAGCAGATAGCATTCAGGTTGTGGCTTTTATTTCCATAATGTCCATGCAGAACGCATCACTTATGCATGCAAAGAATACACAGAACGCAGTCTTCATGTTGCAGATCTGCATCGGGGTTCAGCCACAAAATCCATCACAGAAATGCCAGGCGGAGACTCAGAATTCAGCATCAGATTTGCACACTGATGAAGGGCAGACACACATGGGCGTATTTGCGTTGGCAATTCCTTTTGCAAGCACAATACGCAGCGAATAGCACCCAACACATACCCGACACCTCGTAAGGCTAATTATTCTTTAAATCTGGGAGGAGATTCCCCACCCATGTGAATGAGTGGCGCCTACACAAATACGCCCATTGACAGCCGCCCTTAGGTCTTTTTCACATGAACGAATGCGTTTTTACGCTCGGCTGATCGCTGCTAAAAATCACATGAATGAAGAATAGCCGTGATCAAGTCCTGATCTTAATTAGTGTTTTCTTATTCATTCACACGGGCGACTGCGGCGTCTCAGCAACAAAATACACTTCAACGCGGAAATTCCTTGGCCAGCAGAAATTCTCAGAATGACTACTATTGCTTAAATAGAGCAAGCTGCCCTCTTTTCCCAGCGTTGGACGCAGCTAAACTCCCTCCCCCTTCCTTTTTTTCAGCTCCCTTAGAAGTCTATGGGAACTTCCTGCGTATCTTGTCAAAAGATACTAACTTTTGACGCTGCGTATAAAATCGGTCGCCATTTTTTGCTTTTGTTGCCCAAAAATTGCTCATCTGAATGAACACATTGGAATCCAATGCTTCAGATGGTCACGATTTTTGGACGCAGCTGCAATAGGCCTCCTTCACACGAGTGTATGCGTTTTTACGTTCACCCGTAGACACTGTATTATCACATTAATGAATAATTGCGGTGATCGATTCCCCATCATTAGCCACGTATTTTCAGCCATTCGCATGGGCCACTGCTGCGTATCGGCAAAAAACTTGCCGGATCTAACATAACTTGCCCATGTTTATGAAATGCAATTCTGAGTCTGCAGGAAGCTGGGCGACAACGTGACTGCCATTCATGGTTGTTATCTAGATCCCATCTATAATGTACGAGAGCAGAGCTCCAGAATTCACTTTTCCAGGTTACCTTTTATAGAAGGTTCTTGATAACGCTATAGGATGCAGACAAGCATTATCTAACCACCAGCTATTGTGTACCATGAAGGAATGCACACGGTTAAGGACTGATGGAATTCTGCATCTCCGCTTGTATCTTTCCACAATCCATTCCATTCTGGGCATGTTGTGGCACTTAGAGAAGGTCTTGAGTGGCAATCGGCCATAAGACTGCCACATCCTCCTGCAAGGAAGGGCGGTATTGCATTACATAAACCCTTCCATGATGAGTGGCAGAATTCCTCTCCTAATGCTCTTTGAAATGTACATTCCTCATTGTCAGACAACCTCTTTAACATGTATGTGGAGTCGGGTACTTTGTCTGGGCGAATGTAATCTGCTCTTGAGCTACGATGAATGACTTCAGCCCGCTTATGTTCCTGACACATTTTATATTCTGTTCAAAAACAACAGTAATTGTGTGGCTTGATGCCATCTGATGCAAAGGCTTAACTTCTTGGCAACACTTGCTATAAGTGTATGGCAGATGTGCACAATATGGAACAAGACTGCTCCATGTGTAGTGGCTGCCGGCTGTGTTATACAGCAGACACCCACCTACACCTACAATCCCCGCCGTTTAACCCCTCAGATGCCGTGGTCAATAGCAACCATGGCTTCTAAGCAGTGAAATATAGAGAGTGAATTCCATCTGGCCCTTGATTGGCACCATCAGAGGGTGCCAAGCAGTTGTCATGGCAGTCGGAGGATAAAGAAGACTTCTAGGGCTGCTGTCAAAGAACTTCTTACAGAAGTATTGCAGGGCATTGTACAATCACATGTTTAAGCCCCCAGTGGCTAAAAGAAGAGTGAAAATAGGTTAAAGGTATTGGTCATCAAATGATAAGAAGCCCAAGTCTATAACATGATATATTATATATAATGTACTGCAGTATAGTAAGAATGCCTTCAAAAATAGAGGGCATCTGATTTACTTACGCACACCTTCACTGAGCTTTTCACATGTGCCTCCATGCATAAATACACAGTGAATAAGTGCCTATTTACTGCCCATTTACATGATCCCATTGACTTGAATGGGCAATTTCGGTCCGTAATATGGAACAAAATAGGACATGCTGAGATTTATTTCACAAATGTAAAAAATGCGGGTCTGGTCCAGTGGTGGCGGTGCAGAGTCTGTGACCGCTGAACTCTCCATCCTTCAGTGACTATGTGCGCCGTCCTGTGTGCAGCGCAGACCCGAGGGGAAAGGTCAGCAGTCACCGACTCTGCACTACCATCGCAAGACCGGAGCTACACACTGGGTGAGCGGAATGCCTGTAGAAATACTACCTGGCCCGAGGCCAATATGTGAATTGCTATCACTATTGGGACTACAATGGGGGTTACTTATTACTACATGGGCCATTAGAGGGGACACTATTACTACTTGAACCACTATGGGGGATCACTATTACTCCTGGGGCCACTAAGGGGGGTCACTAATACTACTGGGGTCAATATTACTACTAGGGCCACTATGGGGGGTCACTATTACTGGGCTCACTATGAGGGTCACTATTAATCATAGAATGGTAGAGTTGGAAGGGACCTCCAGGGTCATTTGGTCCAGCCAGCAGCCCTGCTCACTGCAGGTTAATTACTGGGGCCATTACGTGGACCACTATTACTATACAAGAGAAGGTTTTAGGACAGCGTTCCAATAATCTATATACACATATTATATGTGGATATATTACGATTTGGAAAATGCAAGGGGATAGGATTTACCTGGCGTGAGCCTCCCGTCAAAAAAGACAGGCCACCACACTGCTAATCCCAGTTTACCTTCAGTGTATTGTGGCACGGGTCCACTTCACCACCTAATCCACGTAGAACTCCATACGAGCACGGAGGGCATCGAGGGAAAAACTCAGAGCTTGCTGGTACCTCGGTCATAAAATGCAAGGAAGAGGGGAAGTGACTTGTTATTTGTATAGCGCCAACTTATTCTGCAGCACTTTCAGGTAATTTATTTATTACCCCCAGTAAGCTAGGTACTCCTTTTACTGACCTCGGAAGGATGGAAGGCTGAGTCAACCTTGTGCCAGGTACCTGAACCATGCGAGGATTGAACCTGCAACCTTCATGTCTTAACACTCTGCGCCACACAAGGAAAACAAGTTATTATTATTATTGTGAATGTCTAGTAGCTGAGAGGCAAGAAGGACACTTACTTGAGTGAGGGGTTTACAGGGAACTACCCCATCCTGTGTTATGGAATAAGCTGGAGTTACCCACTTGGACTAAGGTGTGATAACTATGAATGTCTGAGGAGGTTGCCATGAATTTGGCTGCAAAGTTTTTGAAGAATCTGCAATGGATTTCTTCCACCCAATTTACACTATATGAGGACGTAACCTACGGGGTAAAAAACATGGCTGCTGAACTGAGAAATGAGCGGTGACTGTCAGAGCTAGGGTAATTCTTCTATAAAGTAACAGAGGAATAGGCTCATCAATATGTGTTGAGGGGGGGGGGGGGGGGTTAAATTTTTCCCTTAAACAAAGCCTTTTATAGGAAACAAGATGATTTAGTGGAAAATAAGGTAAAAAGTTTGAAGGAGAGAAGAATGAACAATAAGTCCAATTAGACGGACAAGGCCATCGTTTGTGCATTGCGTGTAGGCCAATGCCCACAGTCCAAGGGATTCTTTAAAGATAAAGGACCTATTGATACAACATTATGTTGAAGCGTTCTGTGGTCTTTGTTGAAATGTGAAGCGCTCCCGAGGATTTTCTGCAAACAATAATTGTTGCTGCTTTCCATTATTGTTATCCCTTCTAGCAAGGGGAAAACAAAACCAGCAGCGACAGTTTTATCAAGGACGGAAGAAAAGTCACCAAAAACAAAGTGCTGAGCTCGCTCAATGATAAACCGATAGAGCTGCTTGGCAAATAAAGAAACGCACAAGTGTTTAGGCTCGTTTACACCGGGTAATTATCATTAGAATTCTTTTGCCTTTGAACGATCATACAATGAATGCACAAAAACATCTGCCGTAGGCAATATTATTTTATCTGTATCACTGACCTATATTGATTCTATAAGCATATAAATTGCCGCCAGTATCCGTTATATCAGTGTATGGCGTTCGTAGCGACATAGATTACAAAATACACCTGCCTAGAGTATGGCTTTCATAAAAGCAATCACTAGGAAACTTTGATGCCCCTGCTGGACTGAGAAGGAATTACCCCCCATTCCCTTATCATTGGTTTGAACTGTAAGGCCTCTTTCACACAAGCGTCAATTCTCAGCAAAGTGAGCCGTGCTACAAAATCGCGACTATCTCTGCCAATAATCAGATGAACGAAGAATAGCCGCGACCAAGCCGGGCTATTATTCGCGTTTTTTCCAGCCATTCACATGGTAGGCTGCAGAGAAAACACGCTGCAGTCCCAAAATCCCTCGATCTGCAGAACGACTTTATTGACTTTTCAATGACTCAACTAGAGGCACCTGTCAGCGTTTAGCAGCGCTAGCTGCTGCTAAACTCCCTTCCCCTCCCTTTTCCTGATGGCTCCCATAGACATTGGGGCTTCCTGCGTTGGTCTGTCCAAAGATAGAGCAAAACCTATACTTTTTGGCAGTGCTGAATATCGGTAGCTGAAATCGCGCTTGTGTGCTATATTTTGCGGACCGTTTTTTTTTGCGTGTCAAACAATCGTTCCTCTGAATGAATCCATTGGTTCCGATAGTCACTTTGCAGAAAAATTACGTTCATGTGAAAAAGGACTAAGGGTCCTTTTACATGGGACGACTGTCGGGGTGAAAATGCGCCCAATAGTCGTCCCAGCAATAATCGCTCCTGTGCTTTTACATGGGAGTGATGATCGCTCAGAGCAGAGCAGGCTGGCGATCGTTGCAGCCGCCCGCGACCATTCACAGTAAACACACAGTTCTTCATAGATGGGCGACTGCCTGTTTTTATGGGGCGGTCGTCATTCAGGCTTTTGGCATGCATAAACAGAACGAGGAGCAATAAGCAAAGAAATTATCGTTCGCCATTCAGTTACTGGCAGCATTTACGCTGCGCCATATATCATTCAAATTCCGTGATCTGCCGAGAATCTGAACTATTATTGGCCGGTGTAGAAGGGCCTGGGGTTACGTCCACACAGGGCGGATATGCCATACAATGGCCGCAGTGGACACTCTGCGGCAGAACCACAGCGCAAATTCCACATTTGATGCAGATTTTGACTCGGAATTTGGCGCAGAACTCACGCCCTCATTTGAAGAGGTGGAATTGTACTAAAATGGCGTGCTGTGGATTTACATTCCGCATCGCATGTCCATTCCCGCAGCGTGAGAACAAAACTTCTAAAATCTCATTTCCTTTGCTGCTAGTGTAAATGGCGCAGATTTTCCAGGCGGAGGGTCCACAAATAAAATATATGCGGCAAATCCGCCGTTGTGTGAACATACCCTAAGGATATCTTCACGCAGGCCGTAGGCCAAATTCGTCCCTCAGGCTGCCTTCATCCGTGCAATGTGATTTTTGCGCAATGTGAGACTGCGTGAAAACGTAGAATTATGCTTTTCAATGGTTTCACTCACATCTGCGGTGCTTTCTCTCATGCGATGTACGACATTTAGAAACCGTGCCTGTCATGTCTTTCTGCGTTTTGCTATTTTTTTTATCGCCCCTGTTTCCCTATGGTGCCTCCATTTTATCTTACCAAACCTGTGATGTTCGTGCGATGCGTTTTTATCATTCGAAACTCCCATTGCCTATCGCGCAAGAAAATCGCAAGATTTTCTCGCGGCGATATCGCAGTTGCCATTGTGAAGGAGCCCTATATAAAGCAGATTTGGCCGCGGCTTTCGTAGCGGGTCTGCCATGGATGTTAAATCTTTTCCACGCGGCTTATACTGTAAATTCTGCCGCATTTACGGCCCGTGTGAAGGCAGCGTAAACAGGCCTACTGCTGCGCCGAGAACCAAGTAGTAAACAGTCCCAGGAAATGTTCCTAATGGTGTTTCTAAGGCGTCTTTATAGCGATGCGTTACCACCGGGCTGGGCGGCCATATTGGTTGTAACGACTCGCCACGAACAGATAAGACTAAATGGGAGTTGAATACAATTGTGCGCATCTCGTCACCAGAGGGCGACTCCAGGACGTCCCCACACTGGCGTTAGACGTATGTCCCCCATGGCCGCTGTGGCCCCTCAGTGTACGCCTTGCATGTATTATATACTGGAGTGGAATGTCGCTCTTCTGCTTCTTCCTCACATGTTTCTGTCATGTCTCGCGATTACTTATCTCCAGCACACAATTCCTTACATTTTTTACCTCAGAATTGATCCCGTATTTTGACATTTCCCTCCAATTTCTTCTGTTCTCCCCTGACTGCCGGTCTAGCTCCGCTCCTTCCCTCTTGTCAGTCAGATGGTGCCACCTGATTGGTCGTTCATTCCTCCCTTTATATTCAATGTTTTAGGCCTCATGTCCACGGGGACAGATCCACAGCGGGTGTTCCACACGCATGATCCGCACCCCATAGGGATGCATTGGACACCCGCAGGTAGTTAAATACCTGCGGATGTCATTTTCCCTTGAGGCGCGGATTACGTGTGCGGGAAAACACCCGCAGCATGCTCCATTTTAGTGCGGGTCTCCTGCAGGGACCCCTCCCACAGGCTTCTATTGAAGCCTATGGGAGCTGTCCAGTTCCGCAGCACACCCGTAGCTGAATTCCTTCGGCCCGGCATGCCGAGCACATCCGCCGGGCTGAAGAAAGCAGATCCGGCCGCGATGAAGGGCAGATCCGCAGCGTACGGACACTTAAGTAAATCTTCTTTTTCGGCCTCATGTCCACGGGAAAGGAGGGACCCGCTGCGGGATTCTGCATGAAGAATCCGCGGCGGGCCTGATTTTCCCCCTGGACATGAGGCCTAAGAGACTGTTCACTTTTCTGCACCTTCCTTGAAAAGAATCGTAAACTGTACGAAACTATTAATGGTCTGTGCCATTTTTGGTGCCCAATATTAACATGATGTTCAGGACAGCAGTGCGGGGAAGATCAAAGTGTCCACCTGCGCCATTTTGCTAAATTTGAAACACTTTGTACTGCTTTTACCATCTCATAAAAGTATGCATTTTACAACACAACTGCTCCCCATTGTTTCTGAAACGATGACTGGGTTGCTTTGGCTAGTGCCTCGGCTAACCATAGCCCACGGTTATATGCAGAAGACATTATTCGGGTCACCATCTGAGGCTATTGCTTCAAGCGTCTGTAATTTTGCTAATATCATGATGTTAGCAATTGGTATTTTGGACAAGTGATAAATTGGAAAAAAAGACGGCAGAGCTGCGGTTGACGATCTGTTACATGTCAGATGGCTTGATGGGGTTTGATGTGCCAACTTTATCATCAAGCCCCAAGGAAATGACATTTTAAATATTAGTTCTATTTTTTGGATGGAAGTTAGACTGATTGAAACAAAAGCACTTCGCTGTATGTCTCTAAATGGATAGAAATTATTGTATGCAAAGTATAACTGCCTGGGCGAATGTATTAGCCGACTTTATTATAAGTCATCACTGAAAAGTGTCTGTTTCTTTAGAAAACCCAATGTCATATACTCGGAGTTAATAAATGGAGGCGTTCTTTGTCCAGAGCGGCTACAAAGGGTGTCTGTTGCTTCGGAAGACCTGTCCTGTCCTGCATTACATAGACAACCCTTGAATAGCAAGGGCACCATGTAATGCTTCATTTCCCCAGTGGGGGTGCTGCAGGGAAATCGAACACTTCAGGTTTCCTTACTGATAACAGTTGATCACTGGTGGATACAATAGCAGGAAATTTTGTAAGCTTCTTATTGTCAAGAAGCCCTTTAAATGGAGCCTTCTAACAAGTAGGAATTGTCCAAAATAGAATACCCCTTTATTAAAAGGGTTGTCCAGGAAGGGCACATAATGACTGCCATCCATGTAGCCTGTGGAAATCCATTCTAGGGTGGGAGAACGCATGTGCAGACTGGAGAGTGAAGGCGGTGATCCAAGAACAGTGTAGTGTTCGGCTCGACGCCAACCTGTCCCTGTTCCAGCGCCCTCCTGCACCCCCTTTGCACATGCAAACTGCCATCTAAGGCTGGCGTCATTGAAACATGGTGGTATTTTTGTGGAATGTACAATGCTTGTTTTTCACGCGCGTCTGCGTATTTTACTGTACTTTTTCTGTAGGCAAGGGCATATTAATGTGCATGTGGAAAAAGAAAATGTACTGATTAAAATAGTTAATCAGTCTAATGGGTTCCAAATGTGTTCTTTTTCCTGTGCAATTACGTAGGATGTTATGCAACTTCTAGGATATTTTGCATGCATTTGTGCATCCCCATTGACTTCTATGGGGACTTAGTGTGCAGATGCTCAGGAAGATAGAGAAGGAAAAATACGTACATGTGAACAAACCTATTGAAATCAATCTGTTATATTCATTACGTATTGCAAGTGCAGATTTTCGCAAATACGCTCATGTGCCACAGGCCTTAAGATATATTTCCACCGCCTGCACAGATAGCAGCCATTTTGTTTCATTTCAGCACAACCCCTTTAAAGTAATTTAAAAATCCTCTGTCTTTAATAGGCAAATGATTATGGCAGCCCTGGGGGTTCTCTGACATCCCCAGGCTGCCATGACACCCGAATCACAACCCTGTGATCTTATACTATATATTATATGAGATACATTATTCATTATAGTACATTGAGCTGCTGCAGATTCTCTTTTTAAAGAAAAAAGGGGAACTTCTTGTTAACCATTTATCGATATGATAGGAAACATATCCCTTATCCTTTTTTAAAATGAAGGTCTGAAGCAGCTGTAAGTTTATGTTTTGCAGCATCTGGATCACAGAAGTATATAAGGCTTTGCTCAGATTTCTGTTTTTGGCTTTTTTCCAGGGGTTCCAGCATAAACACTGGAAAAAAATAGCACAACATATTGTGCTACTTTTTTCGATAAAATTATGGATAGTGTGATGGAAGTCCAACAAAACCCATTAAACTCAATGAGCTCGATTGGACGTTGCTGGTGTCAGTCATTTGACAAATAAAGCACTCGGTTATTTTTGTTTTTCTGTTCCATGATGGATATGAAAAACAGACATTTTAAATGTAAATTTGAACTGAGCCTAACACACTGCAGCTGCTGAAGAAACTCTTATTAAAGGGGTTGTACTAGAATCACACAAGTTATCCCACATCAACAGGATAGTGGATAACTTGCTGATTGGCAGGGACCTCCACCGATCCCTAGATGCAGAACCCAGTGTGGCACCGAGTGCTAAGGCAGCAGAAATACAGTAAGCTCTTGCTCACTACCTGAAGGTTGTCAGTTCAATCGCATGGTTCAGGTAGCTTGCTCAAGGTTGACTCATCCTTCCAAGGTTGGTAAAAAGGGGACCCAGCTTACTGGGGGGTAATAAATAAATTACCTGAAAGTGCTGCGGAATAACAAGTAATACAAATTATAAGTTATATTTTGTTATGACCAGCACTTCATTCAGCCCCCTTCTCAATGAGTGGGGTGCAGTAAGCCCGCAGTGAGAAGGACCAGGGACATAGGATCCCTGTTCTCAGGATCGGTGGGGTCTCAGCTATGAGGCCCCCACCGTTCAGCAAGTCATCCCCTATCCTGTGAATAGGGAATAACTTGTGATCTTGGTACAACGCCTTGAAAAACAGAGAGAACAATTCATGTTAGTCAACAAGTGGTTGATACAAGAAGGGGAACAATAGTTTTCTATAGCAGACTGTTCCTGTGGCAAGCGACAAGCAGTGCCTACATAACACCACTCATCCATGCATTAGGTGCTGATATCAGAATGTGATGGAGTACTTAATATAGGACTATTATTTATGGATTTGTCAATGGAAAATGTCTATTAACATGTATTGTATTAGGGAATTGCTCACTATTTAGCACAGGGATCTCATATCAGTAAAAGTTACATTGTATTCTATCATGTTGCAGTTCGCTGTTCATTCAAAACCATTCCTGAAACAAATGTTTGTGCATATGGATGACAGAGATGTTAGAGAAGCCAACTGGAAGCTATTTGTCGCTACTCGGCCAGTGCTAGTTCCAGAAACAAATAAGCTTGAGGGTTGAATGGAGGCCTGAAGATTAAAAGTGACATTGTTTCTACCAGAGAGATAACACAGGGACTTGTGGCTTCTGCAATGTGTATTATCAACATTTAATTTTTGTTACATTTTTGATACATTACCTTCTGGGGGAAAAAATAAAGTGTTTTTTATCCCTGAGGTATAGAGGGAAAGCAGCTTCCAACTGCTAAGCATTCGTCTAGAAGCGGTTAACATTTATTTTATTCTGATTTTGAATCATTATAAGTAGATTAAGAAATAGTGTTTGGCCATAATTACCTCAGAAATAAATGTAGCTTGACCAAGTACAGCTGAGTATTAATGTTTAATACAAGCCAGACAATGGAAACAATTATATAGTAAAGGTCCACTAAGTCCCCAAATTAAAAATGTTAAATATAAGTAAGTAAAATAGATGGATTTTCAGTAAGTCAATTATAGCCGACTCCACTATAATAGACAGCTTAAAAGTCCTTCTCATATCTTCAGGCAGGGTCCTAATAGGATCAGGTGCTGTTCAAAAGGTTGAGAACATAGGCAAATGAACTATTGTACAGTGAATGATATGTCCTTCATCACAAAGCAGCTCCACTACTGCAACGGATGAGGCAAAATTTCATGTGGTTTTCCAATGGCAAATCGACAGCCACATTTTGCCTTGTAAGGCTAGGTGCACATTTGCATAAAAAGACGTCCATGTTACGTCCGCAAAAAATTATTTATTTTCATACATGTTCAGCTCCATGTGTTCTCCATATTTTGATTACATGGTTATTCTGGCTTTGGCTCACAATTCCTGGTCATTGTTACAATGCTTGTTTAAAGAGGCTGATATTGACTTGCAGGAATACTGCCTTCAATAGGTGGCGCAGTAGAGGTATTGTTCTATCTTCCTATTTGTATATTTCCCAGAGGAGCATGGATGGCCTTATAAGTCTCCTCACACCTTCAAGGTGTTCTCCTTAAGGAAGGACAATACCCCTCCCAACCCACGTCATAGGCCTCTTATTAGCTAAGCTGGAAACCTACTGCACACTCATAATGGGCAATCACTCTGAAACAGCTCTATGTATGGTTATTCTTGCTTTGGCTAACAATTCCCAGTCATTGTTACAAGACTTGTTTCAAAAGTCTGATATTGACTTGCAGGAATGCTGCCTTCCAATAGGTGGCGCTGCAGAGGTATTGCTCTATCAGTAGTCTGTGTTGTGCCATAAAATAATATTCAGTATCTTTCCATCTGATCTACAAATTTTTATATCAGCAACCTATGGGAACAAAAATAGTTCCCAATAAAAGGATTAACATTTTGGAACTGATGATCAAGTGCTATTCAGTTGCAATATAGCAAAGGTGCAGATGGTCGTCAGAAAATGGTCTGAATTGTCTTTTTCGGCTATAGTAAATCTCTAGTGTATGGTCAACTTTAGCCCTTGGCAAAATGTATAGTGGATGTGTGTTAGTATGCCTGCTCCATACACAGTGGTCTTTGACAGCTCACACTTGGCTGCAACAGAAAACAATTGATAGCAGCATTTAAATGTCTCAAGGGTCATTTAAAAGTCCTGAACAGCACCCCCCCCCCCCCCCCCCACACACACACACACACACACACAATGAGATTGCATGGTACCATCCAGATGTCAAAGCAGCTTGGGACTCTGTGAAAGCCCCTAGGGCAGCCATGAACTTCTGCCTATTATCACATGCCTGTGGCATGTCTTAGTAGTATGCCTACAGAAATACTATTTACTGCAGTACTGAAACACTCACAGGTTATAGTCCTCTTAGGGAACTAAAATTAAAAAAAATGAAAAAAGTTTATTAATTACAAAACAACTTAAAACAAGCTAAAAAACCCTTTCCCATATTTGTAATTGAAAAAAAAATCTAAGCAAAAAAATATATATTTAGTATTGCCACATCTATACAAGTCTAGTTTATTAAAATAACAATTTTTTTTTCCCACACACGGAACGCAGTTAGAAAAAAACGCAATTCCAGAATTGTACTTTTTTAACCACCCAGTCTCCTAGAAAAAACGTAATAAAAAGCAATCAAGAAGTCATATTTACCCTCAAAACGGTACTAATAGAAACCGCAGGTTATTTCACACAAAAAAAAAAGCCCTCACACAGATGCATTGACTGAAAAATAAAAAAGTCATGGTGGTCAGAAAATGAGGACAAAAAGCAATTTTTTTAAAAGTAGTTTTAAAAAACGAAAACATATAGATTTGGTTTTGTTGTAACTGTACTGACCCATAGACTTAAGTTATCATGTCATTTTTGCCGCAGTGTTTAAAAACCAGACCCCCAAAATGGCGCAATTGTGATTTTTTTACGTTTCACTCTACTTAGAAGTTTTTAAATGTATTTCAGTACAATATGTGGTACATTAAATAGCACCATTGAAAAATACAACTCGTCCCGCAAAAAATAACCCGCCATACAGCGACGTCGACAAACGAATTAAAAATTGTGTTTTTTGGAAAATGAGGAGTAGCTGCAGCAATGGCTGTATAGTGCTACGCCTAAGCTGTGTTTCCTGAAAAGGTCTTAAGAAGGGAACTGAAATGCCTCCCTCCTATCATATCATATCGACAAGACTACTTGGTTTTTCTCACTGAGAACAATCACATCTACAGCTATAATGGATGACACTTGTGAATGACTGATGGTCACACTTTGCTATGAGCTGTTCAGCTGCAGATTCTTTGTGAGATTCTCACATTGTTTCCTTATCCTTCGGGGCGTAGATTTCTTTTCCGCCAAAATGCACATTTCAAAGGAAAAGAGACCTTGCCTGCACAAGTCCTGATTGTGTTCAGAACTTCTCAGCTTCAATCATTAACCTGTATTCAGTTTTTTTACAGCCTGTTTTACGCAGCTGATAAGTCGTCATGTGACCACAGTTTGCCTTTACTCATTCCGTTTCGCAATGGCAGTGACAGCAGTAACCACAGTGATTGTTTATCATAGAATACGGGGTGCAGGTGAACACTAAAATACATTTCCAAACAACCCTTCCATACGAAATGGCTTACAAACCTGCGGTAGTTGAAAAGTTCCTAAAATTCTAAATTCCATGCAAAAGAACATATGACATAACATGAATGCCCACATTGTGCTCACAAAGAAATTGTTGTGCCCATATTGGGTCCCACAGAAATTGGTAATAACACAATGCCAAATTGATATGAAATGGCTCCACACAACAGACTGCTTTCACTTAATAGTAGTGTTATAACAACATGTCGAATCCCACAGTTCACAATAATACACATAAAATAATGCTCAAGACCGCTCTACCCAGAACTAGTAGTACAGTTTCACTATCGTGACCAATAGTGTTGGTTCACCGACGTCCATACTACATATCACAACCCAGACAATGGTAGTGCAGAGAGTTCTGCCACAGTACTTGTACACCACGGCTCCAGCAGTACATATACCATATACTGTATAAGGACTGCAGAGTAAATCCAGTAATATGCATAATGTAGGCAACAGAAAAAAAACCATATTAAACCTCCATAAGACACATAGTACCTAACATGAAGAGTGTGCCACTAACTCATCACACATTCTTCCACTGGCTCCAGTATGGCACAATTGAATTGCCGTGGAAGAGGCTTAAAGCAAATTAAATTTGCTATTGCAGAAATCCATTCTATGTCCAGCGGTGCAGAAGTAGCAGTCACACATGGACTTTGATGCTTGAGGGGGCTCAAAGTCTCTGCCACATACACTATCCTACTAAAGGTATTTGAACACCCCTATGGGTAGAAGGTATTGTGTCTTCTTAGCATGTCAACCAGTAACTTCAACCAGTAACTTCATCACCACGTGCTGGGTTGGATATACGGGATATGTCGCTGCACTCAAGCTGTCTATCACAAAGCGCAATGCATCATCCTATCTACAATGGTGCAAGGAATGTTTTCCTTGGACAGTTGAACAATGGAAGAATGGTCTATGGAGTGATGAATCACACTACTCCATCTTCAAATCAGATGAAGATGCTTGGGTATGGAGGAAGCCTGGGGAACATCTTTTGCCCAGTGTGTTGCACCAACAGTTAAGTACGGTGGAGGTTCCATTATGGTCTGGGAAGGTTATACGTGGCATGGTCTCGGTCCATTCGTTGTAGTGGCAAGAACCATGAATAAGGAGGTGTAACCTGACATTGTAGACTTAATGTGCTGCCGACAATGTGGTAATACTCTGGGAATGGTCAGCAATACTTCCAACAAGACAATGCGCCTTGTTACAAATCCAATATGTTGGTTTGAGGATATCCAATACATCCAATTATGTTGGTTTGAGGATATGGATGTCCAATAATTGGATTGGCTGCACAGAACTCTACTGAACATCCTTGCGAAAAATTTAAATGTTGGGTCAGGAAATGTGAACAGTGTCCATCTTTGAGAGAACTTGCAAGAAGTTTGCAGGATGAACAGAGGAAACACCAGCTGAAGTGCATCAGACGTTAGTAGAAAGTATACCACGGAGAGCATCCGATGTCATTAGGGTCAAAGGAGCCCCACTAAGTTTGAACCTATAGAAAAAAATACTATTGATTCTTGCTTTTCGCAGGATAGTGTATAGAGATGAGCGAGCATACTCGCTAAGGACAATTGCTCGATCGAGCATTGTCCTTAGCGAGTACCTGCCCGCTGGAAAGAAAAGGTTCGGCTGCCGGCGCGGGTGAGAGGGGAGTTGCGGCAGTGAGCATGGGGGAACGGGGGGGGGGGGGAGAGGGAGATCTCCCCTCCGTTCCTCCCCGCTTTCCCCGCCGCTCCCTGCCCGCCGCCGGCAGCCGAACATTTCTTCCGAGCGGGCAGGTACTCGCTAAGGGCAATGTTTGATCGAGTGATTGCCCTTAGCGAGTATGCTCGCTCATCTCTAATAGTGTACAAAAATACCAGCATCGTAATTGGTACATAGTAGGTGAGAGCACTGATATATATATTGCAATGGGGCCCAGTAGCTTCAAGTTACATCTGCCTATATATTATATTAACTGCCTATGTGGCTTGATTTTAATGACAGCTATCAGTTTGTCAACTCTGCTGCCTCAGCGGCTATTTTCTAAACCAATGGTCCATTCACACAGGCTGATTATCAGGCCTGAGCTTTCTGAGGAACACTCGTTTGTTACATCGGGCTAAGAATTTGGCCCATGGAAACTGAGCGTACGTCCCAGAGAAGCCCAGTTGTAAAGCAATGCCGTAGAAGTTTATAGACTGTGAAGAAAGTTTTAGAATTGAAGACCCAGTGTAAGGCTTTTAATAGCTTTCCATAAAACTAATTATATACAAACTAAGCATCCAGAACAGAACGAATTAAAACTATATTATGGAATTGAAAACAGATATCAGCTGACAAAATACTATAGCCTAAAATGAAATTGGAATTTACAGGAAACTATCATTTAACTTCTGCTTTTAGGCGAATGCTACGCGACAGACTCTGAACTTTGAAGATATTAAACACAGTAAGGGTGCGGGCAGACGAGCGTAGGCGTATTTACATTCGCACGAGCGCAACGTATAATCGCCCGAGCGATCGTTTTTCACCGATCACGACCAGAGCTAGAAAGCGTATTTTCGTTTGTTCCTACTTTGCAAACGGTCTTTTCGGCGATCGAATATGCGTTGGCGCGTATTTCGGTCGCATATGTTCCGTTTTTTTCCGAATTGCCGTTTTTATGCGCCGTAAAATCGCCCATGTGAACGAATACATTCGAAACCATTGCCTCAGATGGTCACGTATATATGTTTGGTCGCAAAAACGCGCCGTTTATGCGCTCGTCTGCCCGCACCCTAAGGGTGCGACCAAACATATATACGTGACCATCTGAGGCAATGGTTTCGAATGTATTCGTTCACATGGGCGATTTTACGGCGCATAAAAACGGCAATTCGAAAAAAAACGGAACATATGCGACCGAAATACGCGCCAACGCATATTCGATCGCCGAAAAGACCGTTTGCAAAGTAGGAACAAACGAAAATACGCTTTCTAGCTCTGGTCGTGATCGGTGAAAAACGATCGCTCGGGCGATTATACGTTGCGCTCGTGCGAATGTAAATACGCCTACGCTCGTCTGCCCGCACCCTAAGTGTGAGTGGATCTATACGTCAGCTGCAGAGATGAAAAATCAAAGATGCAAGATGGTCACCTCAGTGGCTCAACCTGAATTTTTATGAACCAGGGGGCATGTGCTCTGTATAAAGCTAGGACTCTGTGTGCAGAAAGAATTGGTGGCATATATGGAACCATAGCAGGAGTATAAAGGAAACAGTCAGCATGACAGCTGGTATGTCACTAAAGTACCCACTACTTGGCTTTTGCCAGTGCTTAGGGGAGGTGGAGATTCTGCTGAGAGACATACCAAATCTCTTCTCACCCATGACTGATGGCGTAGTGCATAGAGCACATAAAGAGACATGATGGCCAGTAAAGCCATTAATAAAGAGGCTATTAGGTAATAGTTGATGTATCACCAAGAGTTTCTTCCACCAATAGAGGTGTCCATATACCTAGAACTTGCCTAAAATAGAAAACATTCTCCATCTGAAGCACCATCTGGTCATACTTTTGGAGTAAGTCTTTGGTCTATATCAGTTTTTCCTAAACTCCAGTCCTCATGACCTCTCAACAGTATAGGGCATCCTCTTCATCTAGAGGCAAGGAGGTTTCTACACCGACATGGAAGGGGGTTCTTTACTGTAAGAGCAGTGAGACTATGGAACTCTCTGCCTGAGGATGTGGTGATGGCAAACACCATAAAAGAGTTCAAGAGGGGCCCAGACACATATCTCTTTTTTGGCCTTACATACAATGGTATTGTGAAATCCTGAGCTGTTGGGGAGTCATGCAGACTGGAGTTTGGGAAATGCTGGTCTACAATGCTTGCTGTAAAATATTTGTTTCTGTCCCTCCCTGGTAATCAGTAAGAGATCCATAGTGGAGGTGTCAGCAAGGAAGTGAAGTGATAGAACATCCCATTTCTAAAGAATGAGATACTCAGTGAAGCACAGCTAGAAGATGGCCATCAACAAGAAATTGCTGGTGTCATCATGCCAAGTCCCATTGTGCTTGGGAATAGGTAAACAAGACTAGCGGCTATTTGAAGAGGACACCATGGTCGTGACAGATCATCATATCTCTTCCAAGTCGCTGACTTTGCTTTGTCCTCCCTCTTCATGGCAACATAACTAACATAACTACCGGTGGCATCACTTGGGAAGACAACTCATCCTCCCATGATGTCACTTGCAGCTTTCATTCCTCCAGTGCAAGTGGCAAAATCAAAGCACTTATCTGATTCATATTGTAGCAACCTCTCCGCTTTTGCACTAAGTTTCATCCATAAGAACAATGGAAATATATTAGGAAGCTTTCAAGGAGAAAATGTAATAAAACATACAATCAAGAAAATGTAATATGACAACCTGCCAGCAATGTCAGATATGACAAAGGCTTAAAGGTTTGCCCATTAAAGGCATTCATACTTAATGACAGTGTTGAATTTTTATACTTTTATCAAACTATTTGAATATTTACATATTTCAGGGTTCTTACAAGTGCCAAGAGCAAAAGAAGAATCCACAAAGAAAGGCATACAGCTGTATACAGGTGGCATTTGATTGGCATCCATTTTTGATATTTAATAGGAAAATTAACATATTTGCACAGATTTCAGTAGTATGATTATAGGAAAAACACAGAGCTAAGATATACTAAAAAGACACTTAGTACTATATACTGTATATATAAGTAACAAAAAGCATGTGAAGTCATAGTAAACTCTGAAAAATATTACAGAATAGTCATTAAATGTCTGAAGCTAAATTGTATAAATGCAGCCGGGAACCACCTGAAAATGGTCATGAGAAATCGATTCATCTGTACAAAGAGCTAGCTACTAAGATTAGAACTAAATTATATATATATATATTAGTTATACAAGCTTGCATTTTTTCTATCAGTTTTTTCAATCATTCCCATATTGACCTCGAGGAATAGCTAATCTGATCATTAAAGCTACCCTCTTGTATTAGGACCGGGGGAGGGAGGGGGGGGGTGATATATTACTGCAGTTGTTCTCTGTTGTCCTTCGAATCTGCCAGCCCCAGGTCTTGTTTTTGGCTTTCCAAAATGGCCAACACATACTTCAGACTACCTAATCCCCGACATTATATTAGTAGTATTAAGCCCTTTTTACACACAACGATTATCGCTCAAAATTTGTTCATATCATGGCTTTTGACCAATAATCATTGCTTGTAAATGCTTCCATCTTTCACTCTTCGGCTGAACTATGATTTTTTAGGTGAGCATAAAATCCATCGTTCAGCTGGAGAGAGATATCGGGAACCGCATGCTGTGTTCTTCACGAGAGGAGCTAATTACATTGTATTTAACTGACAGCCCCTGGCATGCGAAGACAGTGCAGCTGAGTGCAAAGTCCAGACCACATGCTGGGATTTGCAAACAGCTGCTGGAGGCTCATTTACGTGCAAATGAAGGTAATAAACTGCTAATGGACATTAGTGTCCTTTAGCAGTTAATGCAAAATGATCACTAGGACTGTCAATCTTTCAATCATGCCCAGGGCCGGGTCGGATTCTGCCTGCGAAATCTCACAGCCGAATTAGTCCCAGCGCCCCCCAGAGACCCCATACTCACCTTTCCAGATCCGCTGAGAGAGTGTCGGACAGCGGACCGGCGCACATGCTCAGTGTAGCACATGATGCACCAGAGCTAAAGTATGATGCGGATTCCCGCGATACTTCCGCTGCAATGGAAGCCGTCCATGCATTTTTCTTGAACATGCTGTGATTCTTCCCCCGCGAGCAGAAAGGTGTTAGGTTGTGCTGCTGGAGTTTGTTGTTCTACAGGGTTCCAGAAGCACACCTGCACAGGTGAGAGTTAATTGAGCTGGCTGGGTGTGGTTGTACTGGTCAGCCAATCCCCTGGGTCTGGAAGTAGATATATATACCCCTGCCCCTCTGCAATGAGGAAGCTGTATTTCCTCAGTTTTGTCTGCTGTGTGTGTAGTGTCTGGTCAGCTTGCAGCTTGCTGTGTGTGTAGTGCCTGGTCAGCTTGCAGCTTGCTGTGTGAGAGGTGTCTGGTCAGCTTGCAGCTTGCTGTGTGTGTAGTGACCTGTGCTGCCTGTTTCGTGTCTTGCTAGAGTAGGGACCGCAAGATAGGAGGAGCCTTGTCAAGGCCTTGCAGCTTAAGTTCATTGGCCAATGTACGAACTAATCCCTCACTTTTATATTCAACTTTACTATCTGCTTTAGTGTGCGAGGATTTGTGATAAGTGAGTTTGTGCATTTAATGTGCGAGTTCCGCCTGGTTGCGAGTGTCACCCTTTCAGGGAGAGCAGGGCAGAGGTTCCAGTGTCTGGCCGCCTTTATTGAGGCGATCGCCCTGCTTTGTAGATAGGGCCTTGTCATCTTCCCTGCAGCACAGGGGCAGTTGTCCCTAACCCATGTTTTTTGGATCATGTTCGTGTGCGCCTGGTGCTTAGTTGCCCACATGAACATAACAGCATGTCTATGGGCGGTCATTGCTGCAGAAACTCGGGCGGGTGTCTGACCACGATTTCCACAGCGATAATCCGTCTGTGGGCATTCAGCCTAAGACTAGACTACTACTGCACTATACCTGCTTACATGATCAGCACTGACCAATCAGAGAGCAGTGCACAATTGCAGGTAATATATATACACCACCTGTCCCTCCTGTCCTGGGACAGAATTTTGTCCCAAAACCAGAGGGTCACTTTAAAGAGCCTGTTAAAGGGAGTCTGTCAGTTCCTATGAGCTCCATAAGCTAAACATATGGGCTAATAGGAGCTGCCAGGCAGAATTGAGTGATGTGAATCTGCTGTCAGCTATCAGAGTCCCTGCTGAACGCACTCGGCGGACTACTTGTGCACACGCATAGAATTAGGGGACTATATAAGATGCTCACAAGTAGTCCGCCAGGTGCAGATAGTGGGGACTTTGACAGCTGACAGTGGGGGACGACCAGAAGGTGAGTAAAAGACTCTCATAGTTGGATTCAGCCTATCAGCTCCTATTAGCCCATAAATTTAGCTTATGGGACTCACAGGATCATGACTGAAATGATGAAGAATGATGAACTGATAAACATTAGAGGCCCATAGAAATGCATAGGATGCATGAACAAATCTCTCATTATCTCTGATAATCTTCATGTGTCTACCTAATAACTTAAACCTCGGAACAATACACTTAAAAGCATATAAGTAACCGTCCAATATATATAAGGCTGGCTTGTATGCAACACCTCGATCACCATAGTTTGAAAGAGCCAAACTTAGATCACTATGGAATTACAGAATATGGCACAGAAGTTGACCGTGGGTAACTAGTATAAGCATAGAATGGAAATAATGGGAAAATGTCATATCATTTCTAGCTTCTATGGCACTTTTGCTTCAGCTGGAAAGCAACGCAAACAAAAAGTTGCTCTGCTTTACCACATAGGGAAAGTGATACATGGGGGCTAATGTAGTCATGGAGATGTAATAAGAACCCATATATAACATGTAGAGATGTAATAAGAAACTGAAAGTCATGTAGGAGTAGCCATGCAATAATTAAGGCTCTACTCACATCTGCTTTGGAGGCTCCGTTCAAAGCCTTTGGCAGAGATCTGGCATGAAATGCCAGATGAAAAGGGTAAAAATGCCAGTTAGGTGCAGGAACCGAACCGACCCCATTATAGTCAATGGGGTCCGTTTGGAAACAGTTTGGATCCGTTCATCCAGGGGATTCTGTTCTCCCTTAACGGAGCAGAAAAACTGAATCTTTAGTGCAGATGTGAAATTAGCCTAACATGGAGCCGTGTAAAAGTAACCAAAAGCAAACAATACACACATAATATTACAGGCGTCAAAGATAAGAGTCGATATATCCACAGAAGTATTTCTGCGGGCTGTGACAAATGTTCCCCTGTGGTATAGGTTCAACAATTCTATGGTGTTTACACACTCCTTATCACATGTGCCATCATGACCCCATTGTCAAACATGCAGAGAGAACCATAGTTGTTGTGAATAGACAGATAACTACTGATTGATCTTTATTCACACGTTTCAAACAAGCATATTTTAGTCCATGTTTGGTTCATGTTTTGTAGACTATACTATGGAGTGACTGTAAATCTATGTATCTATTCACATGGCCCTTCTTTTTTTGTAAACGCAGCATGACCTATTTTCTGCGTTTTTGTGTCCGTATTGGTATCATTTTCTATTGGGCAGATACTGATCAGCATTTGTCCAGTATAAAACAAAATATATGAAGGCAAATACTAATAAAATACTGATAACACACAGTTGTAATGTCATCTGTAACATGTCTGTATTATAGATTCATATTACGGTCGTGCTATAATACGCTTGTCTAAAAGTGGCCTTAGCATTATATACAAAGCAGAGCCTGTATTACCGCACACAGAGTCCCTATGGTTCTGTAGTTTGGACCCGTAGATACTCTGTGAGCCACATGCACCTAGGTGAAAATACTCGATCATGGTTGAAATACTATTTCCATGACCTGTACGGCTTCACAGTGGCCCAGTAGGCAAGTGGATCTTCTGCTACTGTCAAGATAACAATAGCAGGACTGCCTACTGTCCATTAGATTGTACGGAAGGGACTACAATACTGATTTCCATCCATTGCTCACAATTGCTCGTGCATAGTCAGACTGATGAGGACATTTCTTATGAGCTACATAGGAGGATCTCTATGACTAATACTCTATTCTCATCAAATTACTAGTTGGAAAACTACAGTAGAGATCCATGTGATGATCTGCGCAGTGGCATGGGTTGTCTGTGTCCCATTCTGTATCCGATGCTGCGGACCACAATTGTTACTGGCAGCTTACCTATGTCTATGTATGAATTTAAAGGCATACAAAAGTACAATATGATCCCACAGACTGCTACAGATGCCATATTACAGCTGTGTGCATTGGTCCTTATTGGCTGATACATTTTTGTTCCAATGGTAGTGATTTCTGTCCATCTCATCTAATCAGTTTTTTACGTTAAGAGCTCCTTCACACGGGCGTATTTTTCATCCATATTTTGCAAGCCAAAACCAGAAGTGGAACATGCAGAGAGAAAGTATAATGGAAAATTAGCATTTCTTCCATATTTAGGACCTGCTCCTGTTTTTGGCTCACAAAATACTGATGAACCCCCCCCCCCCCCCCTTTCCTGTGAAGGAGCCCTTAGTCCCATTGAGTTCAATTACTTTATCTGAACCAATCACTCTATTACCATGTATGTACTAAGGATTGCACTCAAAATGCACATTATTTCCTATGTACAGAATAGGGGAAAACTTGTAATTTTGGTAAAACCCCTTTAGCAATCGCCATTATTATTCTGATCCGTAAGAAGAATTATTCCACTATTGTAAATATTTCTGGCACCTAACCATAACTCATGCATAGTCCTGTCCTGTGTACAGTACATGATCTCACAGCCAATTACAGGCAGAGATAGCTTCCCCGGCACTCTGCTACTGTTACACACAAGTGAATCAATGCCGGGAAACTTTTCAGTGTCTTTGAAAGAACTAGAAATAGCAAATCAAAGGAATGAAATCTCCTCCACGCTTCTAAATGTCACAAGATGCACCACATCTTCAATGTCAAAACCCTGCCAGTGTGCCACACTACATGCCAGTACAATATAATTGTCACCTTCAGTGTAATAGGAGAAATATGACCTATTACAAAACACTACGGTGTATGGAGACACTTGAAGCTCAAACTTTATTGTCTTGTATTATCTATAGGGTAGTGAGCAACAAAATGAACCAACCTTTCAATATAATTGTGCAGCGGCCCCGACTAAGGCGACTCTTTCTTCATAGTAAATCCCAACTTGATATATGCTCAGTAAGGCGCTGAAGGAAAACAAAGTTTCTTTGGAGCCTCCCAACCCACACTGATCTCAGCTCAGTATTTCTGTCCCTATTCAAACAAGTGAGCTCCAGGGCAACAGCAAGTTCAAAGTAGGAGGAGAATATGGAATAATGAGGGAGTTACAATCTCTTGCAAGCAAGCCCATTTTCATCCACATTGGAAACCTGTTCTTCAGGTTAGAAGTTGCTGAAAAATAGTCGAATCCTAATATTTTATTTCTTTCTCTTCTGAAAGGAGATTTGGAAGAAAGGATTTACTCCTCGCAGCTAAAAGGAAGATGGAGAGTAGTGAGACGGAGGGTAGAATTTGGAGTTAATGATTAGATGGATTTCTTACCTTTATTGCTTCCGTTTTAAAAGCACCTTTGTAGTTATTATGAATAGTTACTATGTGCATGCTGAGAATAGTAGTTCTTCAGCTGCAGAATAGGAGTAGGTCTCAGCTAGCTAGGCTAAACACAGATTGGCCTCCATGTATCTGTTATGACTTTTATATTTTGTATCTTGTTTTATTTTGCAGCACATTTCAGGACTTTGTTTTGCAACAAATGTATCTAATGTTGCTTGTTGAATGGATTGCATTCTGTGTTGGCAGAGTGCAGCCACAACTTTATCTGTGACTTTCTAAAAGAATTGTATTTTAGAAATATGGCTGAAAATTAAAATACCATAACCCATAACCGTACACACTTGGCATAGAAATCACAAAGTGGTGAGCGCGGCATAAGGGCTCGTTCAGGCGGACGTATTTGTGTGCATGCAAAAATTCCATGAGCAATCCGCAGAGTATAGAACCCATTGATATTGTATTAGTTCCCATTTCATTTTTTTTGCATCTGTATTTCTCGCACGCCCCCTGAAAAATAGAACTGCTTTCTTTTCCTGAGTATTTGCGCACCAGGGACCCTAATAGAAGTCTATGGAAGGCGCACAATCCACAATAGGATGCGCTATATGCCTTCTCAATTCCGTGAACCAAAGAACACATCTGGACCTCATTAGACTAAATATCCTTTTAAATCAGGGTGGGGATGTGTTGCACATGCATATAAACAGATCCGGCGTGCGCAAAAAAGTACAGTACAATGCACCGACAAACACACATATCAACCTTGTTCATTGCCCAAATACACTGCGCTGGAACATGCATATTTGCGCATACAGTCATCTGAAGCTGCCCTGAATTTTCCTTGTTTTACGGTGCATATAGCAATATTTCATTCATGAGAAAGCACCCTAAAAGTATTGGGCAACTTCTCCACTTTGCATGAGTTTTGATACATCTCTCCCAGTGTTTGCGACGCTTAGTAATGCATATTAGCCAAATGTGTACAGTTATAAGTTGCAGTAGCATTAACTTTTTAGGCATATTCATAAAATTTGGCATTTTAAAAATCACTAGTTTTGATTAATTTCCCTTACCCACACGTGCGAGCGCAAATTGGAGTAATGCTATTTTATTGCAATTGCACCATGTTTCACAAGAAATATGTGCTTTCATGAGCTCAGAAACAGTTTGTAGACCTATGTCTTAAAGTCCACATCTGGCTTCTTGCATAAAAGACTTTCCAGGTATTGCCATCAGATGCACCTAACAGCTACCAAAAATATCCAATACAACAGATAGACAATACTACAGCTATTTGCCTTTGGTTGTTGTCTGTCACGTGCCGATCATTGACAGAAAACTGTATTTTTAAAATCTATACAGTATGTCTAGCCTAAAGGGACATTTAATATGGTGCTTCACACAGGAATCCTCTCTTTGTGTCCCTGCGTCATGCTCTGCACCCCTCAGGCCTGGCGTATTAAAGGGGTTGTCCCGCACCGAAACGGGTTTTTTTAAAATTCAATAGGCCCCCCGTTCGGCGCGAGACAAACCCGATGCATGTGTTAAAAAAAAAAACGTCCAGTACTTACCCGAATCCCCGCGCTCCCGCGACTTCTTACTTACCTTGCTAAGATGGCCGCCGGGATCTTCACCCACAATGCACCGCAGGTCTTCTCCCATGGTGCACCGTGGGCTCTGTGCGTTCCATTGCCGATTCCAGCCTCCTGATTGGCTGGAATCGGCACACGTGACGGGGCGGAGCTACAAGGAGCAGCTCTCCGGCACGAGCGGCCCCGTTCGGAAGGGAGAAGACCAGACTGCGCAAGCGCGTCTAATCGGGCGATTAGACGCTGAAATTAGATGGCACCATAGCGACGGGGACGCCAGCAACGGAACAGGTAAGTGAATAACTTCTGTATGGCTCATAATTAATGCACAGTGTACATTACAAAGTGCATTAACATGGCCATACAGAAGTGTATACCCCACTTGCTTTCGCGGGACAACCCCTTTAATTTTGTCTGTTCCTTTAAGAACTATCATCTAGATATTCCTACTGTGCAGTGGATTAAAAAGAAAAAAACACCAAAAAGTATATAGATTTGATTTAGAATGAAGTCAGCTGAGCGTGTTTTTGCACATGCCTATGAGCGCAAAAACATTGTATCTGATAGAACCATTGGTTTCCTATGATGTGTTCACATTTCTGTCTTTTACAGGTGCAAAATATAATGAAAACAAACATCTGATACCATGTTAGGCAGTTGAGCAAAATGTGATTGTTCCCAGCAAGAGAAACCAAGTAATCTTGTAGATATGATACTTTTTAATGGCTAACAAAAATACACAATGTAATAGCGAGCTTGCGAACCAACGCAGGGTTCTTCTTCAGGCTTAAAAATAAAGATTGCTCCGTTTAGGATTTTTGCAGACTACAAAGGTGAGTCCATACTTCCCAAAAAACACAATTTCATTCAGCCTAATAAATCCAAATTGGCTTTAACTGACCAGATTAATAGCAGCAAAGTGAAATACAGTACAAGTCCTTCAATTTGGTATTCGATAGCCGTGAAATCTGAACATCGAGATAATCCGAAAGTTCAAAAGAGCATAAGAACAGTCTATAAGACTGCTCTGATTAAGAAATATAGTAAGGCTAGAACTTAAAGGGGTGGCACCAGAATTTCAAGTTATTGCCTATCCACAGACTAAGGGATAACTGTTGTGACCCCTGCCGATCCTAGAAATGGGACTCCCGTGTCCTGCTCTCCTGTCACTGCGCGGGTCGCTTCTGCTCACTCTGAATGGAAGAAGAGTTGTAGAAAAATTCCTGCACTCATCAAAATTGTGCAAGCTGAATAAAGTAAGGGCACTTACTGCAGAAGGGGGGTCTTAATATGTAATGATAGACCCCCCCCCCCCTTTGTGAAAACGCGTTTATTTGTCATTCTGAATGGAGCGCTGGCCACATATGCCACAATAGGGCTGATGGGTATACCCAAGTGGGGGCTGCTCGGGTATCTTGGCGGCCCCATGGAAAGTGAATAGAGTGCTGGTGCGTTTTGGGCAACTGGCGCTCTATTTCGTCTTTTCCTCACTCCGTAACCCTGCAGTGAAGAGGACGAGGGACACGGGACACCTGTTCTTGGGATTAGTGGGGGTCTCAGCAGTGAGACCCCCACTGATAAGCAAGTTATCTTTTATTCTGTGGATAGGGGTTGAATTGAAATTCTGGTAAAACCCTTTTAATGGCGACACAGTCATCTATTAGTTAGGCTAGCCTCAATCACAGCATGCTAGTTATGCGACTTTAGTTGTGGAATCCGCACTGAAATTCTGCAACTAAATACAGTACAATGTCAGCGACTGAGGCTCCTAATCACCCAAGGCTGCTTTCACACGGACGAGAAAATCGCTCAATATTTGTGCATTATGAGATGCACAAACCTTGCACAAATATGAACCCCATGTCCTATCTTTGGGCGTTCCATTGTAACGCCTTGCCCATTGTTTTCAACTAGTCTTAAAGAAAAATACTTGCAGCAAAGGGCTTATTCAGCATTTGCACGGTGAACAAGGTAGATCTGTGCGCATAGTAGTGCACTTTTTGCGCAAGCAGGGCCTGTTCCCATGTGCATACAAAACACCCTCACCATGATTTACAAGGTTATTTAACCTAATGAGGTCCAGATGTGTTCCGCTTTTCATGGAATTGTGCAGCGTATTGTGCATTTGCGTGCACATTTGTGCACCTCTCATAGACTTCTATGGGGGCCAATACGCAGAAAGATAGAGCAGGTCCTATTTCATGAGAATGAATTCATAGGCGTCAATAGGTTCTATTCTCTGTGTATTGTGCACATATGTTTTACACACACAAATACAGTTGTTTGAAGAAGCCCTTAAGCAGTTTTTACACCGCTTCACTTGAGCCAGATGATGAGCACTGATAAAAAAGATTGGTGCTCTTTTTAGGGCAAAAAATCCTTCCTGACTTCAATCTGGCAATCGGAATAAGCCCTGGGTCCCCGACCCTTCTCAAGTAATCAGTGGCTATAATATGTAATATTGTTACATTCTTAAACTCTTTCAGTGAGTTCACCATCACCACGTCCTCGGGCAGAGAGTTCCATAGTCTCACTGCTCTTACAGTGAAGAACCCCCTTCTATGTTGGTGTAGAAACCTTCTTTCCTCTAGAAGTACAGGGTGCCCTGGTTGTTACAGTCACAGTCCTGGGTAGAAATAGATAATGGCAGAGATCTCTGTATTGTCCCTGATATAGTTATATATAGTTATTAGGTCGCCTCTCAGCCGTCTGTTTTCTAAACTAAAGAATCCCAATGTTGATAACCCCCACTCCCACCCCGGGTATTGTAGTCCACCCATTCTGTTTATTACTTTAGTTGCCGCCTTTGTACCCGCTCAAGCTCTGATATGTCCTTCTTGAGTGCCGGTGCCCAAAACTGTCCATAATATTCCATGTGTGGTCTGACCAGTGACTTGTAAAGAGGAAGAACAATGTTCTCGTCACGAGCCCCTAGACCTCTTTTGATGCACCCCATGATCCTATTTGCCTTGGCAGCAGCTGCCTGACACTGGTTTCCCCTTTAGTGTGTAATGGTGACATGTGTTTTACCAACAATGATTTGTTTTGACAACACAAATGAGCAGATCAGACGTATACCAAGTGTTTGCTGCCTTGTCAGTTGTTTGCTGCCCATTTTGACATGGGGAAATGATCTGCTGAATAAGCTTTCTTATGAACATTGTCCCTCCACATTCCCAATTAGGCTTTCTTCTTGGAGACGCTGAATGCTTAAAGAGATCTTCTTGCACTCATATCTGAGAGCAGCACAAGGTAGTGACAGTCACACTGATTACAGTCATATGTCTGCTGTGTTCACAGTAGTTTTGGAGAAACTTGCATTTTATCAGTAGCTGCACATGCATAGAGGACTACTTAAAGTAGTCCTGGATATTCATGAGCTGCAGGCTAGTCCTGCCCACTACACCCTCTAGCCACTACTCTGTGCTCATTACTGTGCAATCATCGGCTGGATGATAGGGTGGGTATAGCTAGCCTCAGAGGTGTAACTTGAAACTGCTGGGCCCCATTGCAAAGTTTGGACCTGTGCCCCCAACTACCAAGCTTCATATGGGGAATAGAGACTTTGCAATATGGATAAGAGAGACTTTATGAGCCCTCTAGGACTCCTGGGCCTGGTGCGACCTCACCCTCTGCACCCCCTATAGTTACGCCCATGGTTAGCCTTCACGCTCATGAATATGGCCACAATTAAAAGACCAGGGGAGTCAGCAGCAATGCGTTTTAGCACCTATTTGCTTATTCCTTTTGTTCTCTGTTTGGCTATAACTAATAAAATGCAAGTTTCTCCAAAACTACTGCACAGATACACAGTAGACATATCAATGTAATCAGCTTGCCTGTCACTACCTTATGGTGCTCTCAGCAAGGGCTGCAAAAAGATGGTGACTAGAGATGAGCGAGTATACTCGCTAAGGCACATTACTCGAGCGAGTAGTGCCTTAGCCGAGTATCTCCCTGCTCGTCTCTAAAGATTCGGGGGCCAGCGGAGGGGAGAGAAGGACAGAGAGATCTCCCCCCCGTTCCTTCCCCCTCTTCCCCGCCGCTCCCCGCCGGCCCCCAAATCTTTAGAGATGAGCGGGGGGATACTCGGCTAAGTAACTACTCGCTCGAATAATGTGCCTTAGCGAGTATACTCGCTCATCTCTAATGGTGACGGATTCCCTATAAAATATGTTTTACTAGAATGATGTACAAAGCCTTTTATATACAACCATTATCACCCGTCTATTCTTAAGGTGAGTTCACACATGGCCGATTTGCTGCAGGTTTCACCCATTCAATTTGAATTCAATTGAAAGTGTGAAATCAGCTGCAAATCTGCGTCAAAATCTGCAGCAAATCAGTGGCGTGTGAACGCAGCCTTAGCATAGACATGACAAAATCTAGACCAGGTTTATTGTAGCAATGAAAGCCTTTAATGCACCGCTAGTTGATTTAGTCAAGCAACAGTTAAAAAATAAGCCTCTGTCGGTCCCTGTGACGGTGAGCGTTCATTGTTTTACTGCCTACAGCATAATGGCGCATTAAATAACCCGTGGAAGGTGTGGAGAGAATGACGATGACAGGAGGAGTCAACATAGAGGATGATCATTACAGATGACCTCAGAGTCAGGAATTACCATATAATATCATCTCTACAGGTTCAGATCAGATATAAACACCACTGAGCAGAGGAATATTGGTTACCATAGGAAGACAAATATGGCACGGGCTGCATTGATCTCTATCGATATGTGAGAGCCGCAGTGCATACGCAATTAGGATCGCAGATTTTATTTGCAACTTGCCAGGTGAGCAGATGGAAAAGCCGTAATTTTGGGGAGAGGGAAAATTAATCTATCATGTCTTCTATACTATATACCTAAGGAGAGGAGGAAAGGCTCAAATTCTTCCTCAAAAGCAAAATGAAGCAATCAATCAAAAAAACATGTTTTGAAAACTATAGTCCCCCCCCAAAAAATCAATAATTGATATATTGTTTTCACTGAAGACGTGTTTTAGAATTGGGCTTTGAAAATAAACAATTGCAATAAAAAAAAAAGGTTTGGACTAGAGATGAGCGAGCATACTCGATAAGGCAAACTACTCGAGCAAGTAGTGTCTTATTCAAGTACCTGCCCGCTCGTCTCTAAAGATTTGGCTGCCGGCGTGGGGGAGCGGTGAGTTGCGGCGGTGAGCAGGGGAGAGCGGGGGGGAGAGAGGGAGAGAGAGATCTCCCCTCCGTTCCTCCCCGCTCTCCCCCGCCGGCAGCCGAATCTTTAGAGACGAGCGGGCAGGTACTCAAATAAGCCACTACTCGCTCGAGTAGTTTGCCTTAGCGAGTATGCTCGCTAATCTCTAGTTTGGACCCAAAATTTCAGTTTTGTAAGGGGCAGTAGGAGAAAAACCACCCCACAGTGTGTTACCCGATTTCTTTTGAGTATGGAAGTGCCCCAGATGTGGATGTAAACTACTGTTTGGGCACATGGCGGGGCTCAGAAGGGAAGGAGTGTTATTTGGCTTTTGGATTAATTTTCGGATGCCATGTCGTATTTGCCTTAAAAAATTTGCAAAATGGAATGAAAGGAAAACCTTGCAGCAAATTTTAAGTAAAAAAAAGTCAGGGCAAAAGAGTTGTCACCAGTGGGGAGGCAGCATAGTTTAACTGCTCCATTCTGTAGGCGGCCTTGGCCCTGCCTACGCTGTCCATAGTGACTGCAGCACCAGAAATCATCTAATCAGTGGGAAACTGAGCGGCAGACCCCAGCCTATCATTTATTGATGACCGAGCCTGAGGACACGTCGCCAACAGAAAAAAATCCAAAAAGAAGTCTTGGAAAACCCTTTTAACTGGACAGACTATAAAGCAACAAGTCCAAGTGTATCACACACGATCCCCGTTCCGCTCCGCCGCCAATCACTGAGCAAACTTTGTTTTCATGTTAAAGCACAGGAATGATTATCACTGGGATAACCTGTCGGGTATTTGCACCTGACAAGTCATTGCATGTAAAAGGGCCTTTAATAAGCAAGTAACTGGAGATCAGAAGTCGCTATACGCTTATAATTTATTTTAGCGATATTAAGACTGTTTTTCCCCCAATATTGAAATGTGTTTTTGTACAAAATAAAAGCCTGATTATGTCTAAGTAGAATTTGAGACAGAGGAGAGACAGAAAAGTTCAAGGGCCCCAGTGAAGACGTTCAGAACTACACTATCCTACTAAAAGCAAATGGACATGTGACAAAGAGTCAAAAGTAGTACTTATCTGCATATGTTAATACTTAGTGCGGCTCCTTTGGCCCTCATGACATTGGATACTCTCCGTGGCATTCTTTCTAGTAACGTCTAATATACTTCAGCTGATATTTCCCTCTATTCACCCTGCAAATGTCTGGTGAGTTCTCTCAAAGAAGCTGTTCATAATTCCTGACCCGACATCCCAGTTCATCCCATAGATGTTCAGTAGGGCTCATGTAGGGACTCTGTGCAGCCAGTCCAATCGTGTGACATCCGTATTTTCAAACGGCTTTGCATTTGTGACGAGGCTCGTTGTCTTGCTGGCCATTCCCAGGATATTGTCACATTGTCAGCAGCACATTATTGCCTACAATGTCAGGGTACACCTCTGTCTTCATGGTTCTTGTCACTACAACCAACGGACCAAGACCATGCCATGTAAAAGATCCCCATATCATAACGGAACATTCAATGTACTTAAAGGAGTATTCCGGAGACTGGGCAACATTTTCTCAATTGTACAAACTGTGCTGGTGAAGAGGGGGTACATGTTGCACAATATTGCAATGCATAGTTCGCATAGTACTTTGATGACTTATTTTATTAGTCTCATGCTGCCATCTGCTGGCTAATTTGTGTAAATGCAGGTTGCTATAGTTAATATGGGGAAGTTATTACTAGTCATGCAGTGGTTGCGTGAGGCACTGGGACGCCCATACTAATGCTGGATTTATGAGGGTAGAAGTGTGTTTTGGAGGGAAGTTAGGCTACTGCCTGGAAAGTTGTACCAGCCCTTCCAGTGGGCCTGGTGAAGTCGAAGCTTACAGCCTACATGGCAGGAAGAGACATTGTTTGAAAAAAGAGTCCAGGCTACGGCCTGTTGTGAATTGACCGAGCGCAGAGCATTGAGTGCCAGACGTGCCTTGTAACCATCGCTGTGGGACCACAGCAATGTGCAGTTTTAAAGTGGGTATCTGTCCCAATAAGTGGCAGCCATATTGTTCCCCTCTACAGTGACAACTACAGTGTAGAGACTTAGGATGGCAATGCTAAAGCACAAATATCCTGCATCAGTCAAGGGGGCTATAGGCCATGTCAGTGCTGGAAAGACCAGTAACAGTATGTAAGGCCGAAAAAAGACATATCCATCCAGTACAGCCTATAACCCCCCCCCCCCCCCCCCCAATGTGAATCCAGAGGAAGGCAAAAAAAAACAACCCAATAAGGTAGAAGCCAATTTTCCTCACTTTAACAAAAAAGAAAAACCTTCCTGACTCCAATCTGGCAATCAGAATAATCCCCGGATCACTGACCCTTCTGAAGTAGTCAGTGACTATAACATGTAATACTGTAATGCTCAAGAAAGGTGTCCAGGCCCCTCTTGAATTATTTTATCGAACTCGCCATCACCACTTCCTCAGGCAGAGAGTTCCACAGTCTCGCTGCTCTTACAGTAAAGAACCTGCTTCTATCTCTGAGTAGAAACCTTTTTTCCTATAGACGCAGAGGATGCCCTCCTTGTTACAGTCACAGTCCTGGGTATAATAGATGATGGTAGAGATCTCTGTATTGTCCCCTGATGTATTTATACATAGTTATTAGGCCGCCCCTCAGCCGTCTTATTTGTAAACTAAATAATCTCAATTCGGATAACCTGTCTGGGTATTGTAGTCCACCCATTCCATTTATTACTTTAGTTGCCCGCCTTTGCACCCGCTCAAGC
The DNA here is from genome assembly GCF_035609145.1 of Eleutherodactylus coqui. Lineage (NCBI taxonomy): Eukaryota > Metazoa > Chordata > Amphibia > Anura > Eleutherodactylidae > Eleutherodactylus > Eleutherodactylus coqui. Next base: position 55,028,051 of record NC_089842.1, on the reverse strand, counting down.
TCTGATATGTCCTTCTTGAGTCCTGGTGCCCAAACCTGTACACAATATTCCATGTGTGGTCTCACCAGTGATTTGTAAAGAGGAAGAACAATGTTCTCATCATGTACCCCTAAACCTCTTTTGATGCACCCCATGATCCTATTTGCCTTGACATCAGCTGCCTGACACTGATTGCTCCAGTTAAGCTTACAGTTAAGGCTGCTTGTCTACGGGCGTTGCGGTATCCTGCGGCGGAGATCCGCCGCTGCGGAGCAGGAGCCGACAGACAGATCTCCACTGTCAGCCTATCTAACAGATAGGCTGACCACGGAGAATCGCGGCAAATCGCAAACCTCCTCATAGAAGCTGATCAGGTTGGTTTGACAATATGGTACCAAAAATATATACCTCATCCTGCATAAAACAAGCCCTCACATGGCTATAATGATGGAAAAAAAGAAAAAAAAACAACTTTGAAATGTGGAAATGAAACCCAAAAAGTTGTTGCCTCACTACGGACTAAACAGGCCACATTCTTAAGTAGATAATGATAACCGGGAGTTCATAAATGATCAACTGATGTTCAGGATTATCCAGGCTGGTAGTTTATATCAAAATCAATGCGACTGTCTTGTGATGCTGACAGTGCAAACATGAAATAGATATTTGTCTAGTGAGTTATAAAACTTCACATTTTATGATTAGAGATGAGCGAGTATACTCGCTAAAGGCAATTGCCCTTAGCGAGTACCTGCCCGCTCGAGACAAAAGGTTCAGGTGCCGGCGGTGGGCAGGGAGCTGCGGGGGAGAGCGGGGAGATCTCTCTCTCCCTCTCTCCTCCCCCCCTCCCTCCTGCTGACTGCCGCTACTCAGCGCTCCCCCGCGCCGGCACCCGAACCTTTCGTCTCGAGCGGGGGAGATACTCGCTAAAGGCAATGCTCGCTCAAGCAATTGACTTTAGCGAGTATACTCGCTCATTTCTATTTATGATGTTTAAGCTAAGTTTACGGCTAGGCTGAAACTTTTACAATAATAGTCCTAACTAACATACTAATATGTTATCTTGCTCTTCCCCCAATTATATTAGATCGTCTTGATAATTAATGAGTTCTGTATATAGTAAGAATTTAGCCCAAACTTCTATAAGTGTTTTTACATTTATTGGTACATGAACGATGTATCTGTCATACAAACAAAGAGGAAAAAAAGAAATCACTTTCAATAGAAGACAGCGGGTGATGATGATCTGCTCTACAGGTCTTGGCCTCCACTATTGTGGTGTTCTAAGAAATCCATGTCTGGGTCACACATGAAGGAAAGGAGAAGAACAGGAATTTTGAGATGTTTTTAAAGCGTGACTCATCTAGCTGGATGTTTTTCCTACAACACTGGGTTCAACTATTTGGCCTTCTGTGCGTCCACGTCTGCTGGGTGAAGGAGCTGCTTTCTATATCACAGCTTCCTTCTGTTGTTACCACCACATTGTAGATGAGCTGTCCAGATGTTTACATAGCAAGTAAGGTTGAAAGAGATCCTTCAGTTTCAACCTATAATTATTTGCTATGTGGATCCAGAGGAAGGCAAAAAAGACCTGAAGATTAATTGTTGGTTTGTCCTCATAAGGGAAAAAAAAGCCCTTCCTGACCCCAAATATGGCGATCAGAATGAATCCCTGGATTGCTGGAGCTTGAGCTTATGTAGCTGTTAAGTGTTGGAAGTTGATAGATTTGTCACAATCCCGTAAGTTACAGATCCCTTTAGACGAGCCGATTCTCATTGGAGCAAGCGAATGAATGAGTGACGTCAGTGCCTGCTCATTGTCTGTCATGCAGTATGTTTAGACAGGCAAAGGCATTGTTGGCTCGTTCAAAGGAACATCGTTCATTATTTCACATTCGCTGTCTTACCCCTTAACACTCCAGGACGTACATTTATGTCATGGAGGTTCAGGGTTTGTATGGAGGAGATGGGGGAAAAAAGGGCCTTTTTAAATGAATGAAGTATCTTACTATCTGCTCTTGTTCTGTGTTTTATTGTTCCTTCATTCATGTATCCAGCTGTCTGTTATCCTTGCAAGTCTGCTTCTCTGTTTATCCTTGTCAGCTTGTTCCTCCTTTGTTTCCGTACTCCCTGTTATTGTTCGATCCCTTGTCATATAGGTGTTCTGTCCCATCAGGGTAAGTCAGCGCCTAGAGGAAGACCGTGGGGGTCGCCCTTATCAGGATGCCAGCCCTGCTATAGGCAGGGGTTTCCATCTCCTTGTTACCAGCTCAGGGCGAGTTACTTTCCCTAGTCCTCATCTGTATATAGGGTTTGTACATCTGGTATCCTCCCTCCCACGCTGGGGTTGGCTGTCAGCCGTGCTGGATTAGATCGTCACCTACCCGGTAGGTTGACACAGTGGTTCCACATTCACAGTCGTTACAATTTGAATGATTTTTTAAATCTACATTCGATCTGGCTAGAGTCCCCTAGGAAAGTCCAGGTGAATAAGTCACATCATCCACTTGTTGATGTAAATGAACAGATCTTCATATCCGGAGTAGTGGAAGCTCAGTAGGTTTGTCACAAATTGGTGCATAAAGGTTAATTCCTAGATGTCGGAGCAAGCGAATGAGCGAGTAACGTCAGTTCTAGCTCATTATCTGTCACACAGTATGTTTAGACAGGCAGAGACTTTGTTGGCTCATTCAAAGGAACATTGTTAATTCTTTCACATTCGCTGTTTTACCCCTTAACACTCCCGGACGTACATTTATGTCATAGAGGTTCAGGGTTTGTATGAAGGGGAATGGAAAAAAAAGGGGGCCATTTTAAATGAACGAGGAAAAGGTGGTCTTTATGCCTGCATAAAATGAACAATGAGCAAAAAGCGAATGATTTTTGTTCGTTGTTCAGTCGTTGGCTCGTGTTTAGACCAAACGATTATCATTGACTTTTGTTTGTTTGTATTAGGTGCACTGTTCAGACACAATCCTCTGTTTTTTTGTCTGGCAGACATGGGTGTCATCCTGCTCTCCCTGTTCACTGAGCTTATATTTATTCTCTTGCAGCACTCCTAGAGTTAATTGCTTCTGGGCCTTCTGCTCAGGTGATGCACCTTTTCTAATCACTGCCCGATACAGCTGTCCTGGGTCTTTCAGTCAGTGCTGTTGTGTTGTTGTGTGATTTGTGTCCATAACTCCATGTTTAGCTGCTGCTCCAGCAGTTATCTCCAGGGGTTTCCATCTTCTTGTTACCAGCTCAGGGCAGGTTACTTTCCCTAGTCCTTATTTGTATACAGGGTTTGTACATCCGGTATGTTACCTCCAACACTGGGGTTGGCTGTCAGCCGTGCTGGATTGGATCATCACCTACCCAGTAGGCTGACACAGTGGTTCCACATCCACAGTCATTACAGTTTGAATGATTTTTTGGAACTATAATCGATCTGGCTAAAGTCCCCTTAAGAAAGTCCAGGTAAGTAAGTCACATCATCCACTTGTTGATGTAAATGAACAGATCTTCATGTCCCGAGTAGTGGAAGCTCAGTAGGTTTGTCACTAATTGGTGCAAAAAGGTTCATTCCTAGATGTTAGTGAAATGGGTTCTGTAGAAAGACAGAAATAATGTCTGAGATTCAGGTTTTCACATATATACTGTATGATAATACATACTCACTAGAGTGAGTATGTATTACAGCGCAATGATAACACTATATGTGGATAGCTCTTAGTTTTATACTTACAAAGTCCAATCACAATGTTGGGTGGACACTTCCAGAGTCCACATCGCCCCAGCCTACTGAATGGAAGAACAGGTGAGACCTAAAGGATGAGGATATTGCCAATCGGCCACATTGGGCTTTGCAGAGGAGCTGAAAGATGAGAGAGACCATTAGCTATTATGTATTATTGGGGAAACTGTAAATGCTAACAAAATAGGTTCTAGTACAATGTCTATAAGCTAATCAACTCTTACATACCTTCTTTTTTTATAATACTCCCCCATCATCCTTAATTTGATGCTACTCATCCCACCAATGAGATTGTTGGCATTTCAGGTGGAAAAAGGAATGTCAGCTTGTAGTGACAGATAATATTCTGCCTTTGAACCTTGGGCACAGAAGGGCTATTTACCTATAGTCAATGTATACAAGATGACGCTGAAGGAAAATGAGTCCAGCAGATATTTATAGGGTTCACCGTTCATCACCTGTTAAAACATCAATAAGAAGATGAGATAAATATATGGATGAGGGGATATATAATATATATATATTACACACACACAGTAGAAATGGATCCTTGTGGGTCATGTAAGAAGATACAGACTGGAAGTCATAAGTATCAGCTTCCTCCTCAGTCCTACGATGTGTGACCATCAGACCTCTAGGGCAGCGTAACCAATAGTATCTACAAAGTCATTCATGGTGTCCTCCCCAAAAATATTCATTGCTGCTATGTGAAAGTCAGCAATTTTGATATGTCCGATATTATCTAGGAGGATATTTTCAGGCTTCAGAGAGAAAGAGAAGACGCATAGTATGGGGGATAATTCATGAAAAGAACTACATACAATAGATATATAAGATAACTTAGGGTGGTTTTACATCTGCGCTCAGGGTTCCGCTTTCCTGCTTTGTTTGGGAAGCAGGAAAGGGAAATCCACGATTCCGTCTTAGGATTTAACCGAATAGCGCCAAACGGACCACATTGACTATGGAGTCTGTTTGGCTCTCCGCTCAGCTGCCTGGCTTTTAGCTGGAAAAAACGCTGCTGTAATTTGTACCGGATCTGCAACGGAACCTCCGAGGCTTCAACGCAGATATGAAACCACCCTTAGCGGCTCAAAGGTATGAGGTTTATATCTAAAGATGTAACTAATTACTGATGTATAACGCCATGTTCATGGACTCAGCTTGGCAGATGATCACATAGCACATGGGATGGTGTACAGAAGTGTCCTATTCATGTCTCCATTCTTTTCTGCCATCATTAGTCATTGCTCTTGGACTACAATGTACATGAAGCAGATTATTAGGATTCATAGCGCCAACATATTCCACAGCCCTTACAAAACAGGGGAAATAAAACAAGACCACGGTTACATGAAGTAATAGATTGATGGATACAGCAGGGGTGAGGGTCCTGCTCCAACGAGCTTACATACTACAGGTAATGGGGGGATACAGAAGCTAAAGGGGCTGGAGATGTGCATGGTATGGCGAGGTGGAGAGTGAGGGATGCTGTACAGATAGACAATAGTCAAATTAGGCTGTATAGTGGCTGAATCAGTATGACTGCAGGGGGCGGTTGAATACGCCTAGCAGGAATTGCAGTCGGTAGGACAGGGAGCGTGTTATCAGGCGGAATAAAGAGGGTTTGACTTAGGGGATATGGTATGCCTCCCTGAAGAGGTGCGTTTTTAGAGCACTGGTGCTTAGAGGACTGGTGCTTCCCTGGAGAAGTCTTTGAGGTGGGAATGAGAAGTTCGAATTAAAGGGGAGCTCAATCTGATTTTGTTAGCAGAACGGGGGTGCAGGTTGTGCACTGAATTGAGATGAGGGAAGCAATGTAGGGCAGTGCTGTGCTGTGCAGGGCTTTGTGGATGAGAATGGGGAGTTGGTAAATTATAAGAAACTTACCTAGTCTGATAATCAAACAGCATCCATTTTGACAATAGGTCATGCAGGTCTCCTCCAAACATAGTCTATAGCAATATAGGATTCAGTTGGTGTTTCCAGAGATGCTCATATAGATATCAGGAATCTTTTCCGGACTTCTAGCTCTGTAAAAATGTTGTCCTTCATGTATTGCTTAATCATAATTTTAACTACCAGCAGTTTGTGAGTGAATGGATGTGATGCCAAGATGACCTGTAAGAGAATCACAAGAGATAAGACTATGGATAATTTTGAGATGACTGATTTACTATAGAAATAAGTCTAATATTGAGAAGTTGTTTACATTTTAGGTTTTGGTCACTTACTCTTCCGTAACTTGTTTTCAAACTGAAGAAAGTTAATGTCAGTAGGTCTTGATGTGTTGACCACTCCTTCAGGAGATGGAATATGGCTGACTGCCATGTTGGAGAATGGATTAAAGCTGAAGCATGAACAAGGTGTTGGATGTCTACCACATTGAAGAATGGATTAAGGTTACAGCCATTACCAAGATCTTGTATGACTGTCATGTCGAAGAATAGATTAAGGCTACAAAGATAACCAAGGTTTTGGATGACCACCATGTTGGTGAATGGCCCAAATAAAACCAAAGAAAAACCACCTAGTGCTTCCGAGGGCAGATTATAGGAATCTTCTGTCATGTACCATTTATCTTCTTTATTAAAATGCAACACGTTTCGGCCCGGAACAGCAGAGCCTTTGTCAAGATTCCTATAATCTGCCCTCGGAGGCTCTAGGTGGTTTTTCTTTGCTTTTATTTGGGCTACCGGCAATTGGGTCTTCTCTAGAAGGCACAAGTACACCAAGCAGCTCTCCTGAATTACGGGATAGAGGGAAGGATTGCGAAGGAACATCTACTGATTGTTATATGCCTGCCGGGATGTGGAGGTACTAGTGGGGTGCCCCTTGAGGGAACTCCTCTGAGTACCGGGTAAGTCCCTATAATTCTACACCTCATACATAACCTAAAGTTATTTAGTGGAGCGCTGCCCTGATCCTTTATTTCATTCACGTTGGTGAATGGATTAAGGTTTCCTAATGCTGAAATAAAACAAAATATTCATTATTGACTATAACTACTGTATGAAATCTACATTGTTAAGAAATGTATAATTTTCGAGCCCTTATTTATTCCTAACTGTCTTACAGAAACAATTGTCCTTGTTGCACAAACCAACCAATCAGAGCTCAGATCCCATTTCTAAATATTCTCTAGGAATAATGGAAGTTTCATTGCGATCAGTTGCAATGGGCAACAAGAACAGTTTTTCCATTAGACAATTATGCTAAATGAGGCCTACAAATACTAGGAGTATTACCCCCCCCCCCTTCCTTCCTCATTACCTTTAGTCTTATTGCACTAAAATATTTCCATCTTACCTGGTGCATCTTTCTCCAATGACGTGGACTCTGAAGGAGAGGTTTATAGCAGATGACCTAGAACCACCACTTCCATTAACAATTCGTCCTGCGTATCTGAGATGTATCCAATATTTGACAACGCAGTCTCTATTTTTCCTGATACTCTTCTGGGCTGTGTCTTTGTGGGTTTGGAGCCTCTTGACTTTTAGATCTGGAGAATGGAAGACTTCTTGAGAACCTTGAGTTTTCTCATGGTGTTAAGAATGGCCTTCTAAAGTTCTTCATTGGTGGAGTCCGGAGAGTTCGATTTCATGAGGTACTCCATTTTTCTTTCCTCTGTAAGGATTTGATGTCCGTTGAGGTTTGTTATTTTCTCCAGATTTTCTGCATCATTTCCATTCATTGTTGGTCTTGCATAGATGAGATGTCTCCTACATTGGACAACCCAGTCTCTGTTGTTCCTGAGTCTCTTTTGAGCCGCCTCCTTTAAGTTTACAGATTTTTGACTATTGAATCGGGAGAATGAGACATGTCTTGATGTTACTTGAAGAATTGCCTTCCATTTCTAATTCTCCGCTAATATACAGTCTTATTGCTGTGTCACTGGACTTAGAGATGTGAGCCTGCACCTCCCATTGTAACAGCGAGGATCGGTGAAAAAAAACAATCCCCACTGCTAACCTCTTACATGCTGTGATCAATGTAGATTGCAGCACGTAAAGGGTTCACAGAGGGCGTGTGCTCCCTCTGTGACAGCATCGGCCCTCCACTATGTAATCACGGAGGTTGATAGATGGCCACGGCAACCAGATGCCAGACAATAGCGTAGTAACAAAAAAACTATTTTTGCTCACTTTCCCCTCTTGTATAAAAAACAAAAAAACAACTCACATATTTGGTATCATCATATCTGTGACAACCTGTAAATAAATTGAACAAACTATTTATCCCGCATGGCAAAAAGCGGTAAAAAAACAAAAAAATACTAACAACTGGAGTTAAAATGCTTACTTTGTTCATTTTGCCTACCAAAAATGCAATAAAGGTGATCAAAAAGATAATACTTAGCCCAAAATTCTACTAATAAAAACTATAGCTTGTCTCGCAAAAAACAAGCCCTCTGAGAGCTCCAAAGTGAAAAAAAAAGTTATGCAACTTTGAATACAGCAGAGCAAAACAAATAATTTCCAAAGAAAAATATGGTTTACATTTTTAAAAATAGAAAAACCTAAACAAAAAAAAATTGGTATAGTCATAAATATACTAACCTGCTGAAAAACGTATCATGTCATGATTAACAGTGTCAATAATTAAACGGCATATATGCAGGTACTTGGATGAAACTGTAGTAATTAACCAGAGCCAGCATGGGTTTGTAACAAACAAGTCATACCAGACAAATCTAATTTCCTTCTATGATAGAATCACTGACTGGGTTGATCAGGGAAATGCGGTGGATAAAGTATATCTGGACTTTAGTAAAGCATTTGACAAAGTATCTTATAGCATACTTATTGAAAAAAATGATCAAATATGGGATTAACAAGACAACTGTCAGGTAGATTCACAACTGGCTGAGTGATCATACTCAAAGAGTGTTCATACATGGCTGTACATCCAAGTGGAAGAATGTATCAAGTGGGGTACCACAAAGCTCTGTCCTCGGCCCAGTGGTGTTCAACATTTTTATAAATGATCTGGAGGAGGAAATTGATGGGAAACTGATCAAATTTGCTGATGACAGAAAGCTAGGAGGGATAGCTATCTAGGGAAGAGTGTCTTCAAAAAGATCTAGAAAAGTTTGCACAGTGGGCGGCAACTAACAGAATGGTATTTAACCAGGAGAAATGCAAAGTTCTTCATCTGGGCAAGAAAAATGAAAAAAAAAAAGACATACAGAATGGGAGGAATTGGGCTAAGCAGCAGCACATGTGAAAAAGACTTGGGTATTCCAATAGATCATAGACTGAACATGAGTCAACAATGTGATGCAGCAGCCAAAAAGGCAAACACAATTCTGGGATGTATTAAGAGAAGCATAGAGTCTAGATCATGTGAGATAATTATTCCCCTCTACTCTTCCTTAGTCAGACCTCATCTGGAATACTGTGTCCAGTTCTGGGCACCCCGATTCAAAAAAGACGGAGACAAACTGGAGCAAGTTCAGAGAAGAGTTACCAAGATGGTGAGCGGTCTGCAAACCATGTCCTATGAGGAATGGTTAAAGGATCTGGGAATGTTTAGCTTGCAAAAAAGAAGGCTGAGATGAGACTTAATAGCTGTCTACAAATATCTGAAGGGCTGTCACAGTGCAGAGGGATCAGCCCTATTCTCATTTGCACAAGGAAAGACTAGAAGCAATGGGATGAAACTGAAAGGGAGGAGACACAGATTAGATATTAGAAAAAAACTTTCTGACAGTGAGGGTGATTAATGAGGGGAACAGGTTACCACGGGAGGTGATGAGTTCTCTTTCAATGGAAGTCTTCAAACAAAGGCTGGACAATATCTGTGTGGGATGATTTAGTGAATCCTGCACTGAGCAGGGGGTCAGACCCGATGACCCTGGAGGTCCCTTCCAACTCAAATGCTTGCCTTTAAGAATGTGCAAAAGTAGTAAAAAATTTTAAAGAATCTATATAAACTTGGTTTCGCAGTAGTCGTTCTGATGTACATAAGAAAATCATCATGTTATTTCTACAGAATGGTGAACGCTGTAAAAACAAACCCCCAAAACAATGGCCAGATTTCTGGACATTTCTTCTATCCCACTCCCAACCCCAGCCCCAAAAAAATAAGTTATACAATACATTAAATGTACCCCACAAGTGGTACAGTTAAAATATACAACTCATCCCACTAAAAACAAGCCCTCATGTCAACAAGTTATGGCTCCTGCACTGCTCTACTGAAAATCGCTTTGTTCTTAAGGGCTCAGTCACACGGGCGCTGATCCACCCGTGTTTCTGGACAATAAAGACGGCCACACTGTGTGCGGGCAAATCGCCGCATGACCGGTTCCATTGCCAACCATGTGTTCTTCTTTCCAGCTGGTGCGGAGAGTCGTCCGCACCTGCAGTGCGGCCGTCTTATCGTTCAGAAACACGGGCAGATCAGCGCCCGTGTGACTGAGCCCTAAGGCACAAAATAGGCTCATCACAAAGGGGTTAATGACGATGGCAGATATATCGAAGTGCAAGAGTGTACAATTTCCACAGAATATACCGGATTTATCTAAAGGAAAAAAATCTTCACTTTCCATTTAAGAAAAGAAAAGGGACCCATCAAACGGACGCTGACAAAGCTCTCAAAGACAACCAGCGCCCACCATGTATGCATAAGGGGGTACGGGTTATTACTGTTTAATGATAAGATATTGTTGTTTTCTCTAAAGAACTGTGGCTTTAAGAAAGGACGGGAACAGAGGAGCAGAGCTGAGCAGGAAGAAGAGAGAGGTGCTTGGTGCAGGATGGAGGTTGGAGCAGGAGTCTTTCCTGGTGTACTGCAGTGTCGCAGAGACAGTCCTAAGGATGGTTCCCTCAGAGAGAAAGAGATACATCCATTGAAAAGCTTGCAGAGAGCAGCTAACTAAGCAGTGGACAAAGGAAAATTGGAGTCTCTCCTGCTTTGTGCTACAGTACTGTAGCAATTGTCCAATGCGCTGTTTTCCTGTAGAGAACAGGGAAAGGAGTGCTGAATTGTGAAGTCAGTGCCAAGTGGTTCCTCCATTCCCTCCACTCCAATAATGCTGAACCCATGCCAGCAGGCCTGGAAGAGAGTCATCCTCAATCATCCATACATAGTTGCTACATGTATCCCATGATAATGGACCTAAAGACTGTTTAGTGAGACAATCATCATTAATTGTTAATCATGGTCAACCAGGCTAGAACTCTGATTATGTCCATCATGCTGACACCAAACCGAAAAACTGGGAAACCCCTGATCCCGCTGTCTGTGGTCCCATACATATAAAGTTCGCTCGGTTCCAGGGGTTGGTTGGGAGGCGACATACATGAGATCATTTGGTTTGGCCAGCTTTTATCTTTTGTGCATGGCCAGTTTAAGGAATACAATGCCCAATCTATTATTATACTGGTTGGCTCTGAATAGTAAATCATGTTGGATGCTCCGCCATCTCCAAATTAGCATTTTAAAACAAGCTCAGTACAGTCGCTGCCAGATATCACATTTCTAAAAGCATTTTTGTATTTCCTGACCGGGAAATAAAGACTGTAACACAAAGTCTATTCATACCGCGAGCTGAGCAAACTCTGACATGTTGGAGATAACTGAATGTGGGATTTAAGAATGGAAAAGTACCGGCCTTCAAAGCACTATGCATTATTGAAATATGCCAAGCACTGAGAGTAATAGGCATTACACTGCGGCATTCTGATGTAAAGTCATATAATCCTCAAAAGCTCAAATGTCACATTGTTTCACAGCAAAACAACATAAGCTCTGTTTTCAGAATTTTGTCATTGAACTTAACTATTTCGGTGCAGACAAAGCGGCAATAAGCGCAAAGCAATAGAGGAGTCATTACCTGATGGGCAAATCATTAAAAAAAGGCTTTACCAGGGCGTGGCCAACCGCCGATGGAGTAGGTAGCGTGTGCCTGCTGCTCCCGTCCTAACCGCCGCCTGCATAGACGACTCAGCCGCCGCAGAACCTATTACACCTGCTATGGGAAGGAGAAAAGGAGCCGACAGCCAGGAGCAGCACCGGAGGTCACCCACGGGCGGAATGGAGCGCTTCCTCCGCTCTCCAGGAGGATCGCAACAGCCGCGCAGCGCGGCCAAGATGGCGCCGCACACAGCCGCACACGAGGAGGGGAGAGGAGAAGCAGCCTCGGGACGCGGCGAGTCGGAACCCCCAGGCGCTCTCCGCTGTGAAGCGCTAGATAGCAGGGGGACAGACCGGCCGAGGAAGCAGGACAAGACAGCAGAAACCCCTAAGGTACCCGCAGGAAGCGGAGGGAGACGCGGAGGGGGGGAGGGGAAGTCTGGCACTAGACAGAGAGCTGACCCCCCACCCCCAATAGAAGTCATGGACCAGGCTATTAACCCCTTGAAGCAGGGGAATAAAGGGGAGACAATAACCCCAGTCGGACACTCAGAGTCCCTCATTCAACAAGGACCCAGAACCAAATCAGGGGACCCCAAACCCCCCCTCTCTCTAGGGGGCAACACAAATGAAGAGCAAATGATTCTTACAGCAGATCCCCAGCAAGAAGCAGAGCCTGACACAACCATCACCCCCCTCCCTCAAAGGCCCCTCCGAGGCCAGCAAAGCCCCCTCTATGCAGATAAAGTTTCACAAACACGAAATACTACAACTCACAGCAAAGGCAGCACTCCGATAAAGAATGCAGCAACAGGGCAAGCAACAGCACCTGAGGGGTCCCCTAACGCTAATAAACAGCTAGATGCAGGTGCCAGCCCTCCACGCAGCAGAGCTGGTGATCCCATAGAGGACGATTGGGACTGGAGAGCCCACCTGAAGGCGATTCCCACGAAAAGTGAGATGAATTTACTTCTACAAAAACTAGATACCGCGCATAAGCAAGACATCGCAGCACTACAAGGAGATATCAGACACGTCGGTCAAAGGGTCGAAGAAATCGAAGAAAACCAAGATGCGATCCAGAATTCCCTAAAAGAGCATGCGCAACTACTGGAATTACAAGCACACCAGATCGCTGATCTAACTAACCACATTGACGACATTGAAAACCGTCACAGACGGAACAACCTCCGCATTAGAGGCCTCACAGAGGAGATAGATAGTAGCCAACTAGAAGAATGGACCATCGAATTCTTCAATCACATTCTGGGCAGACCACTGGAGAGCCACCTGGAACTCGATAGAGTTCATTGCGCTCTGGGCCCGAAATCCACAGACCCAGCCAGACCCAGAGACGTCATATGCCGGGTGCACTTCTTCAGAGAAAAAGATCAAATTCTCCAAAGAACACGAACAGCCGAAGAACTAACTTTCAGGGGGCACACGGTCGAGGTGTACCCAGACCTATCTAGACGCACGTTGCAGCTCCGACGGGCCCTGAAACCTCTACTCAATGCCATGCGAGAAAGAAATATCCCATACAGATGGGGATACCCGCTCCAATTGCAAGCCAGAAGAGGAGGGAAGACGGCAACCTTCAAGAATCTAGGAGATCTACCGGGGTTCCTGGGGACATTGGAGCTGCCACACATCGCGATACCAGAATGGCCCACCTTCAGAGGCCCCCCAGTTCCCCCGCCAAGGCCAGAATGGCGAAAAGTGGGAAAAGGTGGACGACAAGAAAGAAGCAAGGAAGCAAGAGATCAAGATAGCAACGAAACCTGAAAAGTCCCCATCCTCTGAGGACTTGAGTCCCATGGACACATGAAGCTCAGGGGTTAAAAGAGAACCCCCTCCTTCCCTATTACACATCAACTGGACACGGTTCCCTATCGGACCCCCGTCCACGAGATAGCCCTGCGGCGGGCTGGAAATGCGTCTTCAGAAGCACGACTTCTCCTATTTTCCTTTCCTTTCTCTTTCTCCCCCTCCCTTTCCCGCCCCCCCCCCCCTTTTTTTTTTTTTTCTCCCCTTCTCTTTTTTTTCTCTTATCTCCTCCTCTCCTCCTTCTTTCTCTGCTCCTTCTCCCTTTTCTCTCTCTTACCTGCTTTGGTCTTGTACCACCTCACCTTACTTCCTTTTTAGGAGCGAGACAAGGCGACGGTGAAGACGGGGGAGGACCTCTGTTTTTGGTTTCCTCTTCCCCCACATAGGACATGCAGCCCGGAGCTGCATTAAAAGTTAAAAAATGTTACCCCAAAGATGTTTTTGGACGGGTAATTGTATCCCGCTCACGAAAGCTCTTATTTTCTTGTTTTGGTGTTTTTTCGAAGATTTGTTTTTTTCTTTTTTGTTTGTGTTTTTGTTTTGTTTTTTACTACCACTGCTGTACTGCCATTACATTTGTACCCAAGAAAAAATTTATATCCTTGTACTCCCCTACCCCCTTCCTCCCCTCTGATTTTCCCAACCCCCCGTCCTCCCATCCTCCCTCACTTACATGGCCGGGTGGGATGAATGTGGAACGGCGTCCCTCAATTGAACACTATGGCTAATCTGAAGATTTGTACGTATAACACCAAGGGGCTGAATATCCCATCTAAACGAGGCCAAATCCTATTCCATATGCAGAAGAAAGGAATTAAAGTTCTTCTGCTCCAAGAGACACATTTCAAGGTGGGAGAGATCCCATCATGCGCCACTAAATTATTCCCCACATGGTACCACAGCCCTGACCCTAATCGCAAGGCTGGGGGCGTGTCTATAGCCTTCCATAACTCCCTGCAAATACAGCCCCTCGGTGTGTTATGTGATCCAGAGGGACGCTTCCTATTCATCAAGGCAGAAGTGCGGGGCAAGGTGATTTCATTCGCTAATGTGTATTTCCCAAACCAGGGACAGACATCCTTTGGACTCGCCACGTTGGAGAAATTAACGAGGTTCGCTGAAGGCTCAACCATCATACTGGGAGGGGACTTCAATCTAGCATTTGACCCAGAACAAGACACTTCTTCAGGTAAGTCCTCTGTCTCGCGGGCTGCAACACGCGCCCTTCTCAAGGAATTGGGGAGGATGCGTCTGGTAGACTTATGGCGGGTTGTGCACCCGGGCGTCAGGGACTACACCTATCACTCAACTGCACACAATAGTTATAGCAGAATTGACTACGTGTGGATCTCCCACTCGCTACTTGACACCCTACCCTCTAGCTCAATAGGCCCTCTGCTATGGTCAGATCACACGCCAGTCTATGCAGAACTCGCGGACATGCAAGGAGACTCAAGACAAAAACACTGGAAATTGAATGATAATTTATTAAAAGACCCCTCTTGTGTTCGGGAGGTTAAAACCACCATACAAAACTTTATAAAAGACCACCAAAACGACGAAACTCGGGCCCCCCTGAAATGGGAAGCGCTAAAATGTGTAACTAGAGGGATATTAATATCACATGGGGCAAGACTCAAAAAAGAGCGAGAACGCGAACTAGGAGATCTACTAGCAGCCCTGCAGAGCCAGGAACAAGCAAACAAAAAAACACCAAACATTGAGTTACAGGCGGATATCTCGGCCCTCCGGCAGCGAATTAGAGCAATCTTAGACCAGAGAACCTTGTCCTACAGAGATAGATTACGGGGCATAGACTACGAATCCGGAGACAAATGCGGCAGTAGACTGGCGCAATATTTACATCCCCGACTGCCTCAGACATCCATAACAAAACTGCATAAAAACGAGGGAGGCATGGCCTTCTCAACACAGGACATTTTAAAAGAGTTCTGTGATTATTACAAAAAGCTTTACAACATAGAAAAAGAACACAGGCCAAATGAAACTAACTCTAAGGAAGAGGAGGAGTACCTAAACGAATTCGGGCCGGGTCCAGTAGAACAGGAGATAGCAGATAACCTAGACCTAGATTTCTCACAAGAAGAAATTATAGAGAGCATTGGGGAATTAAAACTTGGCAAAAGCCCTGGCCCGGACGGGTACACAGCTCGCTTCTACAAACTGTTTAAAGAAGAACTGTCTCCCCTCCTAGCACAAACCTTCAACGCAATATCGCAGGAAAACCCCTTTCCACCCCAAGCTCTCCAGGCACACATAGCAGTGGTTCCGAAACCAGGGAAAGATCCATCATATTGTTCCAATTATAGACCAATATCCCTGATCAATATAGATGTCAAAATGTTTGCTAAACTAATTGCCAACAGGCTTAGCAGGCAAATTCCAGAATTGATCCATGGTGAACAGGTAGGTTTTGTCCCTGGAAGAGAAGCCAGGGACAACACCATCAAATCTCTTTCCCTGATCAGTCTGGCCAGAACGCGAAACGAACCATTGTGCCTACTCACAGTGGACGCAGAAAAGGCGTTTGACAGGGTCAGGTGGAGGTTCTTGGAGGGGACTCTACGGCGGTTAGGCCTAGGACAGAAGACAAGGGAATGGATCATGGCACTGTACAGTTGCCCGTCAGCCAAGATTAAAATAAATGGAGCCCTCTCAGAAACCGTATTAATACGCAACGGTACGAGACAAGGCTGTCCTCTATCGCCCCTACTGTACATACTGTCAATGGAGTCCCTAGCCAATGCCATCCGGAACAACGCCTCAATCAGAGGCATATCAGACGGAGCCGTTGAACATAAAATGGCGTTGTTCGCGGACGACCTCCTCCTGTTCCTGTCAAATCCCAGGGTCGGACTGCCAGTAGTAATGAGAGAATTCGCAAGATATGGGCGGGCAAGCAATTTTAAAGTAAACCTGCAAAAGTCAGAGATACTAAACATAACGATCCCCCAGAGAGAAGCTCTGGATATGGCAGAGGCCTTCCCCTTTAAGTGGAGAACCTCATCGATTAAATACCTAGGGGTTCAACTCCCAGCAAACCCAGCCTAGGTCTTCGAACAAAATTTCCAGCCCTTTCTCTCTAAACTTAAAGGAGACCTAGAAAAATGGAGCCCACTCTATGTGTCCTGGACGGGCAGAATCAACGCAATAAAAATGGACACCTTGCCGAAATTCCTATATCTATGTCAGACCCTACCCATTCATTTAGACCGTCGGTACCTGCTTAGTATTCGCTCATTAATAATCAACTTCATATGGAAGGGCCGCAGGCCACGACTCAGTTTCAAACTCCTTGTACGACCCAAGGAACAGGGAGGGCTGGGACTCCCTGACTTCACCCTATATTATAGAGCAAGCCTCGCTAATTACATGCTATCCCTCATACGGGACAAGAGCACAAAGCTTTGGGTGGAGTTGGAACACAACCTAGCATCAACTGCAGTGCAAGGGGCCCCCTGGATCCCGAGACAGCACATAAGGGAAGTACCCTCTATCTCACCATTTCTGATAGAAGTACTTAGAGCATGGGGTATATTTGCCTCAAAGATGGGCCTGATATCCGTACCGGGACCAATGACCCCATTGACAGCGAACCCACAGTTCCAGGCCTTCGGGAAGGAAGACCAGGTACTATCCCTGCCTAACACCCCGATACCTCGAGTACAAGATATAGCAACACATACAGGAGTGAAACCTCTAAAAGACCTCTACGGGGAAAACAGACCCCCACCGGGGGCCTGGCTGAAGTATTTCCAAGTGAGGGGGTATGTGGAGTCCCTGACGCCCAGGGGTTGTGGTACTTTATCACTAACCCAGTTTGAAACCGCCTGTATGACGGCATCCCCCGTGGATCACGGGATTTCGCTGACATATAGAATGTTGGTGACCCGCGAGACAGAGGATGACCCGCCCAATTACACAGCCCAATGGGAACGGGAAATGGGAACAACATTCTCCAGTGCCGACTGGAAAAGGGCCTTCCTGATGTGCCACAAGAGCACCAAATTTGGTAGATTGCAAGAACAAAATTTCAAAATTCTATCACGCTGGTACAGGACACCATCGAGACTGCACCAAATGGACGCCCAGGTCCCCCCTACATGCTGGAGGTGCCAGGGTGACATAGGAACAATGTTTCACATTTGGTGGGAATGTCCCCCGGTAGCTGAACTATGGAAAGATGTAGAGCTTCTCTACAACAATATGACCAGATCGACGGTGTCCATTACAGCGAGAATGGCCATCCTATTAATGCTGCCAGGGTCCATGGCAAGGATAAAGTCAGAGTTACTGAGATTGGTTATCCTGGCGGTTAGGATGTCTGTCCCTGGCCTGTGGCGCTCCACGGTCCCCCCAACAAGGATCTTGTGGACAGAGAAATTGAACACACTTATGAGGTATGAAGTAGAGGGAGCAGAAGAAGAGAAGGACCGTTTAAAGTCCTACAATCTCTGGAGCCCATGGATTGCCATGAGATCATCGAAGCCCTTTGAGATATGGTTAAGCACAGGTACCCTGGACCACTAGGGGCACAGAGATCCCTATAAAGGAGATCACCCCCCCCCCTCCTCCCCATCCTCCCATCCCCAGCCTACTCCCCACCCCAACCTAGTAAGCAATGCGTTCTTGGTTTCTACTGAGTTATGTGGACTTTATTTTTCTTTCCATTTTCTTTGTTTTGTTTTATTTTTTTTATTTATTTTTTTCTCCTGAGATGAGATTGTATTCTGCAAAGCTGATATATTAAGACTGAATAATAAGTGCGGAGCAATATGGTGTAATACTGTTATAAAGTTTATTGAAAAAAGGTTTAATAAAAATTGATTGAAACAAAAAAAAAGGCTTTACCAGACTCACCTGAACGGTGCAAACCGTAAAATAATTGGTTCTGCCTAAAACGTATAATCTGAAAGATGCACAAATAAAACCCGTCACAAGCAAAGCGGCCCATGATATTACTGGACTATGGGAGATATTTGGCAGTAGCGGGGCAATAGAGAATCTTCATATGCATATTTTACATAAGGCCGCATCTATATCCGGTAAAGCTGTCCAGCTATGTCCCTGTTTCTTATACTGTATGGCCCTTTTACCCTCTGAGTCATTGCACGTCAAGTGGTCTAATGCTCCTCACCTTCATATCTCAGATTTTGTTCAAAATTTGTGTATTATACGCCCATGGTTTTAAAAGAAATTCCCCAAAATCTGAGATATGAAGGTGAGGATCAGTAGACCACTTGACATGGAATGACTCCTCTTAAAGAGCAGAGTGTTCTGATCCTAAAGGACCACCCATTTTTTGGTAATTTTACCTATGTGGTTGGTTTTATAGACCTATTTTTTCTTCTTGCTCTGTCAAAGTCATATTTGCTGCGTGTTTTTTTTTTTTTTGCATCACACATAGGGCTATTTTCAAATACGTTACTTTACAAAAAGTTAAGAAAAGAGACTTTTTTTTAAATTGACAGTTCTTTATTTTTAAAAATATTATAGTTATGAAAAATAAAGTACAGGAATGGATTCGCCATTTTGTTTCAGACATTTGATATACTGTGTTTCCCTAAAAATTAAGACACTGTCTTATATTCATTTTTGCCCCAAAAGAGGCACAGTGTCTTATTTTTTTTTGGGGGGGGGGGGGTGTCTTATACTCACCTGGTCCACTGCGTCCTGATGCCTCGCGATGGTCTCCGGCAGTCTGCAGTGTACCCCCAGTCTGACATCTCAGCTTCTTGCTGGTGCCGGGGCTTTGAATACCCTGCCTCCAGCAAAGCAAGCACTGTGATTGGCTCATCAAGTGCCAGCGAATCACAGCCATTGCTCGATGAGCCAGTAACAGCCACTCAGTGAATGACATCACTGAAGGGTTGTGATTGGCTCATAATTATTTTGATCATAATGTGAATCTGCTATTTTTGTGAATTTTTGTACATGTACTGTCAGAGCGTTTACCTGACGTCTGAAAGATAGGCTCTAACAGATAGCCAGACTATGAGTGGTGGAGCTAGATGATGTAAAGAAATGGAGGGAAGAAGAGTATGTAATGATTTTGTCCCACCTCAATATAGACCAGTCTAGTGAGAAGAAAAAAAAATTGTGTATACGTTCTTGGTGCGTACAACACAAATACATGGTGTATTCAAAAAATTGTGTTCTACTTATTTGAATACGATTAGAGTATGATGCTAAAATGGGATAATTATGTGCTTGACAAACCTGATGTGGGCATTGCAAACAGAATAAAATTAGGAACGAAAGTTTACTCAAAGGATATCACATTTACAATGTGAGTAGATTTATGGTGTCAGACGTGCCCAGTCAACATTTTGGTGCAAACGTACTTACAGTGATACAAGCAGAAAATCAATATACTTCCAAAGGTTTTAGGGGTATTAGGCCTTTAATGAACCAGCAGTTAACCACCATTTGTGCAGTTCTTATGGATATAGATTGTAAATTCTTTCTCCCTATTTGCAACAAGTGTTTGTAAGGGCAGACCATGACATTGAATTTCAAGCACATGATTGTCTGGAATGAATTAAAGTGAAACTAGGGGTCTTCAAAATGTTGTTTAAACTCCCATTCCTAATGCAGAGGGTCGCAAAATTGTCTCCCCCACACAAAAGATTCTAACACAATTCTTAGTCAGCAACACTGCACCTGTAAATCTGTTTGGGGCAGATGTGCTACAATTTAAAGTTAGGTGTTTTGGAGTTTATGCTGGTTTGCATAGACCTCTTCTCATGTTAGCTAGAAGCGTGGCTTGTAAAATAAAAATGTCAACACCAAAACTACGGCTAAGAAATTGTTGAATGAAGTAATTAGTATATATGGCGTACCAAAAGTCATAGAAAAGAATAGAGGTAGACATTTTTATTAGTCCTCTACTTAGTCAGAATCGTAAGACTAAGTTGAGCCTGTTTTGTCTGGTAGGGCCCCTGTAATAGGCCTGTAATTTCTCTAGTCCCAGTAAGAGGACCTCATTTTCCATGTGAGCACTTTATATCAGAAGTTACTTCACTGATGACAGAAGCTAGGTACAAAATGGGGAAAGATATGGTGGATATGCAGTGGTAGCCCTCCAATCTACCATTGAAGCAGAACCTTTACCAGCTCAGAAGGCAGAACTGATGGCCCTAATAAGGGCCTTACATTTGGCAGCTGGAGTTAGGCTAAACATATACCCTAACTAGAGATGGGCGAGCATACTCGCAAAGGACAATTGCTCGAGCGAGTATTGTCCTTAGCGAGAACCTGCCCGCTCGGAAGAAAAGGTTCGAGGGCTGGCGGGGAGCGTCAGGGGAGAGCAGAAGGGAACAGAGGGGAAATCTCTCTCTCCCCCCCGCTCCCCCCCTGCTCACTCCCGCAAATCACCTCTCACCCGCGCCGGCAGCCGAACCTTTTCTTCCGAGCGGGCAGGTTCTCGCTAAGGACAATGCTCGCTTGAGCAACTGTCCTTAGCGAGTATGCTCGCTCATCTCTAAGCCTAACTCAAAATATGCCTTCCAGACCCTCCATGTACATGGAGTCCTGTTTAAAGAAAAGTGACTTATCAACTCAGGAGGAAGATACATCAAACATGGAAAAGAGATCAGGGAACTCCTAGAAGCTGTATGGGCACCTACACCTAGACAGCACAAGGAGACAGAAAGGCAGATAAAAGCCGCAAGGGAAGCTGCATTGAAACTGAGAGAAATCCCTGAAGTGGAGGCAGCTCTTTTTACAAGTCCCCTCTCTAGTTGACAGAAAGAGAAATGGTCTCAAGAAGAGGAAGGGAGCTACACCCTGGAAGGATGGTGGAGGTTTGCAGATGGAAGAATTGTTATACCTGAAACCTGGCACCCACGTTTGTGAAAAAGATGCATGAAGACACGCATATGCGAAAAATAGCCCTAGAGACTACCCTGGCATCTTATTTCTACGTGCCAAGGTTGACAAGCTTGACAAAAGTCACTAGTGAAAGGTGTGTTCTCTGTTCCCACAAGTTCAAAGTGTGGGGGTACCCCTTCTAAAAACATTATGGTGGACTTTACAAACACGCACCCAGCCAAGGATACAAGTACTTGCTAGTGTTTGTCTGCACATACTCAGGATGGGTGGAAGCATACCCGACACACACAGAAAAGGCTACAGAAGTCACAAGAGTCCTGAGGGAAAAAATAATTCCAAGATTTGGATCTTATTTCACTTTGCCTTCTCAAGCCGGACTGAGGTTACACACATGCACCGTCGTTGGTGTGGCACAAACACATTGAAGGTGGTACACATGACATCTCCAATGGGCGGAGCTGGAGAAGTCACCAGGCAAGGAATGGGTGTTTTTTGTGCAATAGGCATGGAGAGAACGCAGACTGCTGGCACAGGTGGACATCGGGGCTGATTGGAAAAAAAGGGAAAAGGGTACTGCTGGATAGCTTATAATGTTGCACATAAAGAAGTATATGATATTACTAGGTCAAATATATCAAGACAGACCTCCTTTAGGCTGGAGTCAGACGAACGCATACCGGCTGGGTTTTCACGCCCAGCCGATATACGGCGTCTCTCTCTGCAGGGGGGGGGGGGAGGATGGAAGTTCCGGGAGCAGTGCTCTGAGCTCCCGCCCCCTCTCTGCCTCCTCTCCGCCCCTCTGCACTATTTGCAATGGGGACGGGGGCGGGTCTAGTTTTCAGAACTTATCCCCACCCCACCTCCTTTCATTGCATATTGTGCGGAGGGGCGGAGAGGGGGTGGAGAGGAGGCAGAGAGGGGGCGGGAGCTCAGTTCCTGCTCCTGGCTCTTCCATCCTCCACCCCTGCCCCTGCAGATAAGGACGACGTATATCGGCTCGGTGTGAAAACCGAGCCGATATATGGTCATCTGAATCCAGCCTGAAACTGATTTTATCCTTTCCATGGGTTCATTCCCAGCTTTCATTTTTGCGCGCGAAAAAAAAAACGCAGTATGCTCTATTTTAGTGTGCATTTGTGCACCAAAGGCCCCGTAAGAGCCTACGGGGGGTGTGCAAATGCCCAATACCTGGGCAATTGTGCCATATGCTGTGCTATTGTGGGGGAAAGAACGCATAAGAAACTAATTAAGCTAAATAGCCATTTAACTTGTGGTGCAGCTGTATCCCCATCTAAGTGAAATGGCCCAGCCAACGCAAAAAGATACTGTAATATGCGCAAAAAGGAACACAAAAAAATACTCAATCACAGTGCAAATATGTTGCACTACCACGTGCATTTTTGCGCATAAACCCTAGCTGCCCTTAAAGTATGTTCACACGGGGAGGATTTGCCATGGATTGTCCATGCAGACTGAAAATCTATAGCATTTACAGTAATGGCAATGTACCTTTTCAAAATCCCGTTCTCAGAGAAAATTCACCCAAAATCTATGTGGAAATTGACACCCAGTATAAAATTTAAGTGCTTATTCACACGAGCGTAGGCGTATTGACATTCGCACGTCCGCGGCGTATAATCGCCCAAAAGAACGTTTTTCGACGATCACATCCAGAAATAGAAAGTGTATTCTCGTCTCTTCATACTTTTCAGAACTATCTTTTTGGGCATCGTATATGGATCGGCGCGTATTTCGGCTGCTTATGTTCTATTTTCTGCGGGTCTACGTTTTTACACGCCGTATAATCGCCCATGTGAACAAATACATTGGCAACCAATGCCTCAGATGGTCGCGTATATATGGTCGGGCGTACAAACGCGCCGTATATGCGCTTGTGTGAATAAGCCCTTAAGTCTGCAGCATGTCAATTAGCTGCTGAGGATTTTCGGTGCAAATTCCACTTCTTCAAATGAGGGAGGCGAATTCTGCACCAAAATCAGGGTTCCAATCCGCATCAAAATTTGCACAAAATGGTGCAGATTTTGAGCTGCAGATCTGCTACGGCGTGTCCACTGCAGACGCTCCACAGGAAATGAAAACTTTTACCCAGCGCTGTCAGACTTCCTTTTCCCCTCATGTTCTGCTTGGAGACCTAGGAGGGGTAGATGGCTGAAGAAGACTTATGACCTTGACACTGCGCAGACGTACGGATGTCTTTTGTAGTATCTTGATTAGCTAAGGGCTTCTTCACACGACCGTATTTATGTGGGTATTTGCACACGCAAAACCTGCATGCGCTAAACGCAGAATAGAACCCATTGATTTCAATGGGTTCGTTCACATGAGCCTGTTTTGCTCATCATTTAACAAGTGCAGAAAAAAGTAGGACCCTCTCTGCTTCCCTGAATTTTGTGTAGCAAAGGTCCCATAGAAGTCTATGGTATGTACACAATCACACAAGGGGAAGGGTGTGACACTGCGCAAAATGTGGGGGAAAGAACACATCTAGACCTCAATAGGCTTAAATAGCCATTAAATCAATGGAAAGGGTGTGTCACCTGCGTGTGACCTGGCCCGGAAAATTGCGCAATTTTGTAACCCGTGTGAAAACAGCCTGATTCTCAGTTTGGTTTGGTGTTCTGCCTGCTCACACAATTCCGGTTCCACAGTACATTGATTTTTGCAGCTCTATTGATTTGCCATCTGTAATGGCAGCCATATTGGTTGCCGCGCAGCTTTATCCGTACACATAGTTATAGGAAACGGTTATTGGAATTGGCTGAACAGAATTCGCTAGTACAAATAATATACTTTCAGCCTATTTTCCTTATGTGTAAGGAGGATATATAAGGAGACCTTTGATCTGACGTACTTGTATTCTTCCATTTGGATGGGTGGCAGATTAAAGGACTCCGACACTATAATGCGTCTTGTTCTACATTTGTCCTTTTTAATCTCCTTACTTACATGAATTATATGAAAAACGATAGCTGCATTGATTTTTTTCTCTGCAAAATTAAGGTAAGGCTGTTTAGTTTAATTGGTCTAATGTGTAGCATACGATCGTACATTAGGAAGGCAATTATGCAAATCAGCAGCGCCATACATCGCCGAGACAGCATATTTTGTGCTCAATTGGGATCAAAATGCTATAATTGCATGGAATGAGGTCTGGGTTAGAAAACTGTCTTTAGGCTCCATCTAGTGGCTAAAATTAAGTACTGCAGAGTTCCATAGTCAAAAATAATGACCTGTATATAGAGTGCAGCTGCAGGGTACGTTCACACGTAGGGGAAATTGTAAAGATTCTGACGCAGAAATGACGATGACTGTGATAGACATGATGATTATTTTGGTATAAAATGTCTATCGACTAATATAACCCAAATGTATTTTGCTGTTGTAATGACTTTTTAGCTCAGGAGTTTAAAGGACACACACACAATCTAATCATAGTATTTGCTAGACAATGGATGTCTGATGTAATGTTAGTTAAGTACATAGAAGTTACACAAGTTGCACAACCAGCCTCTAAGAGTTAAAGGGCCATAGTGTCGTGTATATCCTGTGTTTAACACTGAGTGTTTACCTAGCCCCCTTCCACTCCCTTCACACAAGCTAGTTAAACAATGATTCATCACTACACGGAGCTGACTTCAGCTAGGACAAAAGTCCATACTACCTCAGCACTTGGAAGGGGGTGGGCAGAGAGGTGGGGGATGCTATATGATCCGACGAATGAGAATCTTATATGTTACTGATGTAATCTGTTGCACGCCCATTGAAGGGCGGTTGTCATGTGTTATAATAAAAAGCCTGAGCCTCTACACATTGTAGAGACTCTCCCGGTTTTAGACCAGCATTTGTGTCTGATTCTGGTCGACGATGTGTGCACACGATATAATTCGGAAGCGGCAAAATACCCCACAGCCTGCTGGAGAAATCATAATCCAGATCAGTGGAGTCCCTGGGTGAGCGAGTGGATCTGTGAGGTCACAGCCTGGAACGTACAGAGATCGGCAGATGGCACGCAGAACTCAGGGGCACGAAAATCTACAGAACACGGTAAGATTGCTTTATGTAAATCTACCGATGTGAGCTGGGTTCTGACTGCTTTTCTGCCTGTTCCTGATCCAGACTGGACCTTCACTGAAAGACAGGTAATAACTCTAGTTCTGTCCACTCGGAAAAATCACCATGTTACCTGTCTAGGGGTATTTTGTATGCTGTGGCTGCTATGTCTGAGACGGTTAAAAATTGTGTATGCAAGACCAAGAGACAAATTCTGTGAGGGTTAATGTGTCGGGAGGGCGGACTCGGCTGTTTACGTCTGAGGGAACACGCCAGTGACACTTTCTCCTAGGTAAAACTAGTGTGAGGTTAGGAAGATTTATGATACGTATACTTACCTTTATGATTGAGCGTGTTATGTTCTCATATGTGGAAAGGTATAGCCGTGCTTTGTGACGGCTGATTTCTCCAGAATATTGTTGAGGTTTTGGTCATTGAAAATAATCGTCAGTCTCTGTGTATAGCTAAATGTCCTGTCTAGATCGTGTACAAGGAGTGCTCTTGGGGATTACTAGTATACGGTGGGCTGTTATAAAGGTAGATGAGATATATACCTTGAGCCGTTGTGGGTATTCTCCAGTAATCCCGTCTGTTTGGTACTATAGAAAGAATGTGCAGTGTTTATTATTGGGGGGAGGGCTGCTGATAAGAGTGAACTGAAAGCTTTTTCCAATTAACCCTTTCTGTTTACTTTGTCGTTCCCTGTGTTTTGTAGAATTAATGTGCATTGTAATCTGAGTGGGAAAGAGAGGTTATATTGGAAGGATTTGAAGAAAGCAGATTTTAGAAGAGGAACACTATTGTGTCCAGAAACTTCGAATAGGCTAGAATAAGCAGGTAGCATAGAATTGAGCAAAGTGAGCAAGGACAAAGGTCATAGAGCTTGTGATTTGGTTGCTGATGGGAAAGGACCAGGAAAAGTTGCAGAAAGAAATGTCAGGTCATGGACAGATAAGATAGGCTGTAGAAAGTTTTCAGAAGATGAGCAGGAAGCCTAGCAGAAAGAAAGGTGTTTTTAGATTGCTAGGAGGAGGTATAATGTAGTTAAGAGATTCAAGAGGGGAAAGCATGTAGTGGGGTATGTGTATTGCTAATGAACAATGTAATGTCTTTGTGTTGACTACAGCCCCTCCCTGTAATGGCGGCCGTGCTTGCAATGTTTACAATCCAACATAGTGTGACTCTGCAGTAAATGTAGTGAGGCCTGCCCCCACCCTGAAGTTACTTCCCCCCATGTGCTCACTTTCAGGGTGTGTGATGTTACTTCCGGTCCCTCCCCATCCGGGACAGGACCTGGCCCCGCCCCTTCCTCCTCCAGCGGCCATTTTGCCTCACCTGGAAGTGCTGCTGCCCCTGGCCCCGCCCATTCCTCCAGCGGCCATTTTGCCTCACCTGGGAGATCTGTAGCCCCGCCCCTTTCTGCCTCTGGCGGCCATTTTGCTGCATTTGGGAGGCCTATATTCCCCAATGCCACTGTATCCAGTGCTAACATCATGATTGTCTGAAGTAAGGTTTTGTTTGACCAGACTTTGTTACGCTCCAAGATGTGGCCACTTTGGATGTGTGATAAGTTCAGGGAAACAAACCTTTGTGAAGATGCAGCTTGGGACATAGTAGATGACTAAGCTGGTTTATAGTGCATGGAAGATTGGAGTTGATGCATGGGGGGCAGAGACCAGGAATACATGACAGGGGACGCTCTCTCATGTTCCCAGGGGCTCTGTTTTCCACTGCCCGCTTCTCCAATGGATACTCAGACAGATGATGTTATGGAAGGCTCCTACAGATGGAATAATTTCCCTATAGTCACCCAGCAAACTTTTTCATGCAATTTGGTGAAGTAATTTAACTTTTTATGTGAAGAAAGAGGGATTGAATTGCCCAGAGTAGGATGTTAAGTCATCCGTATTCTTTAGTTTTTCTTTAAGTCTTTTGTATATTCTAGTGTCAGTCTACACTGAAGCTATAATTATATTCCGACAGGAGAGTAAAAGCTAAATGCTGGCCATACCCTGAAATACTATTACACTGGGTGACGTAAAATTTGAATTGTGTGGCGCCCCCTTGTGTTAAAAAATACTAACTGCGACCTGAAAGGAAAAAAAAAAACATTTTTTTTGTAAGGAGATTTTCGCTCAGACTTCGCTGCATACAATGTCACCTTGACCTACAAAGTGCTTGTTTTTGTGTCTCTTGGTTTACTAGTTTGAACGCAATGACTCTTTTTCCATTGAGTATTCCGGTTCAAAAGGGGGGAGGCATAGGTGATCTGGGCCATAGATGATCTAGGTGTTGTAGATCAGCGATTGGGTTTAAAAAAAAAAAAATAAATAAATGGAATAAGATAACAAGATTCCGAGCCATGTGAAATAGAACATCAGCACGATTATTTAGTACTAATACAGTAAGAAACTGCAGGTATGCAAACAGTTACCAGAACCCCTGTTGATAATGCATATGTTGAGCTTTTTGCAGATGATACCAGGGTGAGGATTGATGACTCCACATCGGATATGCAGTGGTCACACAACAAGATGTCCTAGAAGCAGGAGTTCTGCCTCCGCATGTCTCAGTACAAGAAGCGGAATTGAAGGCCCTCACTGAGGCGAGTAGAGTGGCGAGAGGTAAGACGGCAACCCTTTACACTGACTCCTGGTATGCATTTGGCATAGCTCATGATTACGGCCCAATATGGAAGGCCAGACAGTTTTTACCTTAGCAGGACAACCAATTGAGAATGGTGCAGCGGTACAGAGTCGCATGGAGGCCCTGCTTCTACCTGACAAAGTTGAGAGTTCGCACCGAGTCCTACACTGGAGAGGCGAGAGACGACACCCTTGCTGACAGCGCAGCAAAGGCAGCGGCCCTCAAGCCGTGGAAGAAAGAAGAAAGATACTGACAGCATGAGTCAGTGGTAAAAAACTTTGGACATTGACAAAAATTTGGACTTTGATATGCTAAAAGACTTTTACAGTTACAAGCCAGCAAGGAAGAAAAGAATAAATGGACTAATATGGGAGCAGCAGAAACAGGACAGCGTGTGGTGAACGGTCAACAGCACTTGCCCACCACAGTTCCTGTATCCCATGATGGCCCAGCTGATGGACGCAAAGACCCACCTAGTAAAGCAGCACTGACGACGACGCTTGAAAGAGGTTGGGCGACTTCTGGGTTCTCTGTAGCTGCTGCATCATTTGTCCAGTTTAGCATGATCTATGCCATAGGTGAGTCAGGGCAGAAGTAAATTTGCCACATCACACTTGCCGGGACCACTCTACCCATTTCAGGGATTGCAAATTGACTACGTTCAGCTCCCACTTGTTGGGAAGTATGAATACGTGCTTGTTGTTGTTGATGTCTTTGCAGGTTGGAGGCCGACCCTGTTACCAATGCAAACAAGTAGGTAACCGCAAAGAAGCTCATGAACGAGGTAAACTGTGAATATGGGGTACCAGAAGTGACTCAGAGTCAGACAGAAGTATAAACTTCGCAGGTGAATGTAACATGTCATGTCTGCTCTGGGTGTATCCCAGGCCTTTTACATACTGTACCACCTTTAGTGTAGTGGAAAGGTGGAGAGATGTAGTGGCACGCTAAAAAGTAAGATACTTAAAAATGACGCCACTTTGGAAAGACTGTCATCCAATAGCCTTATACAGTGTTAGATATGAACCCAGGGGGGATTATACATTATCTCCCTACGAGATTGTTTGGGCTAGCCCCAAGGCTAGGTTGTTACTATCCTCAGTAGTTACAATTACAATCTGATGTGTTGACTAAGTATGTGATTTCCGTTGTTAAAGAACTAACCAAAGCCTATGCACAGGTGTTCTCTTCCAGACTCAGAGGCAGACACTGGGACACATATCTTGCAGCCTGGGGATTGGGTGTGCATCAAGAAGTTCCCCAGGAAGCACCCTCCTGAGCCCCGATTTGATGGCCCCTACCAGGTGCTTCTGACTACTGCCACAGCTGTGAAACTAGCCGAAAGACTTACATGGATCCATGCTTCATACTGTAAGAAAGCTTCAGATCCGGGAGACCAGTCTTAGTTGTGCCAAAGACATTACTCTGGTTAGGGCTAGTGAGAGAGGAGGGTGGCAACTGGAATCCTTAGTCGGAAGAATATGGGGGTATGGTTACCTTCTAGTATAACTCGTCCAATGCTCAAGTAGCCGCATATTCCTTCGACTATTGTACTGTGGTCCCGTGTCTAGGCACAAGATCCCACCGCAGACCAGATTTAGCTCAGTCCAGCTGGTTATATGACTCATATACCCGGGGAATAAAATATGTTCGCGCCACTGATAACGTCTGGGGAGAAGACTGCCGTTATTGGGGATTAGTGGGATGTAACACAGGAATAGACTGGTCCTATAAACCGCGAAGTGCCTTAAATAAGAAAGATAAGAACGGGAAATCCCTAATTAGTCGTATAACCCTCCTTGAGAATAATAAGGACAGCAGGTATTGGAAGGCTGAACTTAGTATGTTGCTTGGTTTTAATGCGGTTTTTACATTAACCATGGGAGATCCAAGCCCGGGGGACGGGGAGACTTATAGTCTGGGGACATACCGGTACGGGAGGACAGATCCCTTAGGGAAGTTTAAAATAAGGGGTATGGTAGATGCAGCCGAATGGAAGCCTTCACTTAGTCCCGTGCCCATAATTAACCCCCTCCCCCGTAAGATGAAGAGCCAGTTCCGATAATGCCAACCACATACGCTACCAAAGAAAAGGAGAAAAGTACTAGTACTGTGCCTGCCCCGATCTCCTAAGATGGATTGTCAGTGGAATTCCCATTTGCCAAGGGATAGTGCAGAAGACCTTAGGTTCCGGCGAAGGCACACCCTGTGGGGTGTTAACTTGTACAGATAGAGGGTATGGATGCCCGGAAATGAGCCCAGGGAATCCATGGCCTCTCTCTGAGGTGAGGTAGGGATCCCCCCTCCTAGGAGTAGGGACTTACGGGCAGTGGGAAAACCCTGACGCAAGGGTGAGGCGACTTGGACGTGTTCACCATTAGGACTATCTCCAGGAGGGACATTGGTGTGGGTGAAGATTAGGGAGTCCCACGCCGTGCGTACCTGTGCACGCTACTAGTATTGTAACATTATGCTAGAGCGAGAAGAGAGACCCCTGGTGGTAGTTTTGATCTACACGTATACATTGACGTCATAAGATAGCCAAGGGGGGTACCTGACAAGTTTTAAAAATTAGAGACCAAGTTAAAACTAGATTCGAGTCCATTTTCCTGATCATTAGGGTAAATAAATGTTGACTGGATTAATTATGTTTTTTATAATTAGCAGTGGTTTATAAATTATACTAGAGACGCCTTATAGGGACTAGTCGACCAATAGGACCTACCTCGACTATGACTTTTTTTAAAAATAGAATGACCTTAGATATGACTTTAGCTAAAAAGGGGAGTGTCTGTAAAGATGATAGGGGAGACTTGTTGTACCTACATCCTAGACGACACGTGACCCGCGGGTAAAAACGCAGTTGCCATTAAGAAGCTGACCGCACTGACTAAAAAGAGCTAACTTTTGGGACCAGCACTCGCCATGGATGAGCGGGTGGTAAAGGATCCTGGCACAGACGGGCGTCGCTGTTGTATGTGAACTGATGGTTACCTTTTCTGTTCTAGTCTGCTGTGTTATCCCCTGTGTCAGAGAGACCTGTGAAACTGATGCTGGAAAAGCCGCTCCCACCATGAGTTTGCTGGATGCATCCCCAGAAGGAGTGGACAAGTCCTACACCCCCTTGAAGACCCTAAAACGAACCTTCAACGCGCTCCAGTTATAGGCTCATGCGCAGAAAACTGTGAAAATTAGATAGAGAATTAGAGGATAGACATTTTAAGGGGGGATTGTGATAGACATGATGATTATTTTGGTATAAAATGTCTATCGATTAATATAACCCAAATGTATTTTGCTGTTGTAATGACTTTTTAGCTCAGGAGTTTAAAGGACACACACACAATCTAATCATAGTATTTGCTAGACAATGGATGTCTGATGTAATGTTAGTTAAGTACATAGAAGTTACACAAGTTGCACAACCAGCCTCTAAGAGTTAAAGGGCCATAGTGTCGTGTATATCCTGTGTTTAACACTGAGTGTTTACCTAGCCCCCTTCCACTCCCTTCACACAAGCTAGTTAAACAATGATTCATCACTACACGGAGCTGACTTCAGCTAGGACAAAAGTCCATACTACCTCAGCACTTGGAAGGGGGTGGGCAGAGAGGTGGGGGATGCTATATGATCCGACGAATGAGAATCTTATATGTTACTGATGTAATCTGTTGCACGCCCATTGAAGGGCGGTTGTCATGTGTTATAATAAAAAGCCTGAGCCTCTACACATTGTAGAGACTCTCCCGGTTTTAGACCAGCATTTGTGTCTGATTCTGGTCGACGATGTGTGCACACGATATAATTCGGAAGCGGCAAAATACCCCAAAGCCTGCTGGAGAAATCATAATCCAGATCATGACTTGTGCATGTATTTGTACCTGCAAGATTTGTGCATGCAATATACAGAGATTTTAATAGGTTTGTCCATATCTTACTTTTTTGTGCGTGCATTTAGCGAGCACGGAAAAAAACTAGGACATGGTTTATTTTTGTGCTTATTTGCATACCTAGGGTCCCCATAAAATTCTGTCAAAAACAGAACACATCTGAACCTCATTAGGCTAAATTGCCTTTTAAATCATGGCAGGGGGATGTCCTGCGCCCATGTAAATATGCCCTGCGTGCACAAGAAGTGCAGTAAATATGCTGATATGCCCATAAAAGTACCTTGGCATTGGGAGCATCAGCTGCAATAAAACAGCTGCTTTTATTTGTGCTCAGTAAGGGCTCCTTCACACCGGCAAGTGCGATATCGCCGCTAGAAAACCAAATATGTGCTGATATGATGTCTGAGCATCAACAATGCTCTTTCCTAGATAAACATTGCGCATTGGCGCCACTTGCAATTTTTGAGCGCGATGAAACCGCATCACATGAACATCGCAAGTTTGTGAGTTGCGATGTGATAAATCGGAGGCTCTATACGAAAACATGGACAAAAAAAAAATTCGCAAAAATGTTGCAGATGGGAATGAAGTCATTAAAAATCATGGGTTTCATAATTCTGTGTTTTATCGCACTCTCGCATCGCTAGAAAAAAATAAATAAAAATTTGCACAATTCTCTCGCCAGTGTGAAGGTAGCCTTAGGCTTCCTGTCCTCGGGCGATGATCCGGAGGCGATAATTCGCCAGCGGATCATGCTTTGTAAAGCTTTCCATAGGGTTGCTATGGAAAGCACAGCGCTGGCATCCACGAGCGGAGAATCATAGCGATTCTCCACTCGCAGGATTTAGATCGCAGCATGCTGTGATTGCCGCGATTCTCCGCGGTGAGCTTATTAAATAGGCTTATCTCGGACACTTGTCAGTGCTCCCACCTCCTCCCCACGGTGGAATATCGCTAGCGGCTGTTGACAGGGGGCCTTAGTGTACCGTGCCACCTAGTGTGCACACTGCCTAAGGGTCCCGTCACATGGAGGTATTTGTGCGCTTTTGCGTATTTGTGCATGACTGAATTTTTGAAGTAGATCACTGAGCCCCACGCTCAGCACGGGCGAGGTTCACACTGAACACAAGAATTATACACCACGCATTGCTGGCCAGTGAGCACCACTCCAGGAAAATGGAAAATAACTGTTCCTCACCAAACAGGGAGGTGAGGAGTCCCTGCCTGCAAGAAGAGTTATTGTCCTGAAAAGGACAGCCCCGCTGTCTACCTCTGGGCCCTGACTATCCCTATAGGAACCCCCGGAGACATGGACTGACACAGCAACACAGAACAGTAAAGGTAACCAAAAAACAATATAGCAGCACTTAACTGAACTGGAAGCAATTCACTCAAGCTAGAGGATCTCACCAACTCCAACCTCTCTTCTAGAGAACTGAAATCAACAGCAAGGAGGAAAGGGAGGTGTAAGAATATAAAGCTCTCCACACCTGCTGATAGGAAGAGCAACTAGAGAAGCAAACCCCCAACCCTCTCCCAGGTATGACTAATAGTTAGCATGCAACTATACAGCATAGCAACAATCAATCTCTGCACTTGTCCTGCATAGCAGCAGGGCGATAGGTCTGACCCTGCATCGTGGCCACCATGCCACAACACGCGAGCACCACGCGATGTTCGAGTTACTTTCACTTTCATCTCTGAGACGTTAGCGCGCTTTTCTGGCCAATAGAAAGACAGGGAAGGCATTACAACTTCCCCCTGCAACGTTCAAGCCCTATACCACCCCCCTGCAGTGAGTGGCTGGTGAGATCAGATGTCACCCGAGTATATAAATCGGCCCCTCCCGCGGCTCGCCACAGATGCATTCTGACATAGCTCAGGGAAAGTGCTGCTGATGCTGGAGCTGCTATAGGGAGAGTGTTAGGAGTGATTTTAGGCTTCAAGAACTCCAACGGTCCTTCTTAGGGCCACATCTGACCGTGTGCAGTACTGTTGAGGCTGCTTTTTGCAGTGTTGCGCTTTTTTTTTTTTTTTGTATATCGGCCGTGCAGAGCATTGCGTCCTCAGTCTGCAGTAATTTTACATAGTATAGGGCCAGTAGTGCTGAGGCAGGGACAGTGAAAAACGTGAAATACATATACTGTCTATATAGGCAGTAGGCTTTTCCAAAAAAATTTGGGACAAAAAAATATATTTGGGCTGCCTATGACCGTCCTGACTGTACTGCGTCTCTGCTTGGGGTAGTAGTCCTAATTAATACGCAGCCAGCTAAGTGTTACAGCAGGCTTGCGCAAAATTCTTTCCTGGCTCTGCGTTGCCCGTTACATCATTGCTGTCATCCTGTCCAGAGGGAAACAGTCAGCAGTAATTTTACATAGTATAGGGCCAGTAGTGCTGAGGCAGGGACAGTGAAAAACGTGAAAGACATATACTGTCTATATAGGCAGTGGGCTTTTCCAAAAAAATTTGGGACAAAAAAATATATTTGGGCTGCCTATGACCGTCCTGACTGTACTGCGTCTCTGCTGGGGGTAGTAGTCCTAATTAATACGCAGCCAGCTAAGTGTTACAGCAGGCTTGCGCAAAATTCTTTCCTGGCTCTGCGTTGCCCGTTACATCATTGCTGTCACCCTGTCCAGAGGGAAACAGTCAGCAGTAATTTTACATAGTATAGGGCCAGTAGTGCTGAGGCAGGGACAGTGAAAAACGTGAAAGACATATACTGTCTATATAGGCAGTGGGCTTTTCCAAAAAAAATTTGGAACAAAAAAATCTATTTGGGCTGCCTGTGACCGTCTTGACTGTACTGCGTCTCTGCTGGGGGTAGTAATCCTAATTAATACGCAGCCAGCTAAGTGTTACAGCGGGCTTGCGCAAAATTCTTTCCTGGCTCTGCTGTGCGTTCCATAAGCGAAGTCAGCCTCCAACCACAGGCCAACAAGTGGCACATTTAATTACAGCGCTCTGTTTCTGCACTACTGGTAATACAGCATTGCTGAGGGGTAGGGGTAGGCCTAGAGGACGTGGACGCGGGCGAGGACGCGGAGGCCCAAGTCAGGGTGTGGGCACAGGCCGAGCTCCTGATCCAGGTGTATCGCAGCCGACTGCTGCAGGATTAGAAGAAAGGCACGTTTCTGGTGTCCCCACATTCATCTCACAATTAATGGGTCCACGCGATAGACCTTTATTAGAAAATGAGCAGCGTGAGCAGGTCCTGTTGTGGATGGCAGAAAGTGCATCCAGCAATCTATCGACCACACAGAGTTCTGCGCCGTCCACTGCTGCAACTCTGAATCCTCTGGCTGCTGCTCCTCCTTCCTCCCAGCCTCCTCACTCCATTACAATGACACATTCTGAGGAGCAGGCAGACTCCCAGGAACTGTCCTCGGGCCCCTGCCCAGAATGGGCAGCAATGGTTCCTCTCCCACCGGAGGAGTTTGTCGTGACCGATGCCCAACCTTTGGAAAGTTCCCGGGGTCCGGGGGATGAGGCTGGGGACTTCCAGCAACTGTCTCAAGAGCTTTCAGTGGGTGAGGAGGACGATGACGATGAGACACAGTTGTCTATCACTCAGGCAGTAGTAATTGGAGTAAGTCGGAGGGAGGAGCAAACAGAGGATTCGGAGGAAGAGCAGCAGGACGATGAGGTGACTGACCCCACCTGGTTTGCTAAGCCTACTGAGGACAGGTCTTCAGAGGGGGAGGCAAGAGCAGCAGCAGGGCAGGTTGGAAGAGCCAGTGCGGTGGCCAGGGGTAGAGGCAGGGCCAGACCGAATAATGCACCAACTGTTTCCCAAAGCGCCCCCTTGCGCCATGCCACCCTGCAGAGGCCGAGGTGCTCAAAAATCTGGCAGTTTTTCACTGAGAGTGCGGACGACCGACGAACAGTGGTGTGCAACCTTTGTCGCGCCAAGATCAGCCAGGGAGCCACCACCACCAGTATGCGCAGACATATGATGGCCAAGCACCCCACAAGGTGGAACGAAGGCCGTTCACCGCCTCTCCCCCTGTGCCTCAACCTGCCACTGAGATCCAACCCCCCTCTCAGGACACAGGCACTACCGTCTCCTGGCCTGCACCCACACCCTCACCTCCGCTGTCCTCGGCCCCATCCACCAATGTCTCTCAGCGCACCGTCCAGCCGTCGCTAGCGCAAGTGTTGGAGCGCAAGCGCAAGTACGCCGCCACGCACCCGCACGCTCAAGCGTTAAACGTGCACATAGCCAAATTGATCAGCCTGGAGATGCTGCCGTATAGGCTTGTGGAAACGGAGGCTTTCAAAAGCATGATGGCGGCGGCGGCCCCGCGCTGCTCGGTTCCCAGTCGCCACTACTTTTCCCGATGTGCCGTCCCAGCCCTGCACGACCACGTCTCCCGCAACATTGTACGCGCCCTCACCAACGCGGTTACTGCCAAGGTCCACTTAACAACGGACACGTGGACTAGCACAGGCGGGCAGGGCCACTATATCTCCCTGACGGCACATTGGGTGAATTTAGTGGAGGCTGGGACAGAGTCAGAGCCTGGGACCGCTCACGTCCTACCCACTCCCAGAATTGCGGGCCCCAGCTCGGTGGTGGTATCTGCGGCGGTGTATGCTTCCTCCACTAAACCACCCTCCTCCTACGCAACCTCTGTCTCGCAATTAAGATGTGTCAGCAGCAGCACGTCGCCAGCAGTCGGTGTCACGCGGCATGGCAGCACAGCGGTGGGCAAGCGTCAGCAGGCCGTGCTGAAACTACTCAGCTTAGGAGATAAGAGGCACACGGCCCACGAACTGCTGCAGGGTCTGACAGAGCAGACCGACCGCTGGCTTGCGCCGCTGAGCCTTTAACCGGGCATGGTCGTGTGTGACAACTGCCGTAACCTGGTGGCGGCTCTGCAGCTCGGCAGCCTCACGCACGTGCCATGCCTGGCCCACGTCTTTAATTTGGTGGTTCAGCGCTTTCTGAAAAGCTACCCACGCTTGTCAGACCTGCTCAGAAAGGTGCGTCGGCTCTGCGCAAATTTCCGTAAGTCCCACACGGACGCTGCCACGCTGCGCACCCTGCAACATCGGTTTAATCTGCCAGTGCACCGACTGCTGTGCGACGTGCCCACACGGTGGAACTCTACGCTCCACATGTTGGCCAGGCTCTATGAGCAGCGTAGAGCTATAGTGGAATACCAACTCCAACATGGGCGGCGCAGTGGGAGTCAGCCTCCTCAATTCTTTACAGAAGAGTGGGCCTGGTTGGCAGACATCTGCCAGGTCCTTGGAAACTTTGAGGAGTCTACCCAGATGGTAAGCGGCGATGCTGCAATCATTAGCGTCACCATTCCTCTGCTATGCCTCTTGAGAAGTTCCCTGCAAAGCATAAAGGCAGACGCTTTGCGCTCGGAAACGGAGGCGGGGAAAGACAGTATGTCGCTGGATAGTCAGAGCACCCTCCTGTCTATATCTCAGCGCATTGAGGAGGAGGAGGAGGTGGAGGAGCATGAGGAGTAGGGGGAAGAGACAGCTTGGCCCACTGCTGAGGGTACCCATGCTGCTTGCCTGTCATCCTTTCAGCGTGTATGGCCGGAGGAGGAGGA
The DNA here is from genome assembly GCF_035609145.1 of Eleutherodactylus coqui. NCBI lineage: Eukaryota > Metazoa > Chordata > Amphibia > Anura > Eleutherodactylidae > Eleutherodactylus > Eleutherodactylus coqui. The sequence goes on along the minus strand of NC_089842.1, from coordinate 54,990,612 downwards.
GGATCCTGAAAGTGATCTTCCTAGTGAGGACAGCCATGTGTTGCGTACAGGTACCCTGGCACACATGGCTGACTTCATGTTAGGATGCCTTTCTCGTGACCCTCGCGTTACACGCATTCTGGCCACTACGGATTACTGGGTGAACACACTGCTCGACCCACGGTATAAGGAGAACCTTTCCACTCTCATACCCGAAGAGGAAAGGGGTTCGAGAGTGATGCTATACAGCAGAACCCTGGCGGACAAGCTGATGGTAAAATTCCCATGCGACAGCGCTAGTGGCAGAAGGCGCAGTTCCGAGGGCCAGGTAGCAGGGGAGGCGCGGAGATCAGGCAGCATGTACAGCACAGGCAGGGGAACACTCTCTTAGGCCTTTGACAGCTTTCTGGCTCCCCAGCAAGACTGTGTCACCGCTCCCCAGTCAAGGCTGAGTCGGCGGGAGCACTGTAAAAGGATGGTGAGGGAGTACGTAGCCGATCGCACGACCGGCCTCCGTGACGCCTCTGCCCCCTACAATTACTGGGTATCGAAGCTGGACACATGGCCTGAACTCGCGCTGTATGCCCTGGAGGTGCTTGCTTGTCCTGCGGCTAGCGTCTTGTCAGAGAGGGTTTTTAGTGCGGCTGGGGGAATCATCACGGATAAGCGTACCCGCCTGTCAACCGACAGTGCCGACAGGCTTACACTCATAAAGATGAACAAAGCCTGGATTTCCCCAGACTTCTCTTCTCCACCAGCGGACAGCAGCGATACCTAAGCAATACGTAGGCTGCACCCGCGGATGGAAGCATCGTTCTCTATCCCCATCAAAAACGTGGACCTTTTAGCTTCATCAATCTGTGTATTCTATTCATCCTCCTCCTCCTGCTCCTCCTCCTGAAACCTCACGTAATCACGCCGAACGGGCAATTTTTCTTAGGCCCACAAGGCTCACTCATATAATTTTTGTAAACAATTTTTATACGTTTCAATGCTCATTAAAGTGTTGAAACTTTCACCTGAACCAATTTTTATTTTAACTGGGCTGCCTCCAGGCCTAGTTACAAATTAAGCCACATTAACCAAAGTGATTAATGGGTTTCACCTGCCCTCTTGGTTGGGCATGGGCAATTTTTCTGACGGACATTAGTACTGTTGGTACACCAATTTTTTGGGGCCCTCGCCTACAGTGTAATCCAATTAATTTTTTGCCCACCTGCATTACAGCTGACGTTACATCAGCTGTGATGGGCACTGCAATGGGATATATTTATGTACCGTCGGTGGGTTCCAGGGAGCCACCCATGCTGTGGGTCCACAGGGAGTTGTAACTGCATGTGTCCACTTCTAAAGAACCCCAGTCTGACTGGGGCATGCAGTGTGGGCCGAAGCCCACCTGCATTAAACATGACATTACCTCAGCTGTGATGGGCAATGCAATGGGATATATTTATGTACCTCCGGTGGGTTCCTGGCACCCACCCATGCTGTCGCTCCACACGGAGTTGTAACTGCATGTGTCCACTTCTAAAGAACCCCAGTCTGACTGGGGCATGCAGTGTGGGCCGAAGCCCACCTGCATTAAACATGACATTACTACCTCAGCTGTGTTGGGCAATGCAATGGGATATATTTATGTACCGCCGGTGGGTTCCAGGGAGCCACCCATGCTGTGGGTGCACACGGAATTCCCATTGCGGAGTTGTACCTGCCTGTGACTATAAAAAAACTGCGGTCTGACTGGGGCATGTAGACACCTTGACAGAATGAATAGTGTGTGGCACATAGGTTCCCCATTGCTATGCCCACGTGTGCAGCTCCTGATGGCGGTGGCACAGGATTATATTTCTCATTGCTTCTGTACAGCATTGTGGGCTATCGCCCCGCCCCTTTTAAAGAGGGTCGCTGCCTAGCCGTGCCAACCCTCTGCAGTGTGTGCCTGCGTTTCCTCCTCATGGCAGACGCACTTATAAATAGGCATGAGGGCAGCTGAAGGCTGCGCAGGGACAGTTTGGTGTGCGCTGTGGACACTGCGTCGTGCGGGGGGGTTGGGCAGCATGTAACCCAGGAGAAGTGGCAGCGGAGTGTCATGCAGGCAGTGATTGTGCTTTGTTGGAGGTAGTGTGGTGCTTAGCTAAGGTATGCATTGCTAATGAGGGCTTTTCAGAAGTAAAAATTGTTGGGGGGGGCCCACTCTTGCCGCTATTGTGGCTTAATAGTGGGACCTGGAAACTTGAGATGCAGCCCAACATGTAGCCCCTCGCCTGCCCTATCCGTTGCTGTGTCGTTCCCATCACTTTCTTGAATTGCCCCGATTTTCACAAATGGAAACCTTAGCGAGCATCGGCGAAATACAAAAATGCTCGAGTCGCCCATTGACTTCAATGGGGTTCGTTATTCGAAACGAACCCTCGAGCATCGCGAAAATTTCGTCCCGAGTAACGAGCACCCGAGCATTTTGGTGCTCGCTCATCTCTAGTCCAGATGTCTTCTTCTTCCTGCATTTTGCGGAGTGTTTTACACTTCCCTTTCCATAGAAATACATGTGCAAAACACGAACATGAGAACGAACCCGTTGGAATCAATGGGTTCTGTTTTCTGCGTTTAGTGTGCGCAGATTTTGCGTGTGCAAATAGCTGCGCAAACCCAGTCATGTGAAGAAGCCCTAAGCCTGATTGGGCATGTCAAATAAACAGAAACCACATTATTTTAGTTTTTGGAAGTACCGACAGCTTTACAGCAAAAAAGCGGCTGAGACCCTTTAAGAACAACAATAGGGCCCCTTCACATGAGCGTATGCACAAAAACGCTTGCGTAATCGCAGCACATTTGTGCCTTGAATGATGCACTTTTGCACATATTACTGTACATTTTGCACTCGCAGGGCCGGCTCACAACCGGGCCATGATTTTAACCCTTTCCAATCCACTGTCTGACGTCTTAGGACATTATGATTTAAGGCTGTACAGCTCTGATGTTGGAAGACGTCCGTCGGGGTTCTCTTACTGTATATTGCCAGCCTCTCTGCTGTCGGAGCCTATCCAACGTGTCACCTCATGCAGTACTGGCTTTAGCCAGCAGATAGCGCCGTGGTATAACAGCAGAAAAAGAGTAAGCCCCCTAGGGAAACCAGGATACAAATTGGATTGGAAAGGGTTAAAGGCTGTTTAATCCAGATGTGTTCTTTTTCCCAACGTATTGCGCAGGCATTGAGTGTGTATTGGCGCACTTCCCATAGACTGCGGATCAGACGGCTTATATTGACTTCAATGGAAGCCGTCTGTGCGGGACACGCACTGTATTGGAGAGAGTTTGCAAAACAAATCCGCATGCTTTCATTCATGTGCGGACGCCCATGCTACCTTATGGGTGGCTAGATTTGAGGATCCGCAAATCAGATTCGCCCGTGGACATTGGGCCTAAGGGCGTACTCAGACGCCGCAGTGTATTTGTACATGAACGAGGTTGAGGAGGTATATTTGTGTGTACTTTTTGCACACGTAAATAATGTGCTTTTTCTGTGGGTCATTACAAACGTGACGATATCAAATTTATGATATTTTTTTTACATAGTAATGGGGGAAAGATGGTGTTTTGACTTTTTTAAATGTATTATTTTTTTGCACTTTTTTATTCCTCTCCCCCCGTGGTATAATACACTGATATACTTCAGTATAGCAGTGTATTATGTTAACTGTGACGCTCAGCCAGAGAATAACGCCAATCCGTAAAAAGGCATATGTGCGGTCAGTAAGGGGTTAAGATCGTGTGGCTCCGACCACTGGGCCCCGACTACCCTGCATGAACAGAGCGAAGGTCGAACATTCGCTCCATTCCTTTCAATGACACCGGACATTGCCGATTGGGCGAACTCTCCCGGGAGGCATATTAACAACTTCCTCCGCACTTCTGCCACAATCACAACCTGATTGGTTGTTTGGGTTGGCGTCCAGCAACCTGATTGGTTGTTTTCACAATTCCAGCAACCTGATTGGTGTTTGTGGCAGAAGTGCGGAGGAAGTTGTTACTATGCTCCTCGCAGCCGTCATTGAATTAGTGCGCACGCGCGACTTTCACTATAGACCTGAGGTCCAACTGCTCAGCGGTCATACAGCTCCCCTCTGAGGGGCGCCCGCACGTAACACCCAGTTCTTGACCCTCTCCGCGTATAACCACCGCCCACCGCAGTGTTCTCGCATCAGCTCCGCCTCCTCCCGGTCATGTGACAGCGCTCGTCACGTGATGTGGTGACGTCAGTGGCGGCTGATGAGGGACGCGCCGCACTTATGGCCTTTCCTGCAGCCAACCAGCCCGAACTCATCCGCAGCTGCCAGAAGGACGAGCAGTTTCAGGGCTGCCTGCGGGGTCGCGCACATGAGACCTTCCAGGCCTTCTCGGGTGAGTGTGCCGATGTGTGCACTACAAGTCCCAGCATGTCCCACCCCGTGCTGCTCAGTGTCACAGTACAGCATGATTATATTGCTGCACTGCTGGTAGGTGGCGCCCTCTGCAGTCGGCTCCAGGGCATGTTGTTTGCTATGGGTGCAGAGATGCGCGGGGTGAGCGCTGGGGCGCCTGTACAAGGCCAGGCGTATCCTTACCGTGTATTACGCCGTAACTCGCGGGTGGCCATTTGCATGCATTCTGCGGTTCTCACATTAGCGCGTCGGAATTGCGTAATACCCGCGTGCAGGCGTGAACGCAGCCGGCTGTATTTTGCCGCGGGTGACAGAAGCTGTCGTTCTCTGTGCGTGCGCACCTGGACGCCATTGTACTTGTGCCGGCGCGGGGGATATAAACCGCTGTGAGGACGCAGTACAATTGCGCGGCGGTCCGCAAGCTCACAGCTGTAAACCGTAGCAGATGCCGTGTCCCCTGACCCACCAGGAGCAGCCATTAACCCCTTAGTGACTGCAGTACGCCTTCTTACTGACCTCCCTAAGGGCTACCTGCGCACACCTTCTTGTATGGCGGTGGCTCTGCTGACTGACAGCGGGGCTCCTGCTCTAACAGCCAGCGGCAGAGACACTGCAGATCCTGGCAGCTTAACCCCTTACATGCCACAATCAGCAACTGCAGCGGGAGAGGCATCTGCCAACTGTTTGCACCCTGCAGTGTGACTACAAGGTACCAATGGGCTCCGCCAGCAGCTGGAAGCCTGATGTCTGCCATGTAAGGCCCAACGCCCACGGGCAGATTCGCATTGCGGAATCGGGGCTGGCGTCCGCCTCTGCAGCAAATACCGCCCATAGTGAGCAATGGAAAAGCGCTTTTTCCTGCCCACAAGCGGAAATCGTTTTTTTTTTTTTTCTCCACTTGCCGTCGGACCTGCAGCCTGTTCACAAGTAACACTGCGGACAGGTCGCGGATTCCACATCATCGCCTGGCGGCGGTGCGGGAAATCTGTACTGCACATGTCCGATGGCGAGCCGCCCAGACCACACGGAGAAGACGGGTACGCGGGGTCACCGGCCGGGCACAGGGTCGGACACCGCTGCGGGATTGTGAATGCGATCCGGTGGTGTGCAGCCGGTCTAACTCAGCCCATGAGGCTCCGCCTCCCGCAGGTTCTAATAGGCTGCTGTCATTGGCTTAGTAGAATGCACTATATAAGTAATGCGGTGTACTATGCTAAGGACTGAACGATCACATCCTCACCATAATCCCTGTCTTGATTGGCTGATCCGAACCATAAGGCAAAGAATAGGCTCATCACAAAGGGGGTTTACATAGTTTTTGGGCGCCACGGCACCAGAGGGGTTACATCCCGTAAACCTGCCACACGGGGCTTCTATTGGTGAGCTGTCAGCAATAGATGATCTGCTGCCCAGGACCCCTGCGATCAGCCGATTTCAGCCCCCCACCCTTGCTGCAGCGGGCTGGATGTTGTGGGGTCCGAGCCAGAAGTGCAATACTCGGAGCCCATTGCAGACATCCAGCCCCGCTGCAGTGAGTGCAGGGTCTTAGATCCGCTGATCACAGGGGTCCTGAGCAGCAGGTCAGCCATTGATGACCTATACCAATATGAATGGAGTAGTGGGGCACATGTGTAACTTCTCCTCTAGTCACTTCTTTGGGACAGAAGGAGATTGCCGAGTGCATGGGTCCCCCTCTGTCCCATAGAAGTCATTGGTGCATTGGTTGACCATGTGCACCCCTGTTCTGTTCACCTTGGACATTCGGGTGGTTTTGGGATTGTTGGTTCCCAGTGGTCGGACCCCCAGCCATCTCACACTTAATTGTCTTTAGTGGTAAAACCCCTTTTAAAGGGTTCAACCAAGACACACTAATCACCTGTTCATAGGATAGGCTATATAATTCTGCTCAGTGAGGGTCTCGCTGCTGAGATCCCTGCCGATCTTGAGAAGGAAAGTCCCAATCCCCCCCCCCCTCCCTTTTTTCGTCACTGTGGCCATGCTTCTCCCACCCGCAGGGACATCAGAATGCGTGGAGCTATGGCCGCACATGGCCCGGTCTTGGGAGTCAGGTAGGAACGTTCAAACGTTGATCCAGGGATTATTCTGACTTATGAAGTCGGGAAGAATTTTTTTTTTTTTTCCCCCTTGAATGGGCTGATTGGCTTCTGCCTCATTGTTTGTTTGTTTTTTTTGCCTTCCTCTGGATCAACAAGGAGGTTGACACAGGCTGAACTAGATGGACATTGTCTCCCTTCAGACTCACATGCTATGGTTTGTACGGCCACTGCTCTGGTCAGTTCAATGGGGCTGACAGTAACAGCCAAGTGCTTGCACTCTATCTCAGTCCGAATGAACATGAATGGAGCAGCCGTCGCTTTATTCAGTCTCCTTACCATTGGGGTTGGAGGAAGGGAAAACGAGCCCCCCTGTTAGGATCGGTAGGGCTTCAACGGTGAGACCCTCACTAATCAGCAAGTCACCCGGTATCCTTTTTTGTCTCCCCTCTCTCATCATATATGACTCTTCTAGTAAATGCTGGGGGCAGTGTTTTTTTTTTTTTCCCGAATTTTATGGAAATATATGAAGAACTGATAACCGACCGTTGGCACTGACAGTGTTGAGGGCAATGTAAATGCCACCTGGATATATTGTCATTGTGATGTCACAGTAGGCATCAGTCTCTTCTGGTGTGTTCAGACCGGCTCTTAAACCTTCCGGAACCATCAACATCAGGAGCCATCGTCTACTGAACATCTTCCTAAACCGGCTCCCGAGATAGTCACCAGGCAAAACATCTACCCGAATGATGGACTCCCCAGTTGTAATATTTGACAATGGGTCAGGACTATGTAAGGCTGGCGTTTCCGGTGATGCGCTCCCCAAATCCGTTTTTTCTTCCGTTGTGGGCCGGTCCCATATCAGAATGCGCCAGAACACATCTTTACTTGGAATACGCCAGAAGGACTTTTATGTCGGAGAAGACGCCCAGTCAAGAAGAGGGGTCCTCACTCTGACGTATCCTATAGAACGTGGCGTAATAACATCTTGGGATGACATTGAAAAAATATGGACTCACACGTACGATCAGGAACTTTGCCTGCAAGCCAGTGCGCATCCGGTCTTGTTAACGGAGGTCCCCTTAAATCCCATCCAGAACCGGGAGAAGATGGCAGAAATAATGTTTGAGAGCTTTGATGTCCCGGGGATGTTCGTTGCGTCACAAGGTGTCCTGACACTTTACTCTTCGGGTACTACCACCGGGATGTTTGTGAATAGCGGAGAAGGAGTCACCCATATGGTGCCAGTCTACGAAGGTTACATTATGCCCCATGCCGTGGCAAGACTTGACGTTGCTGGAAGGGACATCACTGAATGCCTCATGGGCTTTCTTATGGAGAACGGCTACTCTTTCGTAAGCAGTGCCGAGCGAGAAATAGCCCGAGACATCAAGGAACATCTTTGCTTTGTACAACCCGAACCGATGGAGAACCTGATGAGATCCACGACAGAAGTAACAAGGGCTTACAGTCTTCCGGATGGGAACACTGTGAAGCTTGGTAGCCAACGTTTCCGTGCCCCTGAGATCCTTTTTGCGCCAGCTAATATTGGCATGGAGGCACCCGGCATTCATGAACTGCTCCACAAGAGTGTCATGAAGTGTCCCATTGACATTCGCCGAGATCTCTACAGCAATATCGTCTTGTCCGGCGGTACAACCTTGTTTCCTGGACTAGATGAGAGGCTCTTAAAGGAGATGGAACGTCTGGTGCCAAGTGGAGTCAAAGTAAACGTCAACCTGCCAGAGAAGAGGAAGTACTCCGTATGGGTGGGGGCTTCCATCATCTCCAGCATATCCGCCTTCAGAGATCTGCTCATCCCCAAAAGTGACTATAAGGATGTTGGCCCAAATGTGTTGCATAGAAAATACCTTTAGGAATAGTTCAGGGCATAGAATAAACCAAAAGGAGGTCAAAATTGTTTGTGTGTGTGGTTTTTTTTTTTGTTTTTTTTTTTGGTTGACTTTTGAAGGCATTTATCAATTTATATACATGGGACTGGAAAATCCGTTTTAAGGGCTATACCACAAGTGCAAGTCATCCCCTATTCACAGGATCTGGGATAACTTGCTGATCAGTGGGGCAACCCCAAATACTGCTAATGTCTAGAAGGCAACTTTTAAGGAAACTCATTAGGGTACATTTCACATGGAGCGTAAACACTACCTTTTTTTTTTTTCTGCTGCGGATTCGCATGTGGAAAGTCCATAGTGCATTACAGTAGCAGCAGAGTGGATAAGATTTTAAGATTTTACCTTTTTTTTTTACTGTGTTTAACCCCTTAATGACGCGGCCCTTTTTTCTTTTTTCCACTTTCGTTTTCTCCTCCCATCTTCAAAAGAATCGTAACTAATTTATCCATCGACTTCGCTGTATGAGGGCTTGTTTTTTGCGGCACATCTTGTATTTTTAAATTATGCCATTTACTGCACCATATAATGTACTGGAAAACTTAAAAAAAATTCTAAGTGGAGTAAAATGGAAAAAAACACACATTCCGCCATCTTTCGGTGCGTCTTGTTTCTACGAGGCACAAATTGCAAGAAAAGCGACATTATATATTTATTCTGTGGGTCAGTACGATTACTACAATACCAAACCTGTATATGGTTTTTTTTTTTTTTTTTTATACAGTTTTTTTTTTTTTTTTTCCAGACATTCAATTTTTTTCAATTATTTTCTGACGTCATTTTGTGCGCGCAATAACTTTTCTATCTTTCTGTCGACGTAGTTGAGCGAGGGCTCATTTTTTGCGGGATATCCGGTAATTTCCGATAGTACCAACTCGGTATACATACGACTTTTTGATCGCTTTTTATTGCGTTTTTTTTCTGGGCGACAGGGTAACTAAAAAAGTGAGTTTTTGGCGTTCTTTTTTTTTTTTTTTTTTTTTTCGGACGATGTTCACTGCGGGAAAAATAATCCGCTACTTTGATAGATCAGGCTTTTACAGACGCCGCGATGCCAAATATATATATATATATTTAATAATCGATATGGCAAAAGGGGGGTGACTTAAACTTTTGTAACTTTTTTTTTTACAATTAATAAAACTTTATTGTGGGTTTTTTTTGTTTTTTTTTTTACACTTTACTTAAAAGTCCCCCTGGGGGATTACAACCAGCGATGCTTTGATCGCTCCTGCAGAATGACGCAATGTTACGTCATACTGCTATTTGACAGGCAGTCTATCAAGCGACACCCCACCCCCCACGGGGATGGCTTGATAGGCAGACCTGGGTCCTTTCAGAAGGCCCCTCGGCTGCCATGACACCTGCACAGCTCCCCCGATCTCACCGCGGGGGGGCTGTATGGGACCCCCAAACATAGTTGACAGAATTGACAGCGGCATTTAAAGGGTTAATAGCCGCGATCATCTGAACGGCCGATAGCGGGTGTCAGCTGTAATAAACAGCTGACGCTCGCGCTGTATGAAGAGAGGTCGCCCCGCGACCTCTCTTCACACATACCCTGACGCTACATGACGTACGCTTACGTCCTGGAGCAGGAAGGGGTTAAAAAAAAATCCATGCTGTACATTGACCGCAGTGCAGATATTGGATCCATGATGTCCATTTATGCTGTGGATTTTCACTTTGAATTACTCCCATTTTTCTAATGAGCAGTAGAAAATCTGCATGTGACACATACGGCTTTACCACGGCTGACAATGTCACGTGTTGAGGTACCCCTAAACCCTAAGATGACTCTCTGAAATACGCTGCCGTATGTATATTCGGAATAACACTTTCTGACTATTATATGACTTACATCGAACATTTTTAGCTATTTTTTTTCCCTGTGCAAATTCCAGCTCTAATTTCTCATTTCCCCTCAGCTGGTGAGTGTAGGCAATCAGCGGTGATATCTCCAGCACACTGCGTACATGGTGATCGGGAAGCCGGATCTACTTCTGTCATATACTACACAAAAAGCTGTAGCAGAATGGAGGACACTATACAGCAGAACTGAGCAGTGTAGATGTGATCCCAGCAGCTGTGAGATAGTAAAACACTTGCATTTTGTGGCAGCTGCATCTCCTTTCATTGGATGTTTTTCTTCTATCGCATCATTCCAAGTATACTCTACGACACTGTTGCACGAGAAAGCCCCACAAGCTTATGAAAGTCCGGCCTCCTTGACCAGCCCTTGTTCAAAATCGCCCAAATCCCTGGATTTTCTCATCTAATGTGAATTCTCACTGAAAATGATCCATGGAAATTTACGATTTAATGCTTCAGGGTTATTTTCTTTATAATGAACATCCAACTGTGAAAAGGAGCGGGGACTCTAATAAATAGGCCGACTAGCGTAAATGAAGGTTTCGTAAATCCCCTTCACATACACAGATTTTTGGGGGTATATTGTGGAAATGAAAAGCCGAAGCACGTTCTGTATGTTGCATATAAATATTGTAAAATCCATACATGTAAATTACCGTATTTCCCCAAAATAAGACAGGGTCTTATATTAATTTTTTTTGCTCCCAAATATTTTTTTTACATGCATAGCTGCATAGACACTATTTAAAAATCATGCTAGGGCTTGTTTTTGGGGTAGGTCTTATTTTCGGGCATCTACATGTGGACAAGTGTTCGTTTACATCAGGCCAAGAATCGGGCCCATATAAAATAGCCTGTTTGATTAGGTTTTTGTGAGTGAGACGGAGGGGTAGAATAACTTTTTTTTTTTTTTTTTTTTCCCAAGGTGCTAAAAAATGGCTGCAGTGGAGGAAAGAGCTGGAGCTCTTGTGTGACCTGGCGTACTACACGCTGACTACGTTTTCAGGTAAGTTGTAATGCTCTTAGATAAGTGGCACACTTGGTAGTTTTTCTGCCCTATGAGGGAAACATGTTAAGACCGGCGCTTTATACTCTGCAATGTGTGTAACAGGAACTTTACTACAGGCCCGATGTGTGAGTGACAAAGGGGCTCACATCGATGGAAAAACAAAAGCCCGTGGCGGCATCAGGTACAAAACTCAATATTAAAACAAACAAAACTTTATTCCTCCATAGCAGTGTGACGTTTCGGCCACAGATGAGCCTTTGTCAAGCTCAACAAAGGCCAACCTGCGGCTGAAACGTCACACTGCTATGGAGGAGTAAAGTTTTGTTTGTCTTCGGAGGCGCTACGTGTTCAGTGCAGATTAATAATGCCATTTGAGTGAGCAGCTTGCATTATTGGTCTACATTGAACAAGTAGCTCCTCCAAATTATGGTATGGCCCATTGCATTCTACTAGGGTCTACGGCGATTGTGCCCAGCCTGCAGTCTATCAGGTGTTGCATTACTGGCTTCCTCCTGGGGAAACGTTGGTTCCCATTCCTCTTTACGTGGCTGCTGCATTGTTAGAGTCCCATCCTTGTTGGGTACAAGAGGGGCTCATACTGATCACCTGATGGGGAAAACGTTTTTGATGTTGCGCAAGAAACGTTTTTGAGTTTGTTTCCATTTATACAAACTTAACATATCATTAAATGTGATTTCTGAGTGTTTTCAGATTGGGAAGATCCTTTGCTCTAAAACGGTCAGCAATCGGTTTCTCTGATATTGATCTCCAAATTCCCCACAGAGCCCTAGAGCTGCCATTAGAGCAGGGTTTCCCAAAGTGTGCTCCTTGGGGCTCCGTGAGCGATTCAGGGTCTCCGACGGAGGGTCTAGGTCCCCGCTCTACTCACTCCTTTAGTGGTGTCCGGACAGCCTGTACTGAGGAAATGAACGTCCAAGACCTGTGGTTGGCATATCAGCGTGGATCGCATGAGCCGGCTCCCACCATGTAATCGGCATAGCTATGCCGACCGCAGGTCTTGGACGTTTATTTCCTCAGTACGGGCTGTCCGGACACCACTAAAGGAGTGAGTAGAGCGGGGACCAGTGGTGGATTATAATTGGGGCGACCACCCTGGGCCCAAGACGCCAAGGCAGCCCACAGCCGTCCCTATTCTCTCAGCTGGGAGAGAAGTGATGACGTCCTGTTCGCCTATGAGCTCCCATGCAGCAGAGACAGGGAAGGCTGTGTGTAGTAAGTAACTTAACCCCTTCCTCTCCTTGTATCTGAAGAGCATAGCGCATAGGGAAGCCTCTTACTAGTGGGACCGCAGTGGGGGAGCCTCTTACTAGTGGGACCGCAGTGGGGGAGCCTCTTACTAGTGGGACCGCTATCTTAACTAGTTATATCATTTTGTAGATGTAAATATTGTCTCCAGTTTTTTTTTTTTTCCTATTGTTTCCTTTATTAATATATTTCTTATTCATACTTTCGTATACATAGTGTGTGTAATATGCCTCATAGAACATAGAACTAAACCTTTCTTGGGTGGGCTCCACGAAAAATTTTTGCTTCAAAAAGGGCTCCATGGCTGAAAAAGTTTGTGAACCGCTGGTCTAGAGGGAGCTTTCTACCTAAGAAACTGTATGTATTTGGCTCCCCCTAGTGGTGGCAGCAGGCAGCCAAACTTTTTTTTAGTTTGTTATTGTGTATTACAAGAACAGAGCCACCTTTATGCCATAGCCTGTAATTATCCCATAAATGTCTAAGGTGGGTATACCCATTTACCGGAAAGTAGTGCATAAAATCATACAAGTAATTTCTCTACCCTTCTTTGCATTGATTTCTTGCAAGAGGTCCACTGTTAAGGAATGTTATCTTAGTGTCTGTGTGCTTATTTTTAAGGTTACCAAACCCTCGGCGAGGAGTATGTTAATATTGTGCAAGTGGATTCCTCGAGGCGGAAGGTGCCATCCCTGCTGCAGCGCACTTTACTCATCTGCTGTCACACCTTATTCCCCTACCTGCTGGATAAGGAGCTGGTGCGCCTGGAGCATGAGCTGCAGCTAGAGACCGATGGGATAAGGGTGCCACACAGCAACTTGTTTCCTGCGTCCCGTCACCACTCAATGATGTGGAAATGGATCCACAGAAAGATAGCAGTCCTCTCCGACCAGCAGAAAAAGACATTGGTGAAGGCCGTGTATATATTCCGACAGAGCATTACTTTCCTCAGAAGGTTTCATCTGGCCGTATTCTACATGAGCGGAACGTTCTACCATATTGCCAAAAGGATAACCGGTATCACCTATGTAAGCTTCTCATTCTTCATTGGTTTATGTATGTAAAGATTGAGGTTATAGTCCTTCCCTACTGTCCTCTGATGGCAGATGTTGATGAAGATTGGCATGTTGGATTCAACATGCCTTCTCCTCTGGTTTGCCATGGGATATGCAGCACCCCATTGAAATAAACTAAGGGCTCGTTGACCTTCATGTCAGAAGTTCCTTTCAGAACTTCATTTCTGAAAGTCTTCAAGACGGAACGAAATAGTGTTGCATGCCGAGCTGCTTTTGTCTAGTAAATTCCCGGCCAGACGGAAACTGAACAGACCCAATTGGTCAATGGAATCTATTCGGCGCTGTTGGGTTTCATCATACGACTGTTCCATTTGGCCAGAAGCTGCAGACTTCCCACTCCCATACCATTGGGGTCCGTCATGACAGATCTTGCATGCCATTATTTTTGTATCTCTAGTTCTGTGATGGAACAGAAAGGTGGAATGTGTGATTGTTCTCAGTGAGAGAAACCAAATAATCTTGTAGAGATGATACCTTTTTAATACATGATGTTACAGCCAGGTTTCGGATCTTCTATCCATCTTTCCTCAGAAGATCCGAAAGCTCGCTATAACATGTATTTTTGTTGACCACTAAAAGGTATCATATCTACAAGATGACTTGGTTTCTCTTACTGAGAATAATCACACATTGCTCTACTGGCTAACACGGTACCAAACCTTTTTTTTGTCTTAGAAAAGTGGAAAACGCATCAGATGTACACCGAGCTTTAGACCGAAAGTATGAAGTGTGTGTTTTGTTTGTTCATAATTGTAGTTCTTCTATTCTGTGGTCTTGAGATTGCCAGTGTTTCCTTAAAGGGGTTGTCCCGCGAAAGCAAGTGGGGTTCAGCACTTCTGTACGGCCATCTTAATGCACTTTGTAATATACATCGTGCATTAAATATTGGCCATACAGAAGTTATTCACTTACCTGCTCCGTTGCTAGCGTCCCCGTCTCCATGGTGCCGTCTAATTTCAGCGTCTAATCGCCCGATTAGACGCGCTTGCGCAGTCCGGTCTTCTCCCTTCTGAATGGGGCCGCTCGTGCCGGAGAGCTGCTCCTCGTAGCTCCGCCCCGTCACGTGTGCCGATTCCAGCCAATCAAGAGGCTGGAATCGGCAATGGAACGCACAGAGCCCACGGTGCACCATGGGAGAAGACCTGCGGTCCACCGTGGGTGAAGATCCCGGCGGCCATCTTCGCAAGGTAAGTAAGAAGTCACCGGAGCGCGGGGATTCGGGTAAGTACTATCCGTTTTTTTTTTTTTTTTTTTAAACCCCTGCATCGGGTTTGTCTCGCGACGAACGGGGGGGGCTATTGAAAAAAAAAAAAAAAACGTTTCGGCGCGGGACAACCCCTTTAAGTGGCTTGTCCAGACATAACCTCCCACCAGATCTGACATTGACATGCAGAGATGCCACTGCACATTGGGCAGGATATTGGTAGAGATAACCGTTCAGTACCAAGCATTCTCTCCCTCTGTAAAATATGTTTCCATCATGCCCCCCCCCCCCCTCTCCTCCTCTAACATATGTATCCATCGTGTCTCCCTTCTCTCCTCATGTAACATATATAAAGGTTTCCATCATGTCTCTCCTCATCCTTCTCTCCTTCTGTAACATATATAAAGTTTTCTATCATGCCTCCTCTCCCTTCTCTCCTCCTGTAACATATATAAAGGTTTCCAGCATGTCCCCCCCCTCTCCCTTCTCTCCTCCTGTAACATATATAAAGGTTTCCATCATGTCTCTCCTCATCCTTCTTCCCGCCTGTAATATATATATATATATATATATATATATATATATTATAATGTGTGTGTGTATGGTTTCCATCATGTCCCCCTCTCCCTTCTCTCCTCCTGTAACATATATAAAGGTTTCCATCATGTCGCCTCTTCCTTCTCTCCTCCTGTAGCATATATAAAGGTTTCCATCATGTCTCCTCTCCCTTCTCTCCTCCTGTAGCATATATAAAGGTTTCCATCATGTCCTCCACTCTCCCTTCTTTCCTTCTGTAACATATATAAAGGTTTTCATCATGTCCCTCTTCTCTTTTCTTTCCTACTGTAACATATATAAGGTTTTCCATCATATCCCCCTCATTTTTCTCTCCTCCTGTAACATATATAAAGGTTTCCATCATGTCACCCCTCTCCCTTCTCTCCTCCTGTAACATATATAAAGGTTTCCATCATGTCACCCCTCTCCCTTCTCTCCTCCTGTAACATATATAAAGGTTTCCATCATGTCCCCCTCTCCCTTCTCTCCTCCTGTAGCATATATAAAGGTTTCCATCATGTCCCCCTCTTCCTTCTCTCCTCCTGTAACATGCATAAAGGTTTTCATCATGTCCTCCTTCTCCCTTTTCTCCTCTTATAACATATATAAAGGTTTCCATCATGTTGCCTCTCCCTTTTCCCCTGCTCTAAAATATATATACATCCTTCTTTCTTCCAGGCTATACAAATTAAAGGGGTTGTCCCGAGGCAGCAGGTGGGTCTATACACTTCTGCATGGCCATAATAATGCACTTTGTAATGTACATTGTGCATTAATTATGAGCCATACAGAAGTTATAAAAAATTTTATACTTACCTGCTCCGTTGCTGGCGTCCTCGTCTCCATGGTGCCGACTAATTTTCGCCCTCCGATGGCCAAATTAGCCGCGCTTGCGCAGTCCGGGTCTTCTTCTTTTCTGAATGGGGCTCCGTGTAGCTCCGCCCCGTCACGTGCCGATTCCAGACAATCAGGAGGCTGGAATCGGCAATGGACCGCACAGAAGCCCTGCGGTCCATGGAGACAGAGGATCCCGGCGGCCATCTTCAGCAGGTGAGTATGAAGACGCCGGACCGCCGGGATTCAGGTAAGCGCTGTGCGGGTGGTTTTTTTAACCCCTGCATCGGGGTTGTCTCGCGCCGAACGGGGGGGGGGGGGGGGGGTTTAAAAAAAAAAAAAAAACCCGTTTCGGCGCGGGACAACCCCTTTAAGTTCTTTAAGTCTTCCCTGATCATTTTTTTTTTTTTTTGTTCTTCGGGTTTCCCAGCCGTCTCTGGACTTGTTGTATTTTATCAATGTCTTTCTATAGGTGAGGTCTCTAGAACTGAACACAGTATTCCAGATGTCTCACCAGAGCTCTATACAGTGGGATCACAATCTCCCTCTTTCTACTGGTTATACCTCTCACTATGCAGCATAGCATCGTACTCTGTCTTAGCCATCTCACTACACTGTGGACCCATTTTTGAGGCTGTTAAAAATCAGAACCCCTAAATCCTTCTCTTCTGAAGTCCTGGATATCCCAAAATGATAGTCTGAGTATTTCTTCTCCCTAAGTGCATTATTTTACATTTGGAAACCTTAGACTGCAGTTTCCATTGTTTTGACTATTTATCAAATGAGGCCAAATCTTTCTCCATGTTCCAGACACCATCAGGAAGATCTACCGTCCGGTGCACCTTTGTGCCAACAGACAAACCTCACCTGTTAAACCTTCTCCTATGTCACTTATAAACATGCTAAAAAGAATAGGACCCAGGACAGACCCTTGTGGTCACCACTCGTAACTCGCCCCGTTCAGATCTTCTGACCAACTGCAAATCCACTGGATTATCGAAGGATTAAGTCCAATTTTCAATAACTGATCTGAGTTCTTTTTTTTTTATTTTTTATTTTTATTTTTTTATATGAAACTGTATCCGAGGCTTTACTGAAGTCCAGATAGGTGATGTCTGCGGCACCACCTTCATTAGTTTAACCTGATCTGCTCTCAGTAAAGCTGTACTGTTTAGGGTTAAGTGGCCAAATATCCTCCTTTTGAAGTTTCCATTAATTTAACTACCACAGATGTCAGACCAACTGGCCTGTAGTTCCCAGCTTGTTTACTACTCTTTATTATGGATGGGTACAACATTTGCCTGCTAGAAGGGACTGATTAAACAAATCAGTTAAAAATGTGGCAATCACTAATTGGAGTTCTTTAAGAACTCTGCGAAGGATGCCATCTGGGCCCATCGCCTTATGCAAGTTCACCTAAACACTCGATCTGAGCCTTTTCAAGTAGAAGTGCAAACCTATCATTCTGAAAACTACAGAACAAAAGAAGCTATTCAAATGGTCCATTTTTTTGGCGTTTTGCCAGTGAGAAAGCACTGCGTGAACCCACACTTCATGTATCTCTATAGTATACAGGGCGTGGGTGGGTACTTGGCAGGCAAGGAAACCCAGCCGTGTGATGGAAGTGAAGTTTTGTGGTGCAGACATAATGATATGACGGGTGTTCATGACTGTATTTTCTTGCAGCTCCGTGTACGCGGGACACCTGGGGATGATGGGATTGTGCGTAAGAGCTACAGCCTCCTCGGCGCCGTGTCGGTGGCTCATCTCATGTTGCTGGTCTTCATCCAGATGCAGAGCGTTCAGCAGAAGCAGGAGGCGCAGCCGAAGTTTAAACTCCACCGAAGAATGTCTTACCAGAGGTAAAAATCCCTGCCGGCCGTATTTGTGCCATGACGTAATATAGTTCAGTGTTCTCTAACTCCAGTCCTCAGGGACCCCCAACAGGTCATGTTTTCAGGATTTCCTCAGTGTCGCACAGGTGATGTAATTATTGTCGGTGCCTCAGACATTGCCACAGGTGTTCTTACCATAGGATGTGATAGACATGATGATTAGTCAGTGTAAAATGTCTGTCGATTTGTACTAAACTAGACGTATTATGTGTGTTTTGTGACTTCAGCCTAATGTGGAACTCTGCTGCATAAGGAAAGAGTTAAATCACAGTGTTATATGTTATTGCTTGAGTGTTTTCCCAGTCCTCCCCATCCCCCACACAGAATCTTCTTGAATAAAGAGATATCTACTTTCAGTTACAGTTTTAAGCACATGTTTGTAAGACAAAGACTTGCTTATACATTGGACTTGAGAGAAGGTGGGCAGGAAGGAGGGGGGATTCTATATGATCCGACAAATGAGAATCCTATATGTTACTGATGTAACCTGTTGCACGCCCATTGTATGTCTTTACAATAAAAGGGGCTGTCTGGGTGTTTCTGACCAGAGAGCCATTTTGGATATGAGACTGATCGCTTGTGTCTGATCTGCTCGATGATGTGTGCACACTATACAATTCGGAAGCTACAAAATACCCCGAAATCTGCTGGAGAAAACTATAATCCAGATCAAGGATATCCTGAAAACATGACCTGTTGGGGGTCCCTGAGGACTGGAGTTGGGGACCCGTGATATAGTTCCTTCCTTCATCCCATTATTGATGGTTTTCTTTGTTTTTAACACTTTGCCTGTAAGTTGGAAAAGTGGGACACGTTCCAGGCAATTGTATATTTTCTGCAACATCTGAGCCCAACTGTGACCCCTGGATGTCCGTCAGTTATACAGAATATATTGATACTACAGCTTTGTAACATTGCTGGTCTCCAATAGTCCCAGGTCTTTTCTTGATATTGGCATGGACAAAACATCACTAACACGGGTCTGTTCATCGTTGGTCCCTCATTGTGTCCCATTGGTATCACGTCATTGCCTATAGTTTGTGAGCAGTGAAGACCTGATGCTTGCAAGGTTCAGCTGTTGGCATATCCTGGAAGGCTCGTAAGGTATTTTAGATTCCCTACTTTTGTTCAGAAAACCGTGTGGCAGATTTTTCCATAAGGGTGCTTTTGAACGGGCCAATCTTTTGGGCATCAGATGCCTGATGGCTTGTTCCAGCCATAATCCTTCTTGTGCTTTTACACAGGAACGGGCATCACTAACTGACTGGAGGTGGAGTGGGTCGGATCATGCCCGCCTGCCTCTAATCAAAGTAAGCATGGAAGTCATTCATAAGTGGTACTGCCCGTTTACACGAAACGATACGCTGTTTAGTTTTCTGTGTGCACCGACTGAACGACAAGTAAAAGACTTCCCGTTGGTCATGCAGTCGGTGCATGCATACACACTGAACGATAAGCGCAGGAATCTAAACTAATCGTTCCATGTAAAATCAACTCTGTAATCGGAGCACCTCAGTAGCTGCAGTCGGTTAATCGGATAACACTATTGTATTGGGTCTGTTGCAGACAAACTTAATGTTCTGCATTTTAGTGTTCAGATTACAGCAGCAACGTCCAGATCTCTACAGAGCCATGGTCAGCGCATTGTAAGGTCTGAATCCAACTTCAGTGATGCGTCATTTATATAGCATTCATAATGGGAAAGTCCAAATGACACTTCGATATTAAAATCGTCTTCTGTTCTAGAGCACCGCCTCATGAGAAATCGCACCAGCGGCCTTCAAAATGCACATTATGCTTAGAACATAGGCGGCACGCGACGGCAACCCCGTGTGGACACCTCTTCTGCTGGCAGTGCATCACTGAATGGTGTAACACCAAGGTGAGAACCCACTGAAATCTTTCCTCTTAGGGATCGCCGACTTCCCATCTCATCAAAGCTAAGTCACTTTTTGCAATGAGGAGCTGTACATACACTGAATGATAACTCCATTAGGAACACCTGCTCAATGCCGGGTTGGTCCAGCTTCTTAGGTGATCATGGATTTCAGATGTCGGGGAACAGATTCCACAAGTGGGTGAACATCTTCCATACTCAATGCCAGCTATGCCTGGGGCAGCACCTCTGTCAGTTGGTGCACATTTTGCAGATAAGTGGGAGCAGGTCTTGCAGCCCTTTCCAGCATATACCAAACATGTTCAATTGGGGTACAGTCTGGTGAGTTTAGGGGCCAAGGAAAATATGGGTGCAGATGGTCAGCTAACAGGGTCCTGTAGCGTCTATCAAGGTTTGTAGTATGATGGTCAGTGGTTCTAGGCCATGCCAGGTAGCTGCTCCTTGGACCATGACACCGCCACACCAGCCTGTTGAAAACGAGCGGCTTGATAGACTGCCTGTCAGATTGCAGTATAATGCAATACTGTGGTATTACATTATACTGCAGGAGCGATCAAAGGATAGCAAGTAGAAGTCACCTATGAGGACAAAAAACTCTAAAAAGCTGCAGTTAGTATGTCAAATGTTAAAATTCATGATGGTACAATTAGACTGAACTAGTATGGCTGGTTTGGAAGGGTTGCCAGAAGAAAGCCTTCTTTTTCCAAAAAAACACTGTTGCATCAGAACAAACCACACATGGCTTCAGGAACAATGTACTTTGGACAGATGAGACCAAAGTGGACATGTTTGGCCCATTTGGCGAAAATGAAATGCAGCATACCGGCACAAACGCCCTATAACAACTGTCAGGCACGGTGGTAGAGGTGAGTTGGGCTTGTTTTGCAGGAATAGGACCTGGGTACCTTGTAGTCATTGAGTCGGCCATGAACTGCTCTGAATATTAAAGTATTCTAGAGTCATGTGAAGCCATTTATCCAAAAACTAAAGTTTGGCCGAAACTGGGTCATGCAGCAGGACAACAATCCCAAGTGCACCAGCAAACCTACGTCATAGGGGCTGAAAAGGAATCTGCAATGGCGCAGTCCGAGCCCAGGCCTCAACCCGACAGAAATGTTGTGGTAGGACCTTAACAATTTGTATAGATAAGTCCTTGTGGATGCACCCTGCAGCTGGGACGTATAGCTACGTCCTCCACTTTAGTGGCAAATCTCACTCTATAGCTCTGCCAGTATAGAGATTGGGTGGCACTGTCAGTTTACAGGGAGTTGTAGTAATGGGCTCTCCGCAATGAGAAGTAATAAACATGGCGGCCAAAGTGAGCTGAATTACCAGCCAATCACAGGAGCTTCCAAATATAAATGCCATTGTATTCCAGTGATAAACTAACTGGAGTACACATCTGGTGTTACAGGAGTGTGAGTGTTTTCAAACTACACTGAATTTGAGTGTCAGACCCTTGTGGTCACCACTTGTAACTCGCCCCTGTTCACATCTTCTGACCAACTGCAAATCCACCGGACTATTACACTGTCCGGGTACCATAAGGGAGCAAAATCCATGACCCCTGAAAATAAAGGGTATCAAATAAAAAAAACAAATAAAATATTGACCCTTAGAATGTAATGTTGATGCAGACATTTAGGCATCAAGTGCCTTGGTCACGAGTACATAAACAAATGCCCACAAACCTCAATGAACTCTGTAAAACAAGTGCTGCCAAAATTCCTCCAGAACGATATGAGTGACTGGTCATATAGAGAACGATTACTTTAGGTTACTGCTACCAAAGGTGGTTCTCCCAGCTGATTCATGGGGTGTACTTAATTTTTCACACCCTGCTTCTGTATTTTGGCCTAGTATTTGTTAAATGCTGTAAAAAATGAGAAACAGTGCTTTTCCTGGACTATCATTGGATTATCATATGACAAGAAGCAAAATGATCCTTCATATTTTGTCGGAGGGGTAGACAAAATAAATATTCACAAGTGCCCCGAGGAGTCCCCAATCATCCCATATCCAGAGAGCATTAAATATGCGGATGCCGTCAGTAATGGCGTTTATTTTGTGGTGATGCTGTGTAGTATCTGTCGCAGTAACGGGTTCCCTGTTCCCAAGTCTGTGCTGCATGTGTAAGACATCTTATTCCTACACGCTGATCTTACAGCATGTCAGACGTCACAGATGTGTCTGCAGGATGGAAGTGATGCGCTGTGGGAGCCGTATGTTTCGCAGCCGAGCGCTTTACTTCACGCTCGCTGTGTTGGCTTCTGCATTATGCCGTTACATCAAGAATGGTGTGGTACGCAGAATGTGCTGTAATCGCCTAATTAATTTCTATGAGATGTGTCTGGGAGAAAGAAATGACGCGCCATCTGTGCCCCTGATCAACGCGCTTCCGAATAATTATGTGCATCTTATTCCTGACTTAAATGGGTCACTAAAGAAGAGGACGGGAGCAGAAACCGCTTTATAACGGTTAATGCCCCCAAAATCGTAGATCTATCACATGTCTGACGGAGAGGTTTAATTAGTGTGATCTGATCAGCCTCCTTATGTGCTACACATCTGAGTTATTGGACGTGTGCATCGAAGTACTTGTTTAGATAGAATGCCGAATTACACTAGTCTGACGGTGGAAGCTTTTCAGCCTAAACCGGGTAGCTAATTGCTGGACTAGAGGCGCAGCCACCAGTTTGTTCATCTCTTGCCAGGACACTGCTATCCCACCTGACAGTATGGGGCCCCCGTTTTCATCATAGGTGACAGCCCTAAAGGTGGGAGCTGTCCAAACTATCATACATTTATGGCATAAGTATACTTTATATTTAACTCCTTTACGGCCCAGGACGTGTATATATACATCCTGGATGCTCAGGGTTTGTATGGAGCCGGATTGGGAGCTGATCCCACTCCATACACTGTTAGTGTCGGCTGTCTGACTCCAGGTGGCCAACAGTTATGATCACGATTTATGCTCTTTGCAACTATTTACCCTTTTTTAAAATTTGACAGTGGCATTTACATTCCCCCGATCTGAGTTTGGGGCTTCCAAACTGCTCACCCGCAATGAGAGCGAGGTGCTGTTCCGTTGTCATTGGAGTTGCGGGGGCCTTCTGTATGTATTTCTGACCTGCTAAAACAGGACCGTGACCTGAGGATCCTGTAAAATGTTCTATATGGGAACAGAATATATTTTGATAAATATATTACACACCTTGACATACTCCCCTGTCAGGTCCCGAACCTACTTCCAGATCTGTGGAAGACCTCGAACAGTCAGCATCCCCCGCTGTTGACGATGGTGCTCAAAGAGCACCGCATCCACACATGGGCTCCTTTACCTTCTGGAAACAGGTTAAAGTCACATGGAGAGTAAGGGGGATGCCCCAATCCTTTGAAGATCGTTAAAATTATGATAGACCACAACATCCAATGGTGACACTATTCCCTCTGATGCGTTTCCACTGTTGTCCAGCACCCTTAGTCGTAGCAAATGAATCAAAAACAATACAGAATATTTAAGAGCGCAACACCTGAAGCTATTGATCGCCACCCAAAAGACAAAAAAAAAAACAAACACATGTTCCTGATCACATGATCTAAGGTCAAGTATCCAAATATGCCAAAATTTTTAAGATGAAACTAAAGTCCAACTAAAAATGTTGCAACAGTGTGGTAATCGCAGATATCGTACCTCAATAGAACATCACATGTTAAAAAAATGTGATCACACCTAAATTAACCCTTCACTGCATGAACTTCCAGAAACATAACAAAAATTTCTAATCTATGTAAGAATCCTAGAATGGTAGAGTTGGAAGGGACCTCCAGGGTCATCGGGTCCAACCCCATGCTCAGTGCAGGATCACTAAATCATCCCAGACAGATGTGTATCCATCGAATCATAGAATGGTAGAGTTGGAAGGGACCTCCAGGGTGATTGGTTCCAACCCCCTGCTCAATGCAGGATTCACTAAATCATCCCAGACAGATATTTGTCCAGCCTTTGTTTGAACATTTCCATTGAAGGAGAACTCGCCACCTCCCGTGGTAACCTGTTCCACTCATTGATCACCCTCACTGTCAGAAAGTTTTTTTTCTAATATCTAATCTGTGCCTCCTCCCTTTCAGTTTCATCCCATTGCTTCTAGTCTTTCCTTGTACAAATGAGAATAGGGCTTATCCTTCTGCACTGTGACAGCCCTTCAGATATTTGTAGACAGCTATTAAGTTTCCTCTCAGCCTTCTTTTTTTGCAAGCTAAACACGTTCCTCATAGGACATGATTTGCAGACCGCTCACCATCTTGGTAACTCTTCTCTGAACTTGCTCCAGTTTGTCTGTCTTTTTTTTAAAGTGTGGTGCCCAGAACTGGACACAGTATTCCAGATGAGGTCTGACTAAGGAAGAGTAGAGGGGGGATGGTGACCTCATGTGATCCAGACTCTATTCTTCTCTTAATACATCCCAGAATTGTGTTTACCTTTTCGGCTGCTGCATCACATTGTTGACTCATGTTCAGTTTGTGATCTATTAGTATACCCAAGTCGTGTTCACATGTGCTGCTGCTTCGCTCAATTTCTCCCATTCTGTACATGCTTTTTTTCATTTTTCTTGCCCATATGTAATCGATATAATCTGCAACCCATCAAGTGGCTGCTCTGAAAACCAGGTAGTTATAGCAATGGAGTGTCTCATATCTGTTACACCATGCGGTAGAGAGGCAGAAAAAGTCCTTTAAGAAATATATGCAAATGTGTACTGTATCACATATGATACAAAATTCTGTGAGCACATTCGCACTACAGATTTAACCACACCGGCGATGATGCGGCTCCCACAGCGTTTCTGCAGTGATGATTGCTGAAGGGCCATGGGACAGATGGCTGCTATCGACTTCAATGAAAGCCACCCGTGTGTAGCCCGCTCAAAAATAGCGCATGTTGGGATTTTCTCCTCTTCCAACGCCGTGTATATACCAGTAGATCACTTAAAAATATACATCTACCCTCAATGGCAGATACTCCAAAAATCAGAAGCATGGATATATTGCTCCTCTAAGTCCAAATGGTGCAACTGTTTTATGATTTGTGATCTAAAGAGCTTCCCCTTTGTAATAAAAGGTGCCTCAGTCACCACCTTGAACCAGTTTTCTCACTTTTTTAAATACCAAGTAGTTTTAAGACAACAGATCTATCATGATGAATTATGAAACGCCTAGAGGCAGCGGTAACATTTTGACTAGCGGAAGAACAAATATTAAGATGTTCCAAACACCTCACTCTGAGCTTCCTACCACTGCAGCCAATCTAGATCCCATTACAGAGCAGGCATTCTGAGCCATACATTACATAATCCGAACTACAAGTGATATATTGTGTGACAGGGAGACCTTTCAGATTGTCACTGCTATAACATTCCTTCACCGGCTTCACAAGTGACCGGGTTCTACACAAGTACCACATTTTGTGGGGGCAAGGGGGGGGGGGGGGGAAATGGTGCTCCAAATAGAACCCATTCACATGTGGTGAAGAAATATTACACATTATAACATTTCCTCTAAATCTGTGCATACGATTCTGACAGTACACCTGAAAATGTGAAAAATAACTAGCGGACAGGTTGCATGCAACGTTTCTAAGCACAGATACTCTTGGCCACAAGCTGTGTAGAATCATATGATAGGATGGTAGAGTTGGAAGGGACCTTCAGGGTCATCGGGTCCAACCCCCTGCTCAGTGCAGGATCACTAAATCATCCCAGACAGATGTCTGTCCAGCCTATGTTTGACCACTTCCATTGAAGAACTCACCCCTCCAGTGCAGATTAGGGTGGCCCATAGAGAGATGTCAAAAAATAAAGTGGCAACTATGCAGCGAGACACCTTCCCAATCTGTTACATCGGCTAATAGTAATGTTGGGGTAAAGTGTTAGCTTTAAATTCCCACTGCAAGATGGGGCTCAAAACTGATGTCTATTAAGAGACATGGCGCTGATGCTCAAGATTTACAGCATTAATAACAATTCGCTTTTGCAAAACAACCACTATAATTTGAAACCTTAAAGTATTGATAATGGCGTTTGTCCTGACAACCTACACATTTGTGCTGTTCCTACAAAAATACCTCCAGATATATGAAAAAAGTCAAAATTATGACCTACTTGTCAGTCAGCGCTTAAAGGGGTTGTCCCGCGGCAGCAAGTGGGTCTATACACTTCTGTATGGCCATATTAATGCACTTTGTAATGTACATTGTGCATTAATTATGAGCCATACAGAAGTTATAAAAAGTTTTATACTTGCCTGCTCCGTTGCTGGCGTCCTCGACTCCATGGTGCCGACTAATTTTCGGCCTCCGATGGCCAAATTAGCCGCGCTTGCGCAGTCCGGATCTTCTTCTTTTTATGAATGGGATCGCTCGTGCAGGATGCCGGCTCCGTGTAGCTCCGCCCCGTCACGTGCCGATTCCAGCCAATCAGGAGGCTGGAATCGGCAATGGACCGCACAGAAGAGCTGCGGTCCACGGAGGGAGCAGACCCCGGCGGCCATCTTCAGCAGGTGAGTATGAAGACGCCGGACCGCCGGGATTCAGGTAAGCGCTGTGCGGGTGGTTTTTTTAACCCCTGCATCGGGGTTGTCTCGCGCCGAACGGGGGGGGGGGGGGGTTAAAAAAAAAACCAAAAAAAACGTTTCGGCGCGGGACAACCCCTTTAAGGACTGGACAGCAGGCTTCTCGGTAGTCTGACATTATGGGGTTAAAGGGACAATTAGCAATGTTTGATTCTAAAGGCCCGTTTAGACACAACGATTATTGCTCAAAAGCCGTCTTTTGAGCGATAATCGTTGTGTCTAACTGCACTGATATTGTGCAGTTTTTGTTATCCTGTCGCTCATTGTTGTCTTTCAGCAAGCTGAAAGATCAGCGATCAGTTATTAGGAATTCACAGCGGGATACAGCTGATACTATTGTTTCAGCTGGATCCGCTCCCTGATAACAGGCTGGGTATGAAGAACAGAGCAGTCCAGCTCTGTTCTCCATACCCTGCTTGGAGTGCTTGGCTGTATAACAGCCGGGCCCTCCGTGCAGAAAACATCTGGATGCTGAAGGCAAGCGGGGACACTCCGCTTGTCTTCTGCATCCTCTGCTCCCAGCGCTCGGCTATATAACAGCCGGGCGATCAGAGTGGGGGAACAGCTGGATGCAGAAGGCAAGCGAGGACATCCCGCTTGTCTTCTGCATCCTCCGCTGGCAGCGCGAGGTGATCGCTCATCTTGAGTAGTGATCTTGCGCTGTAAATGACACAACGATGATCGCTCCAAAGTCGCTTGGACGACATCTTTTGAGCGATTTATCGTTGTGCCCAAATGGGCCTTAAGGCTTTGTCCACATCAAACGCTGCATGTACTAGTAGTTGACATGGATTTCGCCCCTTCTTGTGAAGAGGTGATATCAGTGCTGCAAATCTGGATAAATCTGCATCCTACATATATGGAATCCACACTGCATGTCAAATGTTTGACAATCTCCTCCAAGTGACCTGTCCTGTAAATGTATATTTTTTTTATAAATATTTTTACATGTACATTTTTCTTTTATAACCCTACCCCAAATTTAACATACTTTCTTTGGAAGCATGGGGGCACCTGGATGCACTCTTTCTACTAACACCTCATGCCCACGGCTGGGTCTGATTCCGCTGCGAAATATCGCAGTGGAATCAGAACCGGCGCCCCCCCCCCCCCCCCCCCCAGAGACCCGCATACTCGCGCCTCTGCATCCGCCGCGAGTTTCTCACCCAGTGAGCTGGTGCCCGTGCGCAGTGCAGCACATGACACGCCGCTGCTGGGCGGTAATGCGGATTCTCGCGGTACCTCCATTGTGCTCACAGCGGAAGTATTGTGGGACTGACTACTTCCATTGACTGCAATTTTTTTTCCCGCATAGAATAGAACCCGCTGTGATTCTCCCCCGCGAGTGGGAATTTGCAGTTGATTTACACTCATGGGCAGGGGAGAATCCTCTACCACAGCATGGCTATGGACTGACATTACTGCGGAATTCACAGCGGGTATCTGACCGCGATTTCTGCAGCGATAATCCATCTATGGGCATTACCCCTAAGATGGCACTTTGGCTATTAATGGGACACCTGGTTGTAACGGTAAGAAAACTTGGAAAATGTGTCATTTAGGTGAATGGGTTACCTTTGCTTACATAGTGAGACGCTAAAACCTCGTCTGCCGCCCCGAACGGTTTGTCCGTTTTATACTTTTTGGCTGCTACGTCCTTCGCGTTGTGCAGCCCTGATGTAGGAGGGGCTGTCTTACCATGCAGACCCACCTCTATATGCTCTGTTGGGACACATGGATCTCACCATAGAGGTAGTCACTTGTAGAGGTAGGTTGTCTCTCTGAGCTGGAACAGTGGATCCAGCCTGTCCATGCACTGTATGGTTGGCCATTTGTTTGCGCACCCACCATGTAATACTTCTTCTAGTTAAACCAAGTAAGTGAAGTATATTCAGTCTTAGTTCTTGTATATCTGAATAGTATTGGATGTTTTCCCATCTATGTCCAGAATTCTGTACTAATCATGTGACCCCCTCCCTTTGCAGGCTGAATGCCCCTTATGTCGGGAGAAATTCCACCCCCAGAAGCTGGTCTACTTGCGGCACTACCGATGACTTTCCTAAATGCTCGCTCCAACTCAAGGGCTTCACCAGTCGTCGTCTTAAGCAGCTGCTTCGCTCCTCACATTTAGGGTTACGTTTTTCTAACCCATTACATGAAAGCACAACTACTCCAGGCCAAACTAACAGTCCGAGGTTTACAGGATATAATAATGTACTGACTGATCAGAGATACGTAATTTATTTTCAATTTAAACCTAAATCTATTTGTATGAGACTTGCGGATTGTGATGAGTCTAACCTCTAGCAGTAAACGATCAGCTTGTTATATTCACAGAACGTTATGTAGTCCTCGTATCGACTGCTGCATGATGTTTGCAGTAACCTAGTCTCTATCGCCACCTGCTGGCTACTCCATAGTACGGTTTAGCAGACTATTTACATGTAATCCCCCAGAGATGGCTGGTATTGCACAAATATTGTAGCACTTGTTAAGCCAACCCTCTGGAGAACGGTTCGGGCATGTAAGTGAATCTGAGCCTTTTGCAAAAATGTTAACCTAGTTGAAAAATCGCTTGCAACTTTTTTTTCTCCATAAGGGAGGTGCTTTGAAGTCTCCATGTAGCTCCAGCTTTACCCCCCCCCCCCCCCCCAGCAGTTAGGACGAGCTCAGCTTGTTCTCCAGGAAAAGGACATTGCAGTTTTTGACAAACTGAATTTGTTCAACTTCAGACGGCTGCAGCTCCAGTTCTATCCGGGCTTCCCACATGCTCTTTGTGTTATTTTTAAAGCTAAAATTCTTGGTTTTAAAATAAGTACAGGAGCTACAGCAGTTTGAAGTGGGATCGGCAATACTGAATTTACAGCTGTCCCTTTTTAGTATGAATCTCCTGCCTCTCCCCTCTGTCCCAGGGGAGCGGTGACATGAACTTTTGCGCATGTTTTCACACACCCCCCCCCCCCCCCCCTATCAATCAGAGACCAGATTTTCTCTCTGATTGTCATATATGGGCTATTTTCCAGAAGTCTTTTTCCCTTTACACAAGGCTTTAACTATTGAACCCCAAAACAAAACACGACACATAATTAATTAGTATCGCCACATCCATAACTATCCGTACTATAAAATATAATATCTATCCCACACTGTGAATGCTGTAAAAATCCCCCAAAAATGGAGAAATCCCCCCCCCCCCCCCCCCCAATGCCCCAAAGTAAAAAACTGATAAGTTATTACCTATTAAAACTAGAACTTGTCCCGTAAAACCCAAGCTGTCCTACAGCTACACGGATGAAAAAATTTAAAGTTATGACTGTTGGAACACAAGGGGAAATGAATAGCTTATTCTTAAGGTTAAAAAAAACACATTTTTTTTTAACCCCTTAATGCCCTTAAGGCAATTAAGTTCTGTGCCAAATATATTTACACGAGGCATAATTTCAAAATCTACAATTAAAGTGTTCTTTAGTAGTCACACTAAATTTGGGAAGAACCCTCCTGAAAAGTCAGAATCCACTTCTGCGGTAGGTGCCTGTCAGTGTGTGTGTATATACTGTATAATTTGGCTGCTGCACGCTTTGTCATGGGACTGTGACTTTGTTTTATGTATCTCACCCCCGAGTCATGAGATGTTTAAACTATATGATCACATCTGATGTCCTAGAGCCATTCTTACTGTGATAATATACATAGTAGAGTTCTAATTTCCCCTATGTACACAATGTATCTATACTTCTGTCTACCCAGAACTCATTGGCTCTCACTAACCCCCCCCCCCCCCCCCCCCTCAGGAAAAAAAAAAGGTTAGGCATAAATAGTATCTCATAAAAAAACAAAACACCCCTTTCTGCTTATAGAGCCTAGGGAATAATGATGTAAACCACCTTTGTGCAAGTACTTGATAGAGGACCTGGTGTAGCCTAGAGATCATAAGAGACTTCAACTCTTTTGTTTTGCACCTTCACTGTTAAAGGATTATTCTCATTTCAGCAAGTATACCCCATCCACAGGATCGTTGGGGTTCTAACTGCTGGGGCTCCCACGGACCTGAGACTTTTCCATGTCCAGTCCCAAAGTATTTGGTGTGGTGGCCACCCATGCGTGTGCTCCTCCAGTCTATTTGCTTCAAAATCACTGTTGGAGGTTGCCTCGTGCTTCACTGGTGATCCATTTAAATGAATGGGGGCGTGCATGCAAGTACGCTTCTGCCAATGCTTTTGGGCCTTCCAGAGATGGAATCTTGAGATCACTTTGGATTCCAAGATTGGAGCCCCCCCAATCTGCAGGTTGCCCCTTATCCTGTGGATATAGGGTAACTTGAGCACTGCAGGTGGCAAGAAAGTCATAAGTTGGTAGAAATGATATAGAATACAACAATACTAAATGATACTACCTTACAATCAGTAGTTTGTAGTATTCGTAGTAGGCAATGTACATAGCTTCAGTCTCTAATGAGGGTATTTACCACTTCCTATGGGGGATCTATTGACCAACCCATAAATAACAATTTGCACATACTGGAGTGCGATGCCAAGAAATTATCAGCCATTGACTACTATTGATCTGTGCCAGGCGTCGCCCTAATGACTGTTTTTAATGTTTGAAATTTAACTGTGATTTCATAATGTTTGATTAATATGTAAGAGTCTAGAAAGACCAAAGGTTGTGTTCACACGGGACACTGGTTCACCGGAGAGTCAGGTATGGAATGTTAGTCGGAGTTGGCAGAATGGGTTGGGACTTGTTATACACTGATACTGAATATGGTGTATGTCATTGAGGACAGGTTGTGTAAAGATTCAGGGGGAAACCCTCTAATGGTTTGTATTGAAGAAAGATCTGCAGCATGCTCAGCGGATCCTGTAGGTAGGGCTAGGGGTTTCCTTGAATGTAGCGCTCCTAGAGCAAAACTAGAACTGTGAAACAGAACCTCGCTTGGAAGTTGGCAGCCAACACGCAGTTTCACGTGTGCACCATACTAAGGGCCAAAAGGCACAAAATATTTATCTTCATGGAGCCTAACCTCACACCCACATGATTCCTTTAACAGTTGTCTACTGAACTCTCTCTGGCACCAGGTTCATGCTGCCCAAACCATGAGCAGCATGAACCCGGGACGGATATGTACATTTGGGCCATCTGTTTGTTTTATTCTGAAACACTGCTGTGTTTCAGAGGAGAAAAGAAAAAACCTCCTTTTAGAAGTTTTACTTAAAGGGGCTTTACAGGGATAGGTTGTCAATAGTTGATCGACTGGGGTTTATTCGCTCGTGGTCCTGACCGATCAGCTGATTGTGCGCCCGTTGACACTGCTGCAAATGCACAGAGAGCAGAGCAGAAGTCTCTGCTTCAACCTCTGTGAAGTGGCTGGTGCTTGAAACTACAGCCAAGGCCCCTATTGATTTCAGTGAGAGCTGCACTTGCAGTTACAAGATCCGGCCACTTCAGAGGTTGGAGCTGAGACCTCAGCTCTGACCTCTGTATTTGCGGTGATGTCAGCGGGCGCACAATCAGGTGATTAGTCAGGACCCTAAGCGTCTGACTCCAGCCGATCAACTATTAATGACCTATCCTAAAGATGGATAAAAAATTGTATTGTTCCTAGAAAACCCCTTTAACCCTTTCCAATCCACTGTCTGACCTCTGAAGACATTATGATTTAAGGCTGTACAGCTCCGATGTTGGAAGACGTCCGTCGGGGTTCTCTTACTGTATATTGCCAGCCTCTCTGCTGTGGGAGCCTATCCAATGTGTCACCTCATGCAGTACTGGCTTTAGCCAGCAGATAGCGCCGTTGTATAACGGTAGAAAGAGTAAGCACCCTAGGAAAACTGGGATACAAATTGGATTGGAAAGGGTTAAAGCTCAAGGGGAAAGGGGGGAGCCAGACACATACAACTCAAGAGCTGTTTCAAGTTAGACCACTAAATATGTTCTTTTTGGAATGCAGCAGTTTCAGAATAAAACCTGCATGGGTGTGATGTGCATATCTGTCCCAAGTTATTGCTGCTTGTAGTTTGGGCTGCATAAACCCAGGGATGGGTTCTTCTTTAAAAAAAAACAAAAACACTTTTTTATGCAGTTTTGACATAGCCCAATCATTGGGCTTTGTAAAAGGGCCAATGATCAGCTGACAGATGAGCAAGTGCCTGTTCATTGGCTCACTGGCTTGTTTATACACTAAATTTTAAAGGATGTGTGCAACCAACAATAACGGTATGGGGTGGATGATACTGAACATAAGCACTCGTTCATCTTTGAGTACAGGGGCAAATTATGGACATGCTCATTATCAGTCAGCATAGACATAATTGTCTGCCTGTGTATAACCACCCTCACATATAATCCCATTTTGTTAGAGAGATGCCAGACTTTGCTAGCAGGCTCCCCAACAGATTCCTTACCCTTCATGACTAACAGGGCAAAAAGGCTGTCTGTCTTGTAGTTTCTGCTCTGGATGATGAGATGAGGATCCTGATTCAGTAACTTCTCTCCATTAAATGGGTTCCTACTTCATGATTGGCTTATTGTCGAGGGTCCCTTCTCAGCCGTTCAGAGCATTCCAACAATCAGCTAATGGAAAGATGGAACAATACCTCTACAGCCCCACATAGTGGAAGGCAGCATTCCTGTAAGTAACAAGGACTGGGAATTGTAAGCCAAAGCCAGAATAACCATACATAGCTGTTTCAGGGTGACTGCCTCATCAGTGTCCAGTAGGTTTCTGGCACACTGATGAGGGGCAAGCGCCTTGAAACATCTGTCTGTGTATGGTTATTCTGGCTTCGGCTTGCAATTCCCAGTCATTGTTATAAGGCATGTCTAACACTGACCCTCCAGGTATGCTCCTTTCCAACAGGTGGTGCTGTGGAGGTATTGTTCCATCTCCCCATTTGCATAAATTTCCCAGAGGAGCATGGGATGGCCTTAGACGGCTCCTCGCACACCTTCTAGGTGCTCTCCTTAAGGAGAACCAATCAGCTGTAATGTGTGAGGGAACCCTGGGAGTAATTGCAGCACCACTATCAGGGAAAGCACTACACCGTGCCCATCCATGTGTTGGCTAGGCGCTGGCTGCACTTTTTGAGCGCTGGTTCTTCTGTTGTCCTGTGTGAACTTGGCCTGAAGATTCTGCAACGTATTTAACTGTATGTCTAACTTATCATTTCTGTGAGATTTAATTGTTTTTCAATGGAAGAATTGATATTTAATTGCATTAATACTGTTTGAATAAAACTTGTTTGTAAGTGAAATGTTTTTGCACCTTCTATCTGCACTCTGGACACTCTTCATTTTTCATGACATTTGGCCTAAAAATATTCATTAGGGTTTGTTGGTCTGATCCAATCGTGGAACATCCATATCATCAACCCAACATGAGGGTGCTTTCACATGAGCGCATAAACGGCGCGTTTTTGCGACCAAACGTATATACGTGACCAGCTGAGGCGTTGGTTTCGAATGTATTCGCTCACATGGGCGATTTTACGGCACGGAAAAACGGACATACGCGACCGAAATACGTGCCGGCGAATATTCGATGGCCGAAAAGACCGTTTGAAAAGTAGGAACAAACGAAAATACGCTTTCTAGCTCTGGTCATGATTGGCGAAAAACGTTCTTTCCGGCGATTATACGCTACGCTCGTGTGAACGTAAATACGCCTACGCTCGTGTGAACGCACCCTAAAACAGTGTTGGATTTGTGACGAAGCTCGTTGTCTTATTGGAAGTATTGATGACTATTCCCAGAGTATAGCCACAGGGTCAGTTAGACAATAATGTGCTAAGCTGTGTTTCCCCAACTCCAGTCCTCAGGGACCCCCAACAGGTCACGTTTTCAGGGTTTCCTTAGTGTTACACAGGTGATATAATTATTCTCGGTGCCTCAGCTATTACCACAGATGTTCTTACTACTGGATATCCTGAAAACATGAGGGGTTGGGGGTCCGTAAGTTGGGAAACGCTGATCTAGAATGTCAGGGTACACATACGTGTTCATGGTTCTTGTCACTACACCTAACGGACTGAGACCATAACAGAACCTCCACCGTACCTAACTGTTGGCAAAACACACTCAGGAAAAAGCTGTTCCCCATCTTCCACACCCAGGTACATCATTCTGATGTGAAGATGAAATAGTGTGATTCATCACTCTTTAGAACATTCTTCCGTTGTTCAACTGTGCAATAACACTCCTTGCACCGATGCATCTTCTTTGAGAGAACTCAACAGATGTTAGCAGGATGAATGGAGGGAAATACCAGCTGAAGTGTATCTGATATTAGAATGTATGTCCGAGTATCTAGTATAATAAATCAGGCCACTGGAGCCCCAAGTATTAACATATGTTAATACTTTTGATTGTTGCTCAGGTTTCCAATGTTGGCAGGATAGTGTATATAAGATGGTGGGCTACACACACTTGGCAGTGAGAGGTACAGTCTATATGGAGGAGATCTTCATGGAGCAGTCAAATATTACTTCGATGAGCTGCTGTTTCGCATCCTACTTTAGGCTCTTTCACTATTATATCTACCACTAGCTGAGTACTTCAACCACTGGTACTAATGCTAGGGTCCAGCAATAACCTGTAATCCCACTGGCAGCGCTAATAACTCATCTGTGCACAGCCATCTCTTCAGCTAGATGCAGCTTGAGAATACACACCAAATTTCCTACATCTGCAGGGAATGTGCAGTTTGGCAAGGTGGTTATAAACCTATAGGGAAACACTATTACATCCTCCTTGGGTTCATCCAAATTAACTTGCTACTGCTATGAAGTGCAAATGCCCCAACAGGACATATGAACAGGGGTTGTCTACATTAAACCACCCCTTTAACACAATATGGGAATTAAAGAAGTTGTCCAAGATAGATCAGCTGCTCCTCAGGCCCACTGTCAGTGCAGATAGCGCTGTCCCTATTGCAGTGGCCCAGTTTTGTTCTGCAGGCCTAGTTTCCATTGAATTCAATGGGAGCTGTAGTACCAAATCAGGTCACTGCAACATTAGCAGCACTAGGTCCATTGGAGGGCAAACCGCTACTGATCAACTATTGATGACTGCTCCAAAGTCCCAAACAACCTCTTTAAAGGGGTGGTAATTAGAGCGTCTCAGCCGTGAGACGGGGGGATAATTTGGTACAACCCATTGTTGCTGCGTGTGAACGCTCCCTGCTGAATGCTTCACACAGAATGAAGCGCTGAGCGAGAAGTGATGCTTCAGCAGTAATCTGCTGGTCTAGACGCTCTGCAGGAGCACCAACAGCCAGCACTCCTTTAGGGGGCAGGCCCGTGTAAATGAAGCGTTAGGCTAGGCAATCTAGAGCTACACCAGATTTCTTACTCAGCAGCGCCCCTGTGATGAATCAGGTGGATTCATGGCTGTCTAGTCTAATGCGTCTTTTACACAGATTCTCGCTTGAACAAGCGGGGGCAGTTACCGCTAATTCAGTCGCAAGTGTTCCCTCTAGACAGGCAGATCATGCAGCACCGCTCACTTCTCGGTCAGTCCTTCACATGCCTATGTCCAACACGGAGTGAGGGAGTGTTTAGACATAGCGACAAGTGAGCGAGCTACAATTTTATTTTATTTTATTTTTTTGTGCATAAGGCCTCGTTCACACGGGTACCATGAGGATATCGCATCGCTTGTCCATGCAATACAGCAATTTTGTAGCGCTACAAAATCAAAATATAAGCCCTGCCCTGAAAAGAAGCCCTAGCTGCATTAAAAAACATCATTCATTAACTTAGCACTGTGCGGGGCTCTGCTGCTACTTCCCAGTCCCTGACAGTTTTTCATCTCCGCCTCCTGGAGCGCACAGAAGAAAAAATAAGTAGGACCTGCTCTATCTTTCTGCATTCTGCGCCGCAAAGGCCCCCATAGAAGGCTATGGGAGGTACGCAAATATGCAGGAGAAAGCTTGAAACACTGCAAAATGCAGGAAAAGAACACATCAGGACCTCGTTAGGCTAATGAGCTTTTTAACCCACAGAAAGGGGTATGATGTGCATGTGAACTGGCCCTGAATGTACAAAAAGTACAGTAATATGCACAGATTCACACACAGATCAAAAACCTCATACATGCGCAAATCCATTGTGCTGCAGCGAGCATTTTTTGCATACAGTCATCTGAATTAGCCCTAAGTTCCTGCATTTCTGCTGCAAGCCTCCCTTAGTATTGTGTGGGGCTGCACCTTTTGATTAAAAGTTTTACATATGCTCCTTGGTAAGGGGTACCAAGTCTCCCCTCCCCTCGTGTTCTTAAAAGTTTGCCTGTTTTACTCAGGGTCGGAGCTTTCTAGTCAGAGGCGGACCACAGCGGCCGGTCGCCACCCACCGTATTAAGTGCTTGTATATAAGGGGGAGCTGTCCGTTAAGCCAGTGGGACCTGTCGCTGACTCCAATGCTCTGCTTCCAAGCCAAAGAGGCGAACTTTAAAGTGCGTTTATTCTGCAAGGCTGCAGCATTTCAGACAAATCGCTTACATAGGGGGCGCTGTGCAGCATGCACCTAGTGACAGGTCCCCTTTTAGTGATACTTAAGATGCCAGAAAACACAATTTAAACCTTCCAGCAGTGTCCCGGGGGCTTGAAGTTTGCCCATATGAAGATAATGGCCCCACGCCCGCCTGCACCCGATAGAGCAGACGCCATCTTCAGCTTACAGTAAACAAACTGCCCTCCACATGCATCTAAATTGAAAATTCAACTTTATTCAGTCAGGCCATTTGCTTCAGCCAGATTTACAAGCATCATCGTAACAAACAAATCCCGAGCGCCCGTCAGAATGGAGCCCTCCAGCCATTTATTACACTAAATCAATGACAGAGGGTGTCCCTTCATGTTCTTATTTGGCAGGAGCAGCACGAAGGGTTAATAAGGTTCGTCATCTTTAATAGCCGTGCTATATCTACAATCATGAGCGAAAACATACAAATCAGTGTTTATACAAAAAGACAAATGGAATACCCGACAAGTCTGTCCCAACCCTGCTGGTAAGTGTGCACGGCGCACATGGGGGGGGGGGCTCGTGCATCAACACCGCCTCCAAGGGGGAATGTGGTCTTGTTACCTACAGCAACCATCACCGAGACTAATGAAGCATGGCCTGTCTTGGTTGCTGTGGATAATACATCTGCCATCCCCCCCAAAAAGACGGTTTTGATATAGGAGCCTGTAATGTTCCTAGGAAACAAAAATGCCAAGAAAACAAAAATACTTCAAAAATAATCTCAAGCAAATTAAAAATATATCTATAAACTCATTTTCAAATAAAACTAAAAAAAAAAAGTTTTGAACCACTTGGTGAAAAAGTAAAGAATGAAGTACTGCTGGTTGTACAGGATTTAAAAAAAAATAGAGAGTGACTGCTTCTCTCCCCAGAGATTGCGCCACACCTGTCCACAGGTAGCGTCTGGTATTGCAACTCAGCCCCATTTAAAGCAATACGGCTAACCTGCAATACCCCACAGAACCTGAGGACAGATGTGATGCTGTTTTTGGAAGAAGAGCCATAGATTTTTCCAATTCCTGTAACTCCGGGTAAAGACTGAATATTCACTAACGCTCATCATCCTCTGAAATACTCCTTGTCCGGGAGTCCTGGTCCAAATCATGACCACCTAGGCCAGTGGTCTGCAACAGAGGGAGGTGTAGTTTAACAAAGTTGGAAAGATTCAGGTTGGAGACCGCTGACCTAGATGCATGCAGACTACAGGTAAACATTTAAATAGTTCCCCCCTTTGGGATATCACAATGTGCAGGACTAGGTCTATATACAGGTGACTAGGGCAGCCATGACAGACAGTGATCTGGTCCACAACATGGTTAGTAGCCAAGGCCAGATTCTCCAAAATCACATGGTCAGATTTTGTGCAAGTCAGCTGAATTTTCACTTTTTACTCAAGTTACACTTGGAGTAAAACGTTGTCCTGTTGTGAACCATCGATGGCCTAGCCTCAGGTTAGGGCATCAATAGTAGTTCAGCAAAGGTCAACCCAAAACCATCAGCAACCAGCCATTTTCTAGGCTAGTTCACTTTGCTTCCTGGAGAAGTCAGCTGACAGCTCCGTTCCCACTATAGTAACCAGGCTTGGTATTCCAACTATTCACTTCAATAGGAACTTTACCTGTAATACCAAAACTGGTCATAATAGTGGGAACAGAGCTGTCTGCTTCCTGCAGAAATCAGTTTAGTGCACAAAAGCACTGGCGTAGCCACCAGGTAAATGGTGGGGGATCTGGATGACCAACCTGCACCAATCTACTAAGAATGTCCTCTTCCCGAGGATGGGTTATCAATAGTTTACAATTGGATATCCACTTTAAAGAGGAAATCTGCCACCAGGTAAACCCAGGACAAGTATGCGCAAACTTGTGTTTTTTTTCTCTTTTCTTTTAAACCTCACAGCATTTCAGATCACCATATACACAGGGGCATAGTGCATATCTGTCCTGGGTTCATGCTGCCTGTCGTTTGGGCAGCATGAACCTGGCAAGATTCCCTTTAAAAAAAAAAAAAAAAAACACAAGTTGCCCACCTCGAGTCTGCAGCCATTAGGAGACCTATATATAAAATATAGTACAGCATGTCGTAACCCACCTGTCCTCAAAACTAGTTAGAAAAATACACAGGACTTCATGCATCAAAACGGTCAAAGAAAGTCATCTATTTTTACTAGTTTGAGAGGAAGGCGGCCATTTTCTGAGACCGTTTCGATACATAAGGTTCTAGTGAAGAGATATAAAAAAAATAAATAAATTCTAAAACAGCACTAGGAATATGAGGAAATGCAAATAGCAGCAGGCATTAAACTCCAGATACTCCCCAAAATGGACTACAAACACTGCCTTTCTTCCAAGGAACCAATCACCATAATAACCTAAAACCTTTAGGGGGATTTCTAAACCTAAAAAGGGCCCCTCCACCTAAACACATTTTTCCATCCCTGCTACTATCACCCAATTGCCAGTCGCTGTGTGTGTATATATTGCATTCACTTCCATGCAGTGCAGCCTCCGGTCTGTACTTATCAGGCACCATTTTGAGGTTTAGATTTCCCCATGCTTTCTCTTAGTTTTTGCTGTGCTAGTAATCGCATGATATATCTGCACAGCATCACATGACCAGTTGTAGCCAGTACCATCTCTGCCTGCTGGAAGGACACTGTAAAGATCATTAACCTTTATATTCTGCTAAATAAGCTAAAGCCCATAAGTATACAGTCAGGAGGCTGAACCATCATCTTCATTATAACCATCCCACAGGAGCCTCCAATCATCAGCACTGATAGAAATTTAAATGTTGAGGGCGGGGGGGGGGTTACTTGTTAACTATGTCCAAAGGTTTATTTTAACTAACTTTTGTTTAAGACAGATTGTAAAAAAAAAAAAAAAAAAAAAAAAATCCAACAATGCAAAACAGATTATGTGCACGAAAAAAGAAAACAAAGCCAGGGAAAGACAAAATTCACCACTTTCAACCATCATTTCTCTCATGTCTATTGGCATATTCAGAACAGCAAAACTCAAGTCTAAAAGTTTTAGGCCTCATGTCCACGGGGAAAATCGGGCCCGCTACGGATTCTACATGTAGAATCTGCAGCGGGTCCCTCCTGCCCCGCGGACATGAGCGCTGAAAATAAGAATTTATAAGAATTTACCTATCCGTAGCGGGCGGGGAAGCTCTGTCCAGATTTTTTCATGCTCCATTTTTTTTAAAATCACTTTTATTGACCATCCGCGGGTATTTATCTACCCGCGGGTGGTCAATGCATCCCTATGGGGTGCGGATCCGCGTGCAGGTAATCCGCTGCGGATCCTAAATCATATTTTTCCCGTGGACATGAGGCCTTAGGGCTCATGTCCACGGGCAAAATATGATTTAAGATCCGCAGCGGATCTCCCGCATGCGGATCCGCATCCCATAGGGATGCATTGACCACCCGCGGGTAGATAAATACCCGCGGATCGTCAATAAAAGGGATTTAAAAAAAAAATGGAGCATGGAAAAATCCGGACCATGCTCCATTTTCGTGCGGGGCTCCCGCGGGCTTCTATTGAAGCCTATGGAAGCCGTCCGGATCCGCGGGAGACCTAAAATAGGAATTTAAAGTATTTACCATCCGGCGCGGGCGGGGAAGGTCAGCTGTTCCTCACGGCCGCATCTTCCTTGCTTCGGCTCGGCGGATGTGCCCGGCGCATGCGCGCGGCACGTCGGCGACGTGCCGGCGACGTGCCGCCGGCGTCAGGAATTCATCCGCCGGCCGAAAATGAAGATCCGGCCGTGAGGAACAGCTGATCTTCTCCGCCCGCGCCGGATGGTAAGTACTTTTAAATTCTTATTTTCGGCGCTCATGTCCGCGGGGCAGGAGGGGCCCGCTGCAGATTCTACATGTAGAATCTGCAGCGGATCTGATTTTCCCCGTGGACATGAGGCCTTAGGCTTCAATAGGCTACATTCTACCGTTTCGCAGGGAGGAATTTTTATGTTTTTTTTCCCCAGGATCTGGCTCAATATCCCAAGTGCTAGAAATCTTAAAGGCCAGGAACACCTTTGCAATAATTTTTAATCTGTGTATTTTTGGAAATGAAGACTTTTTGCAATTGGCTTTCATAGAAAAAAAATGATGATTGATATTCTAAGCTGTATTGTATTGTTTTTCCAAGGCACTACAGACTGGAAGACTGAAAGATTAGCAAATTCTGTCTCCCTTAGCCTGCTCCCCTGTTGTGAATGTGCATTCACTGCCTTTCCACTGAGTTATTACAGAGGGCTGTATGACAAGTATGGTGGAAGAGATCAGAAGGACAGAGAGCAGAGAAAGTTACTATTACAGAGAGCTAAAATTCACCCCAGAGAGGATGGGGGGGGGGGGGGGATACCTGTGTAGTATTGAGTGGGTGTGGTTATGCTACACAGCCTCTGAAAGAGGGGAGGGAACTGAGCTTAGGCACCTTTATGAAAAAGACCAGCTGAACACCCTTCAGCCAGAAACCTGACTGTAGGGGAGCCTAAAAACAAAGTAGGAGTCTTGCTAAATGCATGAGAAGGAAAACAATGCAAAACCCCAGATAACTGCATCAATTTTTCTGCAAGGACTTAAGATGTATATACCGTATATACCGGCGTATAAGACGACTTTTGAACCCCGAAAAATCTGCTCTGCAGTCGGGGGTCGTCTTATGCGCCGGTAATACAAAAAAAAAAAAGTGTAAAAAAAAAAAATTTTATTACTCACCTCCCACGGCGTTCTGTCGCGCTCCGGCAGGATGTCGCTCGCTCCGGCAGGCTGTCGCTGGCTCCTCGTCCCCGCCGCAGCATAGCTTTCTGAATGCGGGGCTTGAAATCCCCGCTTCCAGAAAGCTAATACACACGCCGGCAGCCATGACAGCATTGAATGGCTGTGATTGGCTAAAGCACACGTGGCTTCAGCCAATCACACTATTCAATGACATCATTGAATGGCTGTGATTGGCTGAAGGCGCACATGTTAGCAATCACACCCATTCAATGATGTCATTGAATAGTGTGATTGGCTGAAGCCACGTGTGCTTTAGCCAATCACAGCCATTCAATGATGTCATGGCTGCCGGCGTGTGTATTAGCTTTCTGGAAGCGGGGATTTCAAGCCCCGCATTCAGAAAGCTATGCTGCGGCGGGGACGAGGAGCCAGCGACAGCCTGCCGGAGCGAGCGACATCCTGCCGGAGCGCGACAGAACGCCGTGGGAGGTGAGTAATAAAATTTTTTTTTTTTCTCCACTGAATACCGGCGTATAAGGTGACAGTTGGGGGGTCGTCTTATACGCCCCGTCGCCTTATACGCCGGTATATACGGTACTGATTTTCCATGTACAAATGCTTCCATAGCCTTTAAGGATTCCATATATATGTATTGTGATGTCTAGATTTTTGGGACTTTGTAGGCGTCCAATCTCATTCACATATCCTCACTGCTCTGTATTCATTTAGATGGAGCTCCCCAATACAATATAATTCTACAACATTGTGTGTGTGGGGAGGAGGAGGGGGGGGGGGGGGAATTTAGGAAAAACTAGTAATTTTTCCAAAACCAGTGCCCCTTTTGCTTATAAACAGTGTATGGTATTACATATTGGATTGAATGGCGCTTAGTATGCGATACATCCTTTACAATTCTCCACTTACACCAATGCTATGTAAGAGTCTATGGCTGGACTTACACAAGACACTTTTGTTAAATTAACCCGACTTTATTCCGCTTTTATTAAACCATGATTGGAAAATGTCAGAAACAAAATGTACGGAGGGAGTGCGAGGCCTAGAATGTAAATCAGTCACCAAATGTACAATATGGCAGATTAGCTGAGGAGGGTATGCTCTCACTAGGTGACACCACATGGGAGGTGCTATGTTCCAATGGCTCAAACCGTCCATTTTAATAACTCTACCAAATCTAGACCCGCGCCTCAATCTTATTGGGTCATTTCATCAATTAGATTAAAGAACTACAAGAACTTAAGTTACATTTCATTTGGCCAGAAAGTAAAACTACTGATAACTTACAGGTATTTCATTAGAAATAAGTCAAAGTGATAACACAAGTGAGACTGCGTTCCCCATGTGGTGGACCTGCCTCGGATACAGTAAAAGCAGAGATTTTTTTTTTTGACTTCAGGCAAAATTTGTAAAAAATAATGCACATCAGTTGAACACACTAGTGATGTTCTGGGGGCGTGCGCGGCAAATTGTGACTTGTGCCTCAATTCTATAACAGCTCGTAAAGGCCAAATATTAGCGTGAGCCTGAAAACAGCTGCCCCCACAATGTGTGGATGACATGGTTTCTTTGTTTCTGAGTGTGTAGCAGAATCTGGTCCACATTAGCTGCCCAACTGAATTGCGCAAAAATACACTTAGCGCTGTTGAGATATACGTTCTGTGTGGTGGAAGAGTAAGAACATCCTCAGCAAGAAGAAAAAAAAAAAAAAAAGGTGGGCTACCATCGGTTCTGTCTCTTTAAAATCACCTATGCTTATATGGATAAAAAGGCATTGTTACAATGGCTCAAAACGGTTTTTTTTTCGGTTTTTTTTTGTTGGTTTAATTTTTACATAAGAAAGTCAAAAAGGGGACAGTTTCTTTTAACTGGAAAATGGCTTCCCGGTCTCCTCCCTTCCTTTGTATTTCCGTTTGCCGTGTGTGAATGGGATGTATCTGTATTTAATCATGTGCTGCAAGACAAAAAGTTGAGAAGTTAGCCTTCAGACATTAAAGTGACCCTCCTGTTTCAGCACAAAAAGTCTGTTCCTTGACTAAAGGGGGACAGGGAGTGGATTACTGGCGGTAGTAGTTCTCTGCCGATCCACTAGTTTCAGGTCCTGTTTTTGGCTCTCCAAGATGGCTGCAGCAATATTCTAACTACCTAATGCACACTCTGCACTGCTCTGATTGGCCAGCATTGATCACATGAGCAGCTCTAGCCAATCACAGCAGGTATAGTGCATTGGGATTCTTAAAACTACCTAAGATTAGGTAGTTGAAGATAGCATCCTCTATCTTGAATGCCCAAAATTAGGACTCAGAAGTGCAGGATCAGAAGATGACAGACCAAATGCAGGTAATATACATCCCCGCCCCCATCTCCTTGGGTCCTGGGACAGAATTTTGTCCCAATACCAGAGTTAACTTAAAAAGACACAAAAACAAATGACTCTGGATTCTCCTGTAAGAAAGTCAGTTTGTCAGAGAAGGCACAGCGGTGCCAACTACTCTACAGGATAGGAGAGAACTTTCTGATTGGTGGCGTCCAACTGCTGATCCCAAAGGTCAGCGCATGACTAAAGAGGCTGTTGTACATGTGCATCGCTGTACCGTTCATTTTAATAATGGCAAACAATTTGACATCTCTGGCAGTTGCATTGAAATAAAGAGCTGAGGTGCAAATATGTGACTGCCGCTCTAGTCATATGGGGACCTTCAGGAGCCCCGTTTTTGGAATCGGCAAAGAGTTTAAGCAGTTGGCTCGATAAAGTTATGTCCTATCCTGTGCATAAGATTCTATCTTGACACAAGCCCTATAAAGCGACCCTCCGGTCATGGACAAAAATGGCCGCACCGGTTCTCCGAGTATATGATGCATGCTGTATATTAGTATGCATAGATCTAACACTACATGCTGGTGCGGCTCACATGTGCAACACTGGCCGATCGCAGCAGCAAGTAGCGCCTTAGTCTACCAATGACCAGTGTGCATTAGGTAGTCAGAGAACCGGTACGGCCATCTTTGTCCAGGATCAAAGGGTCACTTGAACTGATCAGCTGTGTCATCTTGTAC
Source organism: Eleutherodactylus coqui (assembly GCF_035609145.1). Lineage (NCBI taxonomy): Eukaryota > Metazoa > Chordata > Amphibia > Anura > Eleutherodactylidae > Eleutherodactylus > Eleutherodactylus coqui. The sequence continues at coordinate 54,945,683 of NC_089842.1, read as the reverse complement.
TACTATTATCCCATTACCTTACTGCCAACATCATAGTAACATAGTAAGTTAGGCTGAATGAAGACAATGTCCATCTAGCTCATCCCCCTCCCCCTTGTTCATCCAGAGGAAGGCAAAAAACCCCAGTGAGGCAGAAGCCAATAAGCCCACTTGGGGGGGAAAAAAATTCCTTCCTGACCCCATAATGGAGTCATAATCCCTGGATCAACCTCTGATAGTTCCTACCTGACTGTAAGACCCGGATCAAGAACCTACTGGTCACCAAATGTCTATATCCTGTAATATCCTTCTGCTCCAGACAGACATTAGTCCCCTCATGTATTATGCAACCAGTATTACGAGGAGCTATAAAACGTACCTTTATTTGTCTCTTCATAGTGATGCAGAAAAGCATGATAAAGTACATAACCAGGATTGGCCAGAATACGGGCACATTAAATGCTTCGAAGAAGGTGCAAACCATCGCCACCACGATCCCTTTAGTAGCCGAATGCCTTGAAAGAACAAAAAAAAAAATATAGGAAGTTCACATAACATTCCAACATACATGCCTTTTCAACCACCCACTATTTTTTTTTAAATCTGTATCAGAACGGGGTCCAAATTTTTATACCAGAAATCAATGGACAAGAGTTTACGCGACTACCTGGAGCATGGAGAGAGTCATGCACAAGCAGAGCTACATCTCCATTCATTTCAAAGCTAAGAACTGTCCTGACAGCTCCAAATCAGCCTGATCAAGTCACAAGCCTGTTCTCCAGAGAGTCCCAGAAGTCTCAAGAAGGGACCCCCACCTACAAGACGTTCATACTAGATCCTCCAGCTTTGTCAAAAACGCTGTAGATGGAAATGCCACTTTAATCTAAACATCTGCCTGAGCTTTTATGGCAGCCATATTGGTTGTGCCTAAGCATTCCCAGACAGACCTACATTTTATGGTCCTGTTACAAGGGCTAATTATCAGGCCTGAGCATTTCTCCAAATACTCATTTGCTCGGTCTGTGTAAAGAGACCAGTGATCAGCCGACAAGCAAACACTCGATCAGTGGTTGATCGCCTCATTTGACCGGCTCAGTGGTTGATCGCCTATTGGGGAGCATAAAAGTGCTCACCGATAGGCGATTTCTGTACTCATGTGAGCAGGATGTTTTACAGATGGTCTACGGGCATGAACAGTTGTATTAGCAATCGTTTGTCCCCCATTAGCCAATTCTTGGCCCGCTTAAAAGAAAATGAAACAAGCGTCGATTTACATCCATGGCCATCAGCGCTCATTACATTAGGTTCAGAATTTGGCCTGTGTAAAAGGAGCATAAAAAGTAGAAGAGCGTCCTTACATTTGACCTTGGTTGACCTCTCAAGGACTTCTTTACTGACCGGACTGATATCGAGCTTCACAAACAATATTGAAGATATTTCACTAAAAATAACGAAGCACTCACCAAAATTTAAACTCCGGCAGCCTCCGAATGAACGGACGGAACTCTTCATTCTGTTTTGTGGGTAATGAAGGCCCCTCGTCTACAAAAGTTTGAGAGAGATAGAATTATACATTGAACAAAAATTGGATAATAACCTGCAAAACCCCAAAGTGTATAATATAGCAGAGATGCACACAATGCAGATACCAAACGGTTAAGTATTAATGTGATGCCAACAAAGCATCCACTGGCAGCGCATCCTGCAGAGGCATCTGTGATGAATAATATTTACACCCAACACAAACGAATGGGCTACAGGGAAAGAAGAAGTGCCAGGCCGTACCTGAGTCTTCCAGCAAGGACGGGTCTACCTTCGGAGATAAGAATGCTATGAAGAGATTTAAATGGTAGATACCCAAGGCGTACGTTACTATATACCAGCCCTGCAAAGAAAGGAAATGACAAGTAACATATTATTCCAGTTCTTTGGACCCCGGTGAATCCACCTACAATACATATCTTGTTTAAGAGGATACGGTTGAAACAAATGGAAGATCTTATGGCCAATTTGCAAGACAGTCCGGACTATTTTCTTTGCACGTGGCACTACTGCCTTGAGAACTCCAAAAAAACCTATATACATCCCTAATGACCCAAGGATTCTCTGATGGAGGTTTTTCTTAGGCCCCTCAATGCTTGCTATAGAGCACATCACCAGATCCTTACCCCCCCCCCCCCCCATTCTTACTTCGTTATGTTAACTTGCTGTATTTATTGCAGTCATTATCCAGCACCTATTCTACTTCTGTGCAGCCCGTGATGCTTGGTTTCTTCTCACCTACAGAAGTGCTTGGATGTTTGTAAAGCCGCCTGAGTTTTCCATATTTCTACTTAGATTTGACCTAAAACTACATCAGATTTTTTATACAAGTCCTAATAGTAGGTAAAGAGAACGAAGGAGTCAAAAAACATTCGACTTGGTCACTTATTGAGGAAAACGATCCAATATCACATGTCTGTGAGTGGCCAAAGTATGTGAACCTTTAGGCTGGGGGCACACGGGACCAACATACAGTGGAATAACCGCACAGAAATACCGCGAGATTTCCGCGTCAGAAATGCAGCGTCAAAACCCGCGGCCTTTTGTCGCGGATTTCGATGCAGCTTCGCCGCCTGCATTCTGCTGCGGCGATCTCTCCCTATAGAGAAGAGAGCGGCCGTCGCGGAAATGGAGAAAGAATTGACATGCCGTGGCTTTGAATTCTGCACGTCATGTTTACTTCAGCGCAGCTTGGCCGCAGCAGGGGAACGAGCAGGTGGAAGGACCTGAAGTGAGCAGCTCGTGGGCGGAAACCCACCAACATTAGAGTTGAAGCAGTTTTGTATAGAGGAATGGGCTAAAATTCCTCCGAGCCGATGTGCAGGACTAATAGTTACCGGAAACGTTTAGCTGCATAAGAGGGGGTGGAGGGGGGAGGGGAGAGGTGTCACACCAGATACTAAAAGCAAAGGTTCACATACTTTTGTCACTCAGATATGTGATAATGGATTTTCCTCAATAAATAAAAAGGACATTCTAATAATTTAACTTATTTGTTTGATTTGTTTCTCTTTACTTTTTTTAGGACTTGTGTGAAATTCTGATGTAGTTTTAGGTCAAATATAAGTAGAAATATGGAAAATTCTGAAAAGTTCACAAACTTTTAGGCACCGCTGTATTTAGTTTTTTCCCCTCCCTGGCTGCATAGGTTATTCAAGAAATTTGTCTCGTTTCGAAAAAATTTTTACGGGTTTAATTTAAAGCTAAATAGACATTTTTCCGACTGCCCGCCTAAAAAGCACAAATAAGGAGTTTGCCGACAGCTTACATCGTATCATTCATCAATCTGAATGAGAAAGCCGGAGAAATTGTATCATAGAAGGCTGATGCAACCATTCTACATGCTATGAATATGTAAGAGACCCGGGCCATTTACCTCCCATCATACTAGAGATGTGGGACCGGTCCTGGGTGAGGTAGTGATGTGCAATATGGTATATCAGATGACGGACTTCGGCCTGTACACCTGCGTCAGTGCTGCCAGTGAAGGAATGTGGAGATCTATACGGCACACAACGGAAGTATATGGTACACCATGTAGGAGCGGATTTCATATGGACATGTGCATTATGCCTTAAAAGGGGTTTTCCAACTTTTTACCATTGATGACCATTCCTAAGGATAGGTCATCGAAAACAGGTAGGCAGGGATCCCAAGCGGCAGATTCCTACCGATCAGCAAATCCTCCAGTGTGCCGTCAGTGCAACGAAGCCAGGCCTTTTCGGCGTTGGTCAGGGTAAAAAGTATAATAGGTGGCTTCAATTCTCATCCTAGACTCCCATTGAAATCAATAGTATGGTTCAGAGGCGCAACTTGAAGCTCCTGGGCTCCAATGCAAAACCTGTAACAATCCCCCCCAACTATAATGCTTTATTCATAGTACTGGGCTCCCTATATGGAGACGAGAGGCCTTATGGGCCCCCTAAGGCTCCTGGGCCCGGGTGCAACTGCATCCCTTATAGTTACGCCAGTGGGATGTGTCATCAATAGTAAAAAGTAAGAAAACCCCTTTAAGCTGGCCATATATGCGAGTATTCGGCTGGCCGCATCATCTGTGGATTGTTCGTACTAAGGATCGCACCAACTATCCAAGATTAAAGTGAGTTTTCAAGAAAGGGTAAAAGAAATAAGCCAAACTTAACAAGTGTTCCCTGTCTAGCCCAGGAGCCATACTCCCCGTAGCACCCAACCCACAAGCAGCTGGTGGCAGTTACGTGCCACACACGACTGCTGCCATCTTCTTCTACGTTCGGAGCAGCAGTGAACATGGCTCCTATACCCAGCCGTGGGCACTTAACCCTTTCCAATCCACTGTCGGACCTCTGAAGACATTATGATTTAAGGCTGTACAGCTCAGATGTGGGAAGACGTCCGTCAGGGTTCTCTTACTGTATATTGCCAGCCTCTCTGCTGTCGGAGCCTATCCAACATGTCACCTCATGCAGTACTGGCTTTAGCCAGCAGAGATAGCGCAGTTGTATAACGACGGAAAAAGAGTAAGCCCCCTAGGAAAACTAGGATACAAATTGGATTGGAAAGGGTTAAAGTCATAAGCTATACTTGCCTACTTATTTTACAGGCTTGCCCAAAATGGCATGATTGGCTGGACAATCCTGCCACAGACTTGCAATTTCAGCTGTGATGGCCCAAAAACTTTCCAGAAGAACGGGCTGCATCTTTGAAGATTAAAATCTGCCATCAGCCTTCACACACATTCGCTGGTATGAATTTTGCAGTGAATGATCACTAAAATGGCCAAAATGATAGATTTTGGATCCTTTAGGTATATGCAGCTGGATGTTCATGACTGTTCCGTATAAAGCGGGCCAATCAAGACCTGCCTTCAAGACCTGCCATAAAAGCATTAAAGGATTGAATGAATGAAGACACGGCGGTCATTACCTGCAGTATATAAACCCTTATCATGTAGAGTAAGCTCAAGCCAAGGGTCATCACCCATCGCATAGTTGTGTAAGGAGTAGATTTGTCTAGCCACGACTGGTAAATCTAAAACACAAGAGTCATACAGGTTAATAGGATCATCAAATGACAGAATGCCCGTGTACCTTTAATCATACATTCAGATCTCTGCTTGCTGTCAGTGAACAGGAACACTGCACAGACCTAGAAGCCGAGATTCTGTCCTGAAAATGTACTTAAAAACTAATTGGCTAAAGAACAGTTAAGAGGCGGGACGATTAACCATACATTTATAGGGACCCCCCCTACTGTAACCCCCCCATCCAGGACATCCATCTGTGATGAAAATCCCGGCTCCACAGGGTAGCCATTTCGCATTCGATGTAATAAACTTCCTAGAAGGGACGTTATGTATCTGCATTTGAGACAAGTCCCGGGACTTGTTAGGAAGCCGATGCTGGATACGGCCAACCTCTTTCATAGTCTGGGTCCTCCTCGCCTACACAAGAAGTTTCTGCACAAACAGCCGGCGGCCAAAACACAGAAAATAGGATTAAAGAGAGAAAGTTCCTCGTAATTAAGTTAAATTCTTGAACAGCTCGTTATCAGTGTAGAGAAATTAAGCCTTGGCAGGACTGAGCGAGCCGCGGTATTAAAATCCCCCGAGCAAACATGTTGTTCTACACTGACAGGGTGGCGGCCCCCGAATATAATCCTGTCAAGTCTTCTACGTGAAATTAGACGTTCCAGAGGAAACTCGTGCGCACAAGGCAACGTGGGATCATTCCACCGCCGTCGCCTCAAGTGGCCGGAGAATGGCGACGATTGCATAATCATCTTACAGAAACCTTGGAAAACACCTGTTGGACATTTACAAGGGGCTTTACAGCTGAATTTAGGAGAAGTCACAGGTTTTGGTGCAAAAAGATAACAACCCCCCCCCCCCCCCCCCCCCAAAAAAAGTGGCCAGGACTTGTCAGAAGAGGGCATGGCCACCGACCGACACATGCATGTATAATTTACGCTGGAAACCGGCGTAACTTATACGAGAAATCTACGCCAGCTCCTAGCTGGTGTAGATTCCTGTGTCGGCACACAGAGGACCGGAGATGCAACTATTATATGCCCACCCCTCCTGTCAATGGCTGCAGCAGGAGCCTCCCCCCTCTACACTAGGTGAAAAACCTTGTGAAAGGGCAGTTTTTCAGCAGTTTTGACCCTGCAGATCTGTAGACCGCACTAGTTATAGGAGTTGGACCAGAATTACAGGTTATCCACAGGACAGGGAATAACTTGCTGATCGGTGGGGTCTCACCGCTGAGACCCTCAGTGATCTTAAGACTGGGGGTCCTGTGTCCTCATCTGCAGAGTCACTTCTCCCTCAACAGTGACGTTAGAATTAATGAAGGAAGCGCCTGCTACTCCACCATCACTGCAATCCCAATGAAAGGGAATGGAGCATCAGTGATGTCGGGTGACCAGCATTCAGTCTCCTCCGCATCACAGGGAGTGCATCGAGTCTGCAGCGAGGAGCACACAGGACCACTGTTCATGAAATCAGTGGTGTTCTCCGCAGCGAGACCCCCACTGATCAGCAAGGTATACCCTACCTTGTGGATAGGACATAACTTGTAATTCTGGTACAACTTAAGAGCCATGCTTTGACCACGGTGTTGCTAATCAACAGCAGTCAGAAAATTAAAGTTTAAATCCCCCCCACGCGTCTCTGCCTACTTCTTGATGTGCCGCCGGTCTCTCCGTTTAGTTGCTCTACAGCCCCTCCCCTTTGCCAGTCTACTGGTTGGATGTTACAGCTGTCAATCAGTTGACAGTTGATGTTGATCCTGGCCTTTGCTGCATGAGCCCAGCTACGTGGATGTTGGCAGTAGCCGGACTATCACCATGACATATAACAGTCATGAAGCAGACAATAACCCCCCTATGATGGATGTACACATCAGAATGTAAAGGTGTTAAAGGGACAACTCCTTCCTGTGTTCCCTACTAGAGAGCAGCATCTCACCCTCGTGGACTCGGTCTGTCCATGTATTACATGGACGGCCATTCATTTGCATGGTACCTTTCCTCCATAGCTGCAAACACCAACTTTCCATTGCAGTATTTAGAAGATGGACCAGCCTCGATTATGTGGTTTCTCATGCTAAGAGGTAGTCAGTGATGAGATAACCCCTTTAAGTGGTCAGGTCCATTCTTGCCGCAGTCCTACACTTTCTCCCTCCCAGTTTTCCTATGTTATAGCAACCACCAGATCAAGCGCAGTATTGTGATAGCCTGTAAAGCTGATGCGTGGGAGCAGATCTCCTCGGAGGCAGCTTACGAGCCCGAGACCTCATACTACCCAACCCCATCCTAAATAATAAAGAATCATTTACAGCTCTTTACTCACAGCCTGAAGCTATTCTGAAACCTCCCGATAGTAATGGATAATCCCAGCAGATCGGCGAGAGCCGCGCGGCCCGTGAAACTCAGACTGACAGCAGAACACATCATCATATCATAATCACTACTGCGGGGGAAGGAGCTTTATCTACAGACGGTCACAAGTATCCTGGATTCACCGAGGCATCTGGCTGACAACTTGGAAGTGCCCCATTAGGCTATTCTGCACGAATAGAGGGTCCCTGGATACGCCCCGGCCCCTCAGAGCCGGAGAGCAAGGATGCAGCAGAGAGCAGCTCAGGAATAACCTGGACTCCCAGCTAAGTAATTCACACACTTTATTCAGGCGGACTACACAGAAGCCTCAAGGATGTACCGGATCCATCATACGACAGACACTGGCGATGCCCGAATGACCCCCACTGACTCAAGCTACACTGAGGTGCTGCCTGTTTTAATGACGACCAAATCTGCAATGGAGGATCCGTACCCCTCTGACGTGGGTGTGAACAAAGCCTTATTCTCGTCTTTGGAAAGGGGTACATGAAATATAACCCGCCCCATCTATTGTATTCCTTCCCTGTGACATCAGACATCTGGGTGGGTGGAACATCTCCCATATTTAGTGGATCGCACTCAAGTATCTTAAAAGGGGTTGTTCCAGAATCACAAGTTATCCCCTATCCAAAAGGTAGGGGATAGCTTGCTGATCGATGGTGGTCTCTCTCACCGAACTCAAAAATCAGGGGACCTGTGTCCCCCTCTACATGTTACTACCGGAGTCACTTCTCCCCCTGCTGTGAAGTTAAAACGAATGGAGCGTGGGGGCATTTCTGTAAGTATCCTTTCAAGGGGGCCGACAGAAATACCCCAGTGCTTGCCACTCTTCTCTCCAGCAGTCGCATTGACAATGGAGTGCCAGTGCGCCTGCACAATAGGCGCGCCATTCAGTATGCGCCATACTCTAAGGGGTGTGGTAAGCATTCACTGAGGACGGGCCACACGGGCCCCCCCACTGAGGAGGGCGGGCCACAATCTCAGCATTGAGACCCCTTACCAATCAGCAAGTTATTCTCTAATCATATGGATAACCTGTGCTTCTGATAACAGTAGTAGCAGCCCTTCCCAAATGAGTAAAAGTTCATATCCTCAGATAACATACACAGACGCATCACTAATCTAAGGAGAAAAGAGGGAAAATAAGTTAAGACTCAGTGCAAGGTCTCCGTACCTGCCCTAGCCGCGTGAAGAAGCGATACATCAGCGAGGGCTTGCCATGTACGGATTCTCCGATACTGTCTCCTTCTGACATTCTGCTTCTGGGGAAACACAAAGGAAGATGACGGCATGAGAGAAGACAAATGGAACACAAGTCTGTACATTCACAGGTTGGCAGAACAGGTTTTGTTTGGAGACACGTATTAAACAGGTATTCCGGCCATGGGATTTATTTCCCCAGTTTCCATCCAAGCACTGGTTGGGTGAAAACTGATAGATCAGTGGGGGCCAGACCAAGAATGACGGGCCTGGTCCCTCCCAGCCGGGTGCTGAGCTCGGCTCTCTGCCCCACTGACATGAAGGCAGTGGTGCTGCTCCATTCAATTAGATGGGGCGGACAAAGAGCCATACGCTGTGCCCGACCCATCACCGAAATACCCCCTTAAATTAAACAGATGCCTAGAAAGGCACATAAAGCAATGATAACTTTACACGGCACCAACATGTTCCACGGCGATATACAACTGGGGTGGGGGTGAATATCTTTTTGGAGCAAATACATTGTGTTGGGTCATTTTATATAATTACACACAGTGGGCCTCATTTATGGAAATTAACAGTAAACCTGCCTGATGCCCATGGCAACCAATCAGAGCTCAGCTTTCATTTTACCTCAGCAGTTTCAAAAGTGAAAGCTGAGCTCTGATTGGTGTTAGACCTAGGCAATTTCTTTCACTCTTCTCAATTTTAATCTTGTTCTTTCCCCTTTAAACAAGCTAAATACTAAGGAAATTGTTGTGCATGGGATTCCCTTATGTTAAAAAAAATAAATAAAAAAATTTGACTAATATATACCGATTACCAGAATTTAATGAGACAACCGGGAATCATCACAGCCCTCACATATTTTAATCTCCCCCTCCATCATCTCAGCCCCATCTGCCGTCTCCAGTACCCCTTAGCCTCAGTTGTTTCCTCTTCCCAGTGCTGTTCTGTACTCGTCACTGATGAGCAGGAGACAGGACAGGACAAAGCACAGTGCTGATTGGATGAGCCTCAGCCAATGAGCTGTAAGCTGGATTCCTGCCCCGTCTCCTGCTCATCGGTGACCAGACTAGTAAACAGCCCGGTGTCCTGCACATATATGGTTGGTGGGTGATAGGAATGTCAGGTTTTTGACTAGAGCCAGAATCATACCTCAGCAAAACGGCAATTAAATTAATTGCCCAGCCCTAGGTTCTCCTAATCCCAATGCAAACGGCTATTCTCATATCCGCATCTTATTTGTGACCATAAGACTCCTGCCGCCATCCTAGGTAATTGCCCAAGTTAGTCTCTGAAAATAGCGCGCTACATTATTACCAGCAGGGAGACACTTGTGAAACCTCCACGTAGACAGCGGGTAATTATCACCGACATTAAGTCCTGCTTATGGGTGTGATCTCTGGGAGCCAGACGGACAAGAACTGCAGCTCGACCGCGTACAATGCGGGATCATCAACATACCTGCCAAGGGCATTCTGCATACATTAAAGCATATGGCCGCTCTTCAGCACCAGTTCATATAGCGCGTCACTTATCTGGCACAGACACACATAACAGTGGAAGACACTCCGCAACTCTCCACCACGGCAGGATCATCGCTTCTTCCACGAAGTGATGTGAGGCTGTTTTACCATGGAACCGCCTCGGGGGATTCCACATAGTAGGAAGCGTGATATGGAGGCGGTAGGGAGCGTGATATGGAGGCAGTAGGGAGCGTGATATGGAGGCAGTAGGGAGCGTGATATGGAGGCAGTAGGGAGCGTGATATGGAGGCAGTAGGGAGCGTGATATGGAGGCAGTAGGGAGCGTGATATGGAGGCAGTAGGGAGCGTGATATGGAGGCAGTAGGGAGCGTGATATGGAGGCAGTAGGGCACGGGTAAAATGCTACAAAGACGTTTTTCCTACAGGTTGTTTCCTACTTGGTCATTTTTTTTTTTTCTTAAATCATCAAAAAACATTGAACAAAAGCCGTGTGAAGGACGCCTGCAGGTGCCCATCTCTACAAAGCTGATGGCATACCCACATGGCCCTTTACATGGGCCCACAGTTGGGTAAATGACTGCACAAGCGCTGCCATCACAGCTTGGACCGCCGGCTTCTTGCACTTCACCTCCCATTGAAGCGTCCAGTGGGGGCGAGGATGGTTTAAAAACACGTGAACGAGTTTTGAGCAATAATCGCCCCGTGTAAATGGCCCATTAGAATAGGTGGGCAATAATTCCCCCCCTCGCCAATCAGCTGGTTGCAGGGGGTGCGAGTGGCGCATCCCCTTCAGTGTTTATCAGATAGACTTGTACGTTTAGTAGCGGCCATGAACAATAAGCGAACTATCCGTCACCGTCCGATTGCTGGCTGTATTTAAAACTAGCGGAAATGATCAATCGTTCCGTATAAAACAGCCTTAAGTATCGTTTGTAAAGGAGTTTTCCACCAAAAACATTTATCACCTATGCACAGGGTAGATGACGTGTAACTGCTGGGGGTCTGACCATTGAGACCCCCAGGGACCATGAAAGCATGCCCACTGCTCCATTCACTTCTATGAGAGAGTGCCAAGCGCATCACTCAGTTATCTCTATGGGCAGTGGAGTACTGGTCACGCATGACACTGGGCGGACTATGGGTACCCAGATCACATGATCCCTATGGATCCCAGTGATCAGACATTTATCAGCTATTCAGCAAGTTTGGCTTTCTTGTAACAGTTGGATCTCGGCACACAACTGCATTCACTTACATTATTTTGCAGCGCCGCATGGCAATACTGTGATGTTTGGCCACAGTGATGTGCATGACAGCCAAAGTTGTATGCATCCCTAGTCTAAAGGGGTAGTCCGCAATTAAGACAGTTAGGATGAGCTGTGATCTCCTCTATTATGCCCGTGTGACAGCAGCTGTGTGATCATCAGTCACTGATAGGAAAGTCTGTGTCCCCTTGTAGGCAGTTTTGGTGGTAGGGTCCATGTAACCGCATCACACAGACTGAGAATTTGACTAGAAAATGAACACATAACCCCAAGCAGATCTGAGCTGGTGAGAATGGAGATCACATGACCATACGAGGAGAAGGAGGACACCAAGAAATAACTAACTGAGGTAACACGGCTTACTTATGTATACTGGAGGGGAGGAAGGGGGTGAATTAGAAAAAAGAAAAGAAAAAAAAAAAAAAAACAACAACAAACCCTGCAGTGGCCCTTTAAGGTCCTTTTGCAGACAGGTAGATTGCCAGTAAGTAGCCCCCATCCACGATACAGCTCGTCAATTAGAATGCATTTAAAACATTTATATGCTGCAATTATTGAGGTTTTCATATTTCTGCACTAATGATTCTTTCTCTCCTCCCCATCCCATATACATCCCATTAGTCGACCGCACATCCCGTTCACATAACCACTGTGCCGTTTGTCATTCGATCACTGGGTGTGTTTATGAGCAATGATCAGACGCGATCGATCATCACCCTTTATACATACACATATCCGTAAGGCCCCTCGTGCCGGATCGGTCCACAACTTTTGGCATTCACAGATTTTTATGAATTGCCTAGACAATATCATACGCAGAAGCCTTCCATCGCCGGTATAAACCAGAAATACTTGTTAAAGGGCCACTGCGGCAAAAACACGTTTTTGCTTCACTGCCCCCCCCCCCCCCCTCCCTCAGCCGATTGCTCTGGAGGTCCCCTCTGTAGTGTAGCCCCCTTATCCGCCACCATCTACATGCTGAAAGATTTCGCTTTCATATCTATCCCATGGTGCATCAGCAAAACTATGCCATTTTTTTCTGCAGGAGGAATTGAGGAGGCGGGGGTGGGGGGGGGGGGGGCAGCCGCGGCCCCATTGAAAGCAACTGTGCACGGGACCCTCACTCGAGTAGAAGCCGAGGGGGGCTTTTTCAGCATTAAAAAAAAAAAATGTGCTGAAAAGTCGGCTTATACTCTAGTATATACGGTACTTTGAGGAGGTCCACAGTGCAGAGAAAGCTGCGGGGTAACGGTATTCCGTGGGGCGGTACGATTATATGGATACCAAGGTTACTACTTAAAAAGAATAAAAATTACGTACCGTATTTTGCGCCTCTATAAGACGCGCCCCTGTTTTAGGAGGAGGAAAATGGGGGGAAAAATATTTTGAACTCGCCCATGGACCGTTCAGGTGATAGTGTCGGGGCGACGGAGTAGCAGAGCTCTGAAACAGCGGCGGGGAAAGAAACTGATTGGTGGAGATGGGGGAGCAGCAGCAGTTCCCGCCGGCACCCACCACCAATCAGCAGTACATAAGGGGCGGCAGTGAAGGAGTAGAGAGAACTAGTAAATGACCACTATTTAGCACTCGCTATTGCGACGGCCAGCTTTCGGCACGTTCGCGCTGTAAGGCGCACCGATTTTCCCCCACATTGGGGAAGTGCATGTTATGGAGCGAAAAATACAGTATATTTTAAGAAAAAGTTACCATATTGCCATTTTCTGGCCCCGTAGCTTTTTCATTCGTCCGTGGATGGGGTTGTGTAACAGCTTGCTTTTTTAGTGGGACAATCTATAGTTTCTTTTACACCATTTTGGGGTAAATATAAAATTTTTTGATAGCTTTTTATAGCATGTTTTTTCTTGTAGACGACATAACCAAAAAAAATACATAATCCTGGCATTGTATATTTCTCCCTTATGGTATTCACCGTGTGAGATAAATAATACACTATTTTAATAGAATGGACATTCGTTGACATGGCGATACAAAAAAAAAAGAAAAAAATCCTATGCTAAAAATGGGAAAAGAGGGTGTTTTAAACTTGAATTTTCAATTGTTTTATGTAATTAAACTGCATCATTTATTTCAGTAAACATTTTATTAAGCCCTGCCATAGGCAAGGCTTAACAGGCAAACATACATAGCAGCCCTGGGGGCTTTCACAAGGCCTTAAAGGAGATGTCCCGAGGCAGCAAGTGGGTCTATACACTTCTGTATGGCCATAATAATGCACTTTGTAATGTACATTGTGCATTAATTATGAGCCATACAGAAGTTCTAAAAAGTTTTTTACTTACCTGCTCCGTTGCTAGCGTCCTCGTCTCCATGGTGCCGACTAATTTTTGGCCTCCGATGGCCAAATTAGCCGCGCTTGCGCAGTCCGGGTCTTCAGCAGTCTTCTATGGAGCCGCTCGTGCCAGAGAGCGGCTCCGTGTAGCTCCGCCCCGTCACGTGCCGATTCCAGCCAATCAGGAGGCTGGAATCGGCAGTGGACCGCACAGAAGAGCTGCGGTCCACGAAGACGGAGGATCCCGGCGGCCATCTTCAGCAGGTGAGTATGAAGACGCCGGACCGCCGGGATTCAGGTAAGCGCTGTGCGGGTGGTTTTTTTAACCCCTGCATCGGGGTTGTCTCGCGCCGAACGGGGGGGGGGGGGGGGGGTTAAAAAAAAAAAAAACCCGTTTCGGCGCGGGACATCTCCTTTAAGCGACCGTGACAAATGGCAGCCCCCAACCTTGTCACAGGTGGGCCACTCAGGTGACATACAGAGCCCCTTACCTCTGTCAGGCCATTTAAATCCTGCCGTCAAAATCTACAGCAGAATCCAAATGGTTAACAGTTGAGATCGGAGTTCTCTCCAATCCCGGCCGCTGCAGCCGGATGCCTTGTCAGAGCCAGCTGATACACGTTGCATATGGAGCGGGCTCGTCTACAGAGCTTGGTCCCTACACACGTCCAACATAAATGTTCATCACATGCCATCAAGGGTTAAAGGGGTTTTCCAGGGACTGCACTATTGATAACCTATTAAGGTTATCAATCAGCTGTTTGAAGAGGCCACCGCATTCATACGAGCAGCTCCGTTCCATTCAAGTGAATGAGACTGAGCTGCTATGCCAGGCACAGCCACTATTCATTGTATGGCGCTGTGGCTTTTATGCAGCGAGAAGGCCAGCTGATTGCTTTTGGAGGGGGGGGGGGGGTAAATGGGAAAAAAATGCATTACACTCGCATGAAGAAAAAAAAATAAAATAAAAAAAAAAAATTCACATGACATGCGAGTGCGATGTTTTTTTATATCCCATAAAAAACAGGATTCCTTATGAGGAATCGCCCGAAAACAGAACATGCAGTGCTCATGTAAATAAGTCCTCTAGCCTTGCCCCCTCTGCACGCTATGGGGATATCCCTTGAGGATCCCCTATAGACCACCTCTCTCCCCCTGCTATGGGGATATCCCTTGGGGATCCCCACAGCCCAGCTCTGATCCTGCTATGGGGAAATCCCGAAACCCTGCGGGGCTTTATCTCTGTCCTCCCCGAGCAGCTGCTCTTTAAGCAACATGCTGCTCCAGTGAATGCGCAATTTTCATGCGCATGCAGCTCGGATCTTCTGCGTGGGAAAAATTGCCCATTTTTCGTCTAAACTGCACAAAAAAAAAAAGTAAATTACGGCATCCCCCAAGGCAGCACTCGGACCGCAAGACCTCACCGCTCTGTCCAAAATGGCGCTCTTTACTGAATACAGCAATTATTAATCACTTACTGCTGCACCAATTCAGAAGCTAGCGCCAGCCTGGACAGAGCGGTGAGATCTCACTGTTCAAGTGTTGCCTTGGCGGGTTGCCAGAAGGCGCCAGGAAGCTCAAAAACTCTTGCAATGTAGTCTCAATGAATAGAACCAAGTCCATATATGCACCTTGGGCATTTTAAGATGGAAATCCGAAGATGAAACCCAAAAACCAGCCTCATATCTGCTGCCGGTTATGTGGTGGATATTATCTTATATGGGTATTATGATGTGAAAATGCGGCCTTAAAGGCGTTGTCCCATCTCAGATAGGCATCATCTATCACCAGGACAGCATATAACTTACTGATCTGTGGGGTCCGACTGCTAGGATCACCACCAATCCCAGAATTTCAACCCCAGTGTGTCATAGTGCCGGCAGCGGAGACCAGGTACACGCACCTTTGCTCTATACACTTCAATGGGACTGCTGGAGATAGCCGACTGCTTGACCTTGGCCATCCATGGTGGTCCCATTGAATTGAATGAAGCATCCCTGTACTTCGCTGCAATTACTTCTGGACCCATCAAGGCTCAAGCTGCAATCTTGGGAGCGTTGGGGGTCCCAGTGTTCAGACCCCCACATATCGGCAGGTTATCTGCTATCCTGTGGACAGGGGATGACTTGCTGAGATATGCAAACCCTTTAGAGGGAACCTGTCACCGGCTATGAGCACCATAAACCAAGATATAGTGTTCAAAGGGCAGGAGTGCAGGGAAGTAGTTTATTTACTTTTTTTTTTTTTTAAATACTTACCTACCTCCTGTTGTCCTCACTGTCAGCCGCAAAAGTCCACCTGCAGACCGTGTCACCGGATTGAAGGATGTGTGCGCCCCACTGATCTCTAGGGGAGTCGCGCATACAGCCTTCAGCTTCGAGTCCCATGACACGGTCAGCGCTCAGTCCACTCATTCAGAGTTTTTAAGACCGACAGCCTAGGCACCCGGAGGTAGGCAAGTGTAAAAAATATCTCCCTGCACTCTGGGGAAGCTGCCCTGTGAGCACCATAACTTAATGTGCTAAGGGTACTCATAGCTGGGGACAGGTTCCCTTTAAGTCACCAAAACAGGTGATGATGTGAGGATATCCTGTAGAGAGGCACTGGTGGAAAATTCTTGGGCACTGCCAATATCATCATCTGTGCCATACTACAGAAATCCTGAAGACATAACTTGTTGGAGAGACTGGAACTTCAAAACACTGGTCAACAGATTCCCCTGACAGGCCACATGTTCAGGATAACCTACAGAGGGAAGATCTGTGCAATACAAGAAGAGTCTGAAGACCTGACCTGTCGGGGGGACTGGAGGTGAAAAAAATTCGTTTATGGTTCCCCACAAGTCATGTTTTCAGAATGTCTTACAGAAAGAAGACGTGAGCAATACTAACAGAATCCTGAAGACGTGACCTGTTGGGTGGAACCCATAGGCAGTGTTTCTCAGCTCCATACCCCCCAAACAGACCACGTCTCCTGGATTGCTTAGTATTACCCAGCTCTTCTCCCTGTAGGGCATCCTGAAGACCTGGGCAATACTAAGGAAACCCTGAAGACACGACCTGCTGAGGGAACCCATAGGATAGTGAATACCTGGGCAATACTAAGGAAATCCTGAAGATATGACCTGTTGGGGGAAGTGCAGCTAAGAAACACTCGTCTACAGATCCCCCAACAAGTCATGTTTTCAGGATGTCCTACAGGGAGAAGATCTAGGCAATAACTAAGGAAATCTTGAAGACGTGACCTATTGGGGGGGAACCCATAGGCCAGTGTTTCTCAGCTCCATTCCCCCCCATACAGACCATGTCTCCCGGATTGCCTTAGTATTACCCAGCTCTTCTCTCTGTATGACATCCTAAAGACCTGGGCAATACTAAGAAAATCCTGAAGAAGTGACCCACTGGGGAAAACCTATAGGCCAGTGTTTCTCAGCTCCAGTCCCCCCAAAACAGGTCATGTTTGCAGGATATCCTACAGGGAGAAGAGTTGGCAATACTAATGAAATCCTGAAGACATGACCTGTTGGGGGACGTGCAGCTGAGAAACACTCATCTACAGATCCCCCAACAAGTCACGTCTTCAGGATGTCCTACATGTAGAAGACCTGGGCAATACTAAGGACATCCTGAAGACGTGGCCTGTTGGGGGATCCCATAGACCAGCGAATACTTGGGCAATACTAAGGACATCCTGAAGACGTGGCCTGTTGGGGGAAGCCATAGGCCAGTGAATACTTGGGCAATACTAAGGACATCCTGAAGACGTGGCCTGTTGGGGGAAGCCATAGGCCAGTGAATACTTGGGCAATACTAAGGACATCCTGAAGACGTGGCCTGTTGGGGGAAGCCATAGGCCAGTGAATACTTGGGCAATACTAAGGACATCCTGAAGACGTGACCTGTTGGGGGAAGCCATAGGCCAGTGAATACTTGGGCAATACTAAGGACATCCTGAAGACGTGACCTGTTGGGGGAAGCCATAGGCCAGTGAATACTTGGGCAATACTAAGGACATCCTGAAGACGTGACCTGTTGGGGGAAGCCATAGGCCAGTGAATACTTGGGCAATACTAAGGACATCCTGAAGACGCGGCCTGTTGGGGGAAGCCATAGGCCAGTGAATACTTGGGCAATACTAAGGACATCCTGAAGACGTGGCCTGTTGGGGGAAGCCATAGGCCAGTGAATACTTGGGCAATACTAAGGACATCCTGAAGACGTGACCTGTTGGGGGAAGCCATAGGCCAGCGAATACCTGGGCAATACTAAGGACATCCTGAAGACGTGACCTGTTGGGGGATCCCATAGGCCAGTGTTTCTTAGCTCCAGATCCCCAGACAGGCCATGTCTCCTGGATTTCCTTTGTATTACCCAGCTCTCTCCCTGTAGTACATCCTGACGACCTGACCTGCTGGGGGAGGACTGGAGCGGAGATCCCCGGCCCACATTATATGTGGTGCCAGTTTTGGCAAGATGACCCAGCAGCCACACACTTTACATGCCAAATCATAGAAACTGCCAACAAATTCAGCAGCCTGAAGGTCAAAAGGCCATAAGGGCCCCCTGCCACCCACAGCAGTCACCGGGGGCTGTAGGATGGCAATGGAAGCTGGGCTGCAGCACTAGTACGTCAGTCAATGCACTGACACCCCACATGTGCCCGGCTGGACCCCTGCCAGCTTCACCCCGCCTCTAGAACTGTAACCTTATCAGCACGACGACATATCCCGACATTAACACGACAGAACATCATCCTTACCCTGAATATTCACACGGTATAGGGTGATCTGAAGTCTTTTCCCTAAAAGCGCGGCGAACTCTGGGAAATGTAGTTCCCTGCAACTGAAGCAGAGCGTACGGAGCTACAGCGCGAGACTACGTTTCCCAGCATGCCTCGGGCCAACCAACTCACTTCCGCCTGTCGTAAGGCATATGCCGACGAGGCAGGGCGAGGGTTGGTTACCCGGGAAATGCAGGAACAGCTACGTGTAGTGCGGATACATGACGGCACACCGGCGTGTGCGGGGACTACAGCGGCGGGGTCATGGCCGCCTTTACCAGAGGAGGCCTGAGCTGCTCATACCTGTCTGCTTCTCTCCTATTCGGAACTGCCGAGAGCTCCTGAAGCTACACGTCACACGCCCCGCCCACCCACAGACAGGAGCAGCCGAGCGCCGGCAGGCTCACCGTGATAGATTACTCTGGGCTTTTCTCATGTCTTGTCATGGTTTTCAATGGATGTCATACAATTTAAAGGGAACAGTGGCATTAACCGTACTAAACAGACTACTGAGTAACAGGACGTTCCAAATACATGTTTGTAACTATCCCATTTATAAGCATACCTTCAAAAAAAAGTTTTCAAAACTTTCCACACTGAATGCAAATACTGCGGTCCAGTGGTTGGGGGTGGGCATGGGCCGCCTCTTCAGGCAACTGGTGTTAGCATACATCTGCCCACCCTGGCTGTTTCTACGTTACATCAATGTGAGTGCGCTTGGAACTTTATGCATGCGCCGGACGTTCCGTGGACCGGTGTATGTGCAGATCAGAACAACGAATTTGCCCATAATAGGGACACATGTTCTGCGCATGTACTGGTCGGCGAAACTACCGGCAGACGTACAAAGTTACAAGCGCACTCACCATGACCTAACAGATGTATCTAAATCAATAATGACTGACTCCATGGGTGACGTCACATTGTGACATTTTTTTGGCAGACTGTTATTGCTGGGTGGTTTGCCATTGCCTTCCCCATTCAATTTACCGACCTCAGAAAGATGGAAGGCTGAGTCAACTTGAGACGACTGCCTCAACCATTCGGGGATCGAACCCGCAACCTTCAGGTCGTGAGCTTAGGACTGTATTATTGCCTCAAAAAATGATAAAACCCTAAAAATAAAAATGGCAGAAAAAGGGGGTTCTGTTGTGGTTATGGAGAGTTATCTACATAAATCAGGGTTCCCCAACTCCAGTCCTCAGGGACCACCAAGAAGTCATGTTTTCAGGATTTCCTCAGTGTTGCACAGGGGATGTAATTATTGTCGGTGCCTCAGACATTGCCACAGGTGTTCTTACTATAGGATATCCTGAAAACATGACCTGTTGGTGGTCCCTGAGGACTGGAGTTGGGGACCCCTGACATAAATAATAGGTGCCATCCGTGTCTGAGCCTGAAACCTATCGGAAACTGCCTGCGAACCCCAACTCTTCTGGTCCATGTCATCTTGCCCGGCTCTTCAAAGAAGGCGCTTCACTCAGAAACAAATGGGCACGCTTTTCCTAAAATCCACAAGAGTCTCTCCCCTCCTCCTATGAGACCCATTGTCTCAGGCATAGGTTCAATTAACAAAAAGTTGAGGGAATGGTTCATCCGCTTTTACAAGCTCTCGTTCCTAATGTTGTGGGCCATTCTAGGGACTCACAAGATGTCTTATACAGCTTGCAAGATCTGGTTTGGAGTTCTGATTATATGTGAGGTCATGTCGTTGTCTACATGTATCCCTCGTTTTGTAGCTCTCGTGGCTTTACAGCATCGCCTCTACATAATCCCTACTCTTTAAATGTACAGAACTTTATTATGTTTGCTTCTCATTATCTCATAACTCATCATTTTTATTCTATCTGATGGGGTACGCTATCTTCAAATTAGAGGAGTCACCATGGGGGCGAAACATCCCCCCTCATCAGTGAATTTGGGAATGTCATTTTAGAAAGAATTTAGCATGTTTTTCCCCAATAATCCTTTCTCTTGACATATTTATTGGTGTGGCAGGTACATTGACGACGTTCTACTTGCCAGCCAAGATTTTCAAAATACATTAACCCTTTCCAATCCATTGTCTGACGTCTAAAGACATTCTGATTGAAGGCTGTACAGCTCCGATGTCGGAAGATGTCCGGCAGGGTATTCTTACTGTAGGTTACTAGCCGCTCTGTTGTCGGGAGACCTCTCCAGCATGTCACATACTGCAGTACTGGCTCGAGCCAGCAGATGGCGCCATTGTATAATGGCAGAAAGAGAAAGCCCCCTAGGAAACCCTGAATCCAAAATTGGATTGCAAAGGGTTAATCACAATGAACTTAATTAGCGGTTCATGTTTAGTTTGAATTAGATTATCTCCTTCTTGGATTTACAGCTAATCTGTGTCTCTGATGATCACATGCGCATGTCCAGCTTTCACAAGCCTATGGCAAAACATACTGTACTTAAAGGGGTTCTGAATCTCCTTCCTTCAGGTCAATGTACGCTACATCACTAGTGTTCACAGCCTTGTTGGGAGTGCCGCTCTATTGCTAGACCGCGTATGCGCGCTGTCTCGCGACAATAGCATATGAACGCTCGCGGTGAGACAGCACGCATGCGCAGTTTTGGTGGTAGCTCAACATTCCATGCTAGGCAGTGAACGCTCTGTCACTAGTGACGCAACGTACACTGACCTGCTGGAAGGAGACTGCTGAGAATGGACGCTACATAACAAGAGGAAGAGGATCCGGCTGGCTGGAGGTGACACGACCCAGGGGACTGGAGGAGCCAGGAGAAGGATCAGCGAGCAGAAGATGCAGTAAGAAGACTGACGGGGAAGGATTTTATTTTTCCTAATGACAAACGTGAACTATAATTGTTCAGTCTAAATGCCCGCCGACCATCGAACGATCAACGCTAATCCTTCACTGTTCATTCTATGTGGAACACTGAGTGGGGAGCGTTTACATGTAACGAGAACGAACGAGCCGCCGAGGATTTTTATGCCGGCTGAATCTGAGCGTCTGACAAGAAGTGCGCAATTCTTTAAGTCATTCAGTTGTTAGCCCACGTTTGGATGTACCGAAATCGTTCCCTTTTGTTCGTTTTAGCGAATTTTGAGTGACAATCGTTACGTGTAAATGGGCCGTTTGGGCCCGGGAGCAGGGGAGAGAACTGTCAGATCTCTGCTGATATATAGGCTCAGTGTGGAGAATCACGGCATGCTGCGATTTGAATACCGCGAGCTGAGAATCGCTATGATTCCCTGCTTGTAGACAGGGGGCTGCGCTTTCCATAGCAACACTATGAAAAGCGTGTACTGCGTTATCAGTGGCCGGATTATCGCTATGGGCAACGCAATTCAAACCCGCCCGTGGACAGGCAGCCTAAGATTTGTACATTTGTAAAACCATTAAGGCCCAATATCCACGGGCAAAATCGATTTAGCCCGTGGACATTGCACGTGTGATCCGCGCCCATAGGGAACCATTGGACACCCGGGGGTGCGGGCCCGACATGAGGCCTAAAGCAATTTATTTTTAACATCAAATTTACATTAATTGCAGCACTGAATATATGTTCGTATATATTTTGGAATGTGTCATTTGTAACAAAATGTATATTGGGTGTAAATCCAGAAAACTCAAAGTCCATTTTCTGGGACACCTAAATGATATAGAGTCATCATCCAACCACCACGTGTCCAATGTCACAATAGATCGGTATCCTCATTTGAGGCTTTTTGGCATTGAGCACGTGAGACGCAAGTGGCAACATTAAACGTCTCCTTCAAAGGCCTCATGCCCACGGCGGGGTCGGATTCCGCAGCAGAATCAGACCCGGCGCCCCCCCCCCCCCACCCCCACCCCGAGGTTCTATTCTCACCTGTCAGGATTTGGCGCGAATGTCTTTCCCGGCAAATCGGCGAGCATGCGCAATACAGCGCATGATGCGTCGGCGTTGGGCTGTGATGCGGATTCCAGCAATACTTCCACTGTGCGGAATGGCTAATGCCCACAGACGGATTATCGCTGCAGAATTCGGTCAGACACCCGCCTGCAATCCCTGCTAGCCGTAATCAACGTCCCTCTGCAGTCATAGCGATTCAGCCACTATACTGCCCAATTTGACTATTGTCTTTGTGTATAGCATCCCTCACTCTCCACCGCACCATACTGTGCACATCGCCAGCCTCTTATCCTTTGTATCGCCCCTATTATTATTATAATGTCCATAGGGAGCTGATGTGTCACTTGTGATTGGGTGTCTGGTTTATGACTGTTTGGCATCATTAGTTTTCCATTCTTTCATAACTTTTTCTCAGCCATCTCTGACTTGCAGGTTATTTACTGCACCAATAGGATCCTTCAGTTGTTTATTTCAATTAGAGTCCTGCATTAATTATATATCTGCTAACTGCACCATTATACTGGTGTATCCCGCTATTATACACCGGTAATGGAGAGTTCAGATATTCACCATAGTATTTCTTTTCAAGTACATCGTTGGTAGAACTCTGTTACAGCGTATCCATTCCTAACAGGGCGCTGCGGCTCCCAGGCTGGGAATCGCTTAGCTGACATTAAAGGAGATGTCTCGAGGAAGCAGTGATTTTTTTTTTTTGCCCAGTCCCCCTAATTAAACATACATTACTAATTACCCCTGTAAATTACTTTTCTAGCTGGTTCGTACTTACCGTTCCAGCGTTTCAGTAACTTATAAAAGTTTCCCCAAGATGGCCGCCGGCTCTTTCCCCGTCGCTCGCTGCAGCCCGACGTGCGCGCTCCCGAGACGCTGCCAGCTGTGTCTCCATGGCAACCAGACGCCCCGCAGCCGCCGACCAGACGCCCCGCAGCCGCCGACCAGACGCCCCGCAGCCGCCGACCAGACGCCCCGCAGCCGCCGACCAGACGCCTCGCGGCCGCCGACCAGACGCCCCGCACCGCCAGGCAGCAGGTAACCGGCGCTAGCCCCCGGCTCCCCAGCGCTACGCTCCCGGCTCCCCAGCGCTAGACCCTCAGCCCAGGTGAAGGCCCCGGAGCCCAGCGCCCTTCACCTGTCAGTGAACATCACCCCCGGCCTAGCGGTAGCCCCCCCCGGCCTAGCGGCAGCCCCCCCATCGCAGCGGCAGCCCCCCCCCCCGGCCTAGCGACAGCCCCCCCATCCCAGCGGCAGCCCCCCCCCGGCCTAGCGACAGCCCCCCCCATCGCAGCGGCAGCCCCCCCGGCCTAGCAACAGCCCCCCCATCGCAGCGGCAGCCCCCCCCCCCCCGGCCTAGCGACAGCCCCCCCATCGCAGCGGCAGCCCCCCCCGGCCTAGCGACAGCCCCCCCATCGCAGCGGCAGCCCCCCCCGGCCTAGCGACAGCCCCCCCATCGCAGCGGCAGCCCCCCCATCGCAGCGGCAGCCCCCCCCGGCGCAGCGACAGCCCCCCCGGCCCATCACTTAGCTGGACGGCAGGACAGCTGGGCGGCTTCTCCGGCAGCTCGGCAGCTCTGCACCTTCCTCTAACACAGGAAGGTACAGAATGGCCGCTCCAGCGCGCTCCCGAGCAGTGACAGCTCATCTGCGCATGCGCAGAAGAGCTGTAGCGGGGAGCACACTGAAGCGGCTCGTGCTGAATGGAGAAGACCGGACTGCGCAAGCGCGTCTAAAAAAGCAAGCTGCCGGCGAATTTAGACGGAACCATGGAGACGAGGACGCTAGCAACGGAGCAGGTAAGTGAATAACTTCTGTATGGCTCATATTTAATGCACGATGTATATTACAAAGTGCATTAATATGGCCATACGGAAGTGTATAACCCCACTTTGTTTCGTGAGACCACCCCTTTAACCCTTTCCAATCCACTGTCTGACGTCTAAAGACATTCTGATTGAAGGCTGTACAGCTCCGATGTCAGAAGATGTCCGGCAGGGTATTCCTACTGTATATTACGGGCTGCTCTGTTGTCAGGGTCCTCTCCAGCATGTCAAATACCGCAGTACTGGCTCTAGCCAGCAGATGGTGCCATTGTATAATGGCAGAAAGAAAAAGCCCCCTAGGAAATCCTGAATCCAAAATTGGATTGCAAAGGGTTAAATGAGTTTTCCAGGCAGTGATACATCGGGGTCGGAGCAGAAGCACTTTCCAACCTCTGTGTAGTGGCTGGCGCTCGTAATTGCAGGCGCAGCTCTCATTGAAATCAATGCAGCCCTGTGTGGACCCAGCTTTAGGGCTCCTGCTCACAGGCGGATATTTGCTGCGGAATCCGCGGTCGGGGTCCGCACTGTTAATCCACAGCAAATACTGCCCATTGCTTACTATGGAGATCCGCTGCTTCCGACACACAAGCGGAAATCAACTATTTTCGAGTGGATGCCTCCCTTGAAGTCCGATCCGCGGCCCATCCGCAATGAACATTGTGAGCAGGTCGTGGATTCTACGTCGACGCCTATGCTCTCAATGGGGCAGGCAGATAGCTGAGCGCTGTATCTCAGGATCGGTGAGGGTCCCAGCAGTTGGACCCCCACCAATCTAACAGTTTGGTATGCCTGCTGTCTGGCCGGAGGTTAATATTTCGGGCGATTGAGAGGGGGACACTTTTACTGTTAGGACCACTATAATAGGTCATGAACATATTTGCATATTTATGAAGGGGTCAGCGGTCTGTGGCTGGTGCCTTATTACAGAGCCATCGCCAGCTGGTGTACAGTACAGGAGGCATTGGCAGCTGGCACCTCACTACAAGGGGCGTTGGAGCAGAGCGCCACAATATAGGAAGGGTAGCAGTCAGGTTATATATACATTCCCAGGTGGAATAACGGAGGTAAAGCCACGTGCCGTGATATCTCCCACCCCTAAACTACGCCCCCTTTTACCTTGGCTAATATTTTTCAGTGACAAAGGTGGCAACCCTAAGGCCAGGCTCACACAGCCGCAATTCGCGGTGTGCTGCGTGTGATAGACACATACGTAAAAACACAGAAAGTACGTGTCTTGGCATGTACATGTATATAATATGCGCCAAGATAGAACATGCTGCAATTTTTTTGGTGTGAGTGTTTCAAGCAATCCGTGTGAATGGTTACATGGGAGCCTATGGGAGATTGGTACAGTATGTGTGCTAAACCCGCGCGTAGGACGCTGTGACTGCACGCTTGTGTGAGCCCGGCCAAACATTAGGACACTGTGACCACACGCTCGTGTGAGCCCCGCCTAACAGTAAGACTCTGACCACACGCTCGTGAGAATCTGGCCTAAACTAGGATGCTGTGACCGCACGCTCATGTGAGCCCGGCCTAACAGTAGGACGCTGTGACTGCACGCTCATGTGAGCCCCGCCTAACAGTAGGACACTGTGACGACACGCTCGTGTGAGCCCGGTCTAACAGTAGGACGCTGTGACCGCACGCTCATGTGAGCCCGGCCTAACAGTAGGACGCTGTGACCGCACGCTCGTGTGAGCCCCGCCTAACAGTAGGACACTGTGACCGTACGCTCGTGTGAGCCCCGCCTAACAGTAAGACGCTGTGACTGCACGCTCGTGTGAGCCCGGTCTAACAGTAGGACACTGTGACCGCACGCTCATGTGAGCCCTGCCTAACAGTAGGACACTGTGACCGTACACTCGTGAGAATCTGGCCTAACACTAGGATGCTGTGACCGCACGCACATGTGAGCCCCGCCTAACAGTAGGACACTGACCGCACGCTCATGTGAGCCCGGTCTAACAGTAGGAGGCTGTGACTGCACGCTCATGTGAGCCCCGCCTAACAGTAGGACACTGTGACCGTACGCTCGTGAGAGCCTGGCCTAACACTAGGACGCTGTGACCGCACGCTCATGTGAGCCCGGCCTAACAGTAGGACGCTGTGACCGCACGCTCGTGTGAGCCCCGCCTAACAGTAGGACACTGTGACCGTACGCTCGTGTGAGCCCCGCCTAACAGTAGGACGCTGTGACTGCACGCTCGTGTGAGCCCGGTCTAACAGTAGGACACTGTGACCGCACGCTCATGTGAGCCCTGCCTAACAGTAGGACACTGTGACCGTACACTCGTGTGAGCCCTGCCTAACAGTAGGACACTGTGACCGTACACTCGTGAGAATCTGGCCTAACACTAGGATGCTGTGACCGCACGCACATGTGAGCCCCGCCTAACAGTAGGACACTGACCGCACGCTCATGTGAGCCCGGTCTAACAGTAGGAGGCTGTGACTGCACGCTCATGTGAGCCCCGCCTAACAGTAGGACACTGTGACCGTACGCTCGTGAGAGCCTGGCCTAACACTAGGATGCTGTGACCGCACGCTCGTGTGAGCCCCGCCTAACAGTAGGACGCTGTGACCGCACGCTATAATGACTCTAAACAAAGAGCCTGACAAACACAGTCCATGTGCCGTCCAATCAGACACCGCATGTTACACGTCAAATTCTTGTCCCCGGTGTGTCGGTTGGCGCTCGTCACATCTGGCCAAGAACTTCGTGAAAAAGGACCACTAGTTGGAATTTTGCGCGATCGCGATTTTAACATTATAAGTCCCATAGACCCCTGCAGAAAAAAAATGCTGCGAATTTCGCAGGGAAAAAAAAACGCCAGTGGGTGGGCGACCTAAGGCCGGCATCAAAAGGGCGTATGCATATTTGCGCATGCATGAGTGTTGCGTTTTTGTGGAATGAACTGTGCTTTTTTGCTCGCGCATCAGCTGGGTTTTTTTGCATTTTTTTCTCCCCCACGCCATGTACGATAGCACGCAGTAAACAAAGACGCATTGTTTGAAATGGCTAATTAGTCTAATGAGTTTCAGATGTGTTCTTTTACCTGCAGAATTACGCAGTATCTCCTTGCGTATTGTGTGCGTATTTGTGTTCCCCCCATTGACCTCTATGGGGACCTTTGATGTGCAAATGCGCATAAAAATAGAGGATGCTGTGTTTTTTTTGTTTTTTTTTTGCATGACTGAAATACGCAGGAAAATACATGCATGTGACCGAAACCATTGAAATTGTGCGTGCAAATACCATCATGTGACGTTCACCTAACTGCCCTGTTTAAAAACTTTTGACATATCAGAAGTTTTGATCAGTGGGGTCCGGGTGCTGAGACCCCGCTGATCACCTGAGCGTTGTGCCCCATTCGCTGTCATCGTTGACTGTTGGTTCCTCTTGGCGACTGAAGACGCACGCATAGACTTCTATAGACATCTATGTGTCCGTCTACGGTGGCTGAGAGAATCCAACTGGCAGCGATGAAAGCCGAAGGGGGGCACAGCACTGCAGTGAGCGCCCGCACCTTCATCTCAGTAATCAGCGGGCTTAAGCGACATTTAAATGCCCCGACCGATGATCGCGGGTCCCATACGGCCCCCCCACTCTGAGATTGCAGGTTGCCATGTGGTTATCGGGGCAGCCGGGAGCCTTCTGAAAGGCCCCAGGGTTGGCATTGCAGAATGTCTATCAAGCAATCCCCGTGGGGTAGCATGATAGACTGCCTGTCAGATCACGGTATAATATAATGCTATGACATTACATCATATTGCAGGAGCGTTCAAAGCAGCGAAAGATCTAAAAAAAAGTTTAAAAACTTATTAAAAAATAAATTAAAAAGTAATGAGTTTTTTTTGTTTTTTTTAAAAACCTTTTGCCATATTTATAATTAAATAATAAAACAAAAATACATATTTGGTATCGCCCCATCTGTAAAAGTCCGATCTATCAAAGTAGCAAATTATTAACCCCGCACGGTGAACGTCGCCAAAAAAAAAAAAGATCGCCAGCGTTCTGCTTTTTTGGTCTCCCTGTCTCCAAGAAAAAATGTAATAATAAGCGATCAAAAAGTCGTATGTACTCCAATATTGTACCGACATAAACTACAGGACGTCCCGTAAAAAATGAGCCTTCGCACAATTGTGTCAATGGAAAAATAAAAAAGTTATGTCTGTCAGAAGATGGAGACAGTAAAGAATTTTTAAAAATTTTATATTTTTGAAAAAAACTAAAAGTAGTACAGCAGAAAAAAACGATACAAGTTTGGTATCAGGGTAATCGTACCGACCCATAGAATAAGGTTATCATGTCATTTCTGTCACAGTTTGTGCGCCATAGAAACAAGACGCACTCAAAGATGGCGGGGTTTAGTGTTTTTTTCCACTTCTCTCCACTAAGATTTTTTTTTTTAAGTTTTTCAGTTCATTATATGGTACGTTAAATAGCACCATTGAAGAATACAACTCGTCCTGCAAAAAACAAGCCCTCATACAGCGACGTTGATGGATAAATAAGGGAGTTACAATTTTTTAAAAGGAGGGAGGAAAAAACTAAAATGGAAAAAAAGGGGGGGCGTGTCCTTAAGGGTTAAATGGACATCCTTCAAGTCCTTATGGAGTGGGAACTTTATATCAACTTTATTGAGCTCCTAAACCGACAGCACCGGATCTGCATCCTCATCATTAACAATCAGACTAATTATAACTCTACTACAGTGCAGAGACACCAGTGATGCCTGCAGCGCTGAGGAGATCAGTCATGCCTGTTGACCTGACTAATGCGCATGCGCAATCTGCTCCGGCTTTGGTGAACATGACAGATGCACGACGTTCATTGGACAATCACTTGCATCGTAGCGCCGCCCCTTAGCAACAACCGACAAGTTGTGATTGGTTGCTATAGAAACATTGCATAGCAAGATGGCGGCCCCCAGGAACGGTCCACGGATCTCTCAGCACTACGTGGGGGATGTGAGAAAGCAGCTCCGGCACGGTAATACATAGCGGCCTCGATGTGATGATGGCGACCCGGGAGGTCCCTGCAGGGGGTGCCGGGGCAGATATTCTGCAAGATGTCCGGAAATATTGGCCCAGGAGATACTATGGGGTTTAACCCTTTAACAACGCAACCATTTTTAAGGATTTGCATCTCAATTTTTAGAAAAACACACCTTTTTGTGATTTTTCGCATTGATGCAGCCGCATTAGGGCTTTAGGTTTTTTTTTGAGGGGGGGGCAAATAAGGTGTTTTATAACGTTTTTTAATATTTTTGTGGGGCCGGAGTGAAAAAACATTAATTCTGCAATTTTTTTTTTCTTTCAGCATTCACTGCGCGGTATAACATGGGCTTCACACGAGCGTTTTTTTGTGCTATGAATGAGGCCTTTTTGCGTGCGCGGCGGCGTATTTTGCTGTACTTTTTCTGCCTGCAGGACATTTTTCTTTTCCGCACGCAGGCCATAAAGACGCATTGAAACGCCTGATTAGTCTAATGAGTTCCAGATGTGTTCTCATTCCTGCGCAATTACGCAGTGTTTCACGCATTTCCTTGCGTGCGCATTTGTACCCCCCTCCCTGTTAGCTTCTATGGGGAACTTTGGTACACAAATACGAAAAAAGATTGAAGATGTTCTGTTTTTTTTCTGTAACTTAAATGCGTGCGCCAAAATGCGTAAATGGGAGTAAACCTGTTGGCATCAGTGGGTTCCATTCTCTGCACACGCAAATACGTCCAGGAAGCCGTCCTGAGGCTGGTGTCACACGGGGCGATAAAATTTTGCGATGCGAGCGTGAGTGAAAACGCAGAATGATGAAGCCAATGCTTTTCAGCGGTTGCGATGTTTTCACTCCTGCGGTGTTGACATTAATAAAAGGCCCTATCTTTCTGCGTTTTGCGATATTTTACATTTTTTTATCACGCATTTTCTCCTGTGGAGCCTCCTTTTTATTACATCATAAAGCACAAAATTGCGATTTATTTTTTTAATTTTTTTTTTCTGCGATGCTCACAGCAAAATCATGCAAGAAAATTGCAAGTGGCAGAGATATTTTTGAGAGAAAAGCAACGCCGATGCTCAAAAATCGGGGGAACTTAGATGCAATTTTGCCGCGATTGTCTCACGGTGATATTGTCACATGACAGTAGTCTTAGGGATATAACTTTTCTCTGCGGTACGGTTGCAGCGATGCCAAAATCAAATATTTTTTAGTATTTTTCCATGGATGGAGCTCCGTGAAGACTTGTTTTTGCACTTTTTTTTGGGGGGGGTTGGAAAATCGCGTGAGATTTGTGTGTTGTTTGTTGCGCACTAATGTGAACCCCGTACGTTCGAGTGGGGTCCTACACATGAGCGGCTCATCGCTTCTTCACACAGACCTGCAGCGAATCGCGTCAGAGATTTCGCACGCGGATTTTGCCCTAGACAGGGATAAATCCGTGGCAAAGTGCGCAGCAGAAGTTCGCCACATCGCCACGAATTTCTGCTGCAGTTTTACATCCAGAATGCACACACATCAGATTCTGCCATGTGCGCAGACCCGCGAGGGACGCAGCGCTCCGGTCGGCTCCGCTTCATTCTTTACATTATTCTGTATTGTATAACGCTACACTTTGCGAAGCGACCATGCTGGGTATTGCAGTGTAATAAAAAGCTGGAAAACCAGACGCTTATAAAAGTACAAGGTAGAGCAATATAAGCGATGAAAGGCCGCAGGGCTCGCCAAACGCCGCGATTCCTTAGGCCGCTCTCACACACACACCGCTTTTTACAGCGTTAAGGCCTCTTGCACAGTTGCGGACTTTTGCTGCAAAATCCGGAGCGGGCGTCTGCCTTCAGGTTAAGCGGCAATAACCCTCCATAACATGCTATGGAAAAACGATTCTTCATGCACACGAGCGGAAACCGATTGCAGTTCCCGCACAGACGTTTTCCATTGAAGTCAAGCTTGCCATTCAGGATGGGCTGAGGATTCCGCGGAAAGAGCTGGAGATTTAAAAAAAATTAAAAATGTGTACTGCGCATGTGTGCCGTCGCACCACCAGCACGTCCGCGTGCATCCACAGTACTGAAGAAAGAACACACGGACCGGTACGCAGGGTTGCCGGCTGGAGGCATGGAGGAATTCCGTGCGAGATTCCCCATGCGGAATCCACGCGTGCCATGGACATGAGGCCTTAGGCTAGTTTTACACGGGCGAGGGCAATATTAAGCGCTTTTGCGCAAAATTAATTGCTCAGGGATGATCCGTGTGTGTGTGAACGAACCCTGCGTATTGTGCATGCAATCTTTGCGTACACAAATCTGCCCGTGTGAAAAGGACCTGAGGGTGGATTTCTGCGGGTGATTTTTCTTTGCAGCGATACCGCGAGATAGCAAAATTGATGCGTTCCTATTTTTAGGTGATTGTGGTCAGAAATCGTCCATTTCCTATGAAAGGCATAAAAACTGACATCGCGCCTGCATGTAAAGGCAGTATTCATACAACGTGTGTGACAAACTCATGTGCAGCGGCGCGAGGCGCTCTTCCATAAAGATGGTTCTGGACTATGGGTGGGATTCTGGGGTCTCCTCCCCCCCCCCCTACAGATGTCAGATGCAGGCCACGTAATGTCCGTATGTTGTGACTTCTATGTAACAGCGATATGATATTGTATTCTGATGCGACTGGTTGTGAGGTAATTGCATCCGCAGGGACTGTTCCTGTCACTCGGTCCCCGTGTATGTCATACCGGATTTTGGATACGGTCCCAGCGCCAGGCGTCGCTGTAATGGTTGTGTCCTCGCTAGTAGCATTATAGGAATTAGCAGCATTATTGTGGTTTTCCCTTAAATCCCGGTGAAGGTCATAAGCTAGTACCTCTACTACAGGGTGGGCACGGAGAAGTAGGCCGGATCACATTATTATGGAAGCTGTCTAAAAGAGAATCTGTCATTGTTGCCCATAGTAACCAGGCGTAGCGCCGCTGTCCGTGCACACAATGAGGGTGCGCACAACTTGTATGCGTCGGTGTAAATGTGCCCTGAGTGCTGCGGTGGTTGTACGACATAACACCCACCCACGGGTAGAGCATTCTGAGGTAAAACAGTCGGGCTCCCATGTTCAAGACCCTCGGCTATTAGGCCGCCTGCACACTGCCGGATTTGCATTGCGGATGCCTGCTGCGGATTCCGCAGCAAATACCGCCCATAGCATGCAATGAAAAAGCATTTTTTCCTGCCCACGAGTGGAAACCAATTGCGATTTTTCCGCTCGTGGGGGTCAGTGGAGGTCAATGTCAATTGAAGTCAATGGAAGCCACCCTACCTGTGGCTCCTCCACAATCTTCATTGCTGAAAGGTTGCAGGATTCACGTCATCGCCTAGTGACTGTGCGGCATTACCTGTACCGCGCATGTGTGCCAGCCAGACCATCCGCAGTACAGAAAAGAAGAATCTGGACAGGTTCATGGGAGTCGCCGGACGGGCACAACCCGGTTGTGTGCAGGCAGCCTATTACTCAGAGCTAAAAACTGCAAAAGGAATGTTTCCTAGGGCCCTTTTACATGTTACGATTATCCTTCGCATTCCTGCGATCCAGCGGGAATCTGAAGATCATCGTTCAGTGTAAATTCCTGCCCCGACTCAACCACAAACGAGAATTCATTTGCTTCAAGTTTGCCATTCAGTTTCTGCCTGCAGAAAAATGAACAACAGATCGTCCCGTGTAAACAGTCCATTCGTTCATTTGCTGTGAATGGAGGCGATGCTCATTCCCGTGTAAGAGCATCGGAACAATCATCAGTGGGACAACCTGTTGGGCATCTGCACCCAACGTATAAAAGGGCCCTTACTCTGGAGGACTCGGCAGGTCTGTGTTTTGCATGGACAGTCTATTGATTGGAGTGAAAACACTGTAATGCTTCATTTGTCCTGTGGAGGTGCTGCAGGCAGTGCTACAGCTTACAAATGATCGCTGAGTTTCACAGAACCAGAAGACTCTATGAGTAACTTAATGTTGGGGGAGGGAGGGGGGGGAAGTCAAGCCTGTTTTGGAGCCACTTTAATTATTACTATATCAGGTTATTCCATTCTTGATGTTATTTTTGTTATAACCTTTGATGTCACATATAGGCGCCAGCTATCACAACTTGTAAGTGAAGCATTTGGACACAGCAGCCCATCAGATCCTAACTTTTATCTTTATGGAGGGCTTTTGGAAAATAAAACCAAAAAACTTATATTAGCTACAATGCACAGCTGCTCCCCTTGCACTAGTTAGATACACCCCCCCCCCTACACACACTCACACTCACACATACACACACTCCACTGTGTCCCAGTTGAGATAGATTTTAATTGTTAGCTGTAATCTAGCTGTTTTTTGTCTATATTCTGCTGAGTTAAGCATTATACTCATTACATGTAATGTCTCCGTGGACAACATATACAAATTACTAAAGTCAAACTTTGACCTTAAAACATCTGGTACCATATACTGATCACACCGTGGGAATACCTTGTCATTAAGCTGAATACATACATTCATTGCCTAAAATAATACTCCACAGAGAAGTTGTTGGAATCGAATGAAACTTTATATATGTGGATGTAATGATATATGTAAGTGATTACAATATTAGAGCGAGGGGATAAGTGTATTGAGGAAAACTGTACAATTCACAAAGACTCTAGTACCCTGTTGGGCTGCCTCTAGTCTGGATATATGATGAGATACAGTCGGACATGGAGGATCTAGTACCCTGTTGGGCTGCCTCTAGCCTGGATATAGGATGAGATACAGTCGGTCATGGAGGCTCTAGTACCTTGTTGGGCTGCCTCTAGTCTGGATATAGGATGAGATACAGTCGGTCATGGAGGCTCTAGAACCCTGTTGGGCCGCCTCTAGTCACGATATATTATGATACAGTCAGACATGGAGACTATAGTACCCTGTTGGGCTGCCTCTAGCCTCGATATATGATTATACTGTCAGGCATGGAGACTCTAGTACCCTGTTGGGCCGCCTCTAGCTTGGATATATGATGAGATACAGTCGGACATGGAGGATCTAGTACCCTGTTGGGCTGCCTCTAGCCTGGATATAGGATGAGATACAGTCGGTCATGGAGGCTCTAGTACCTTGTTGGGCTGCCTCTAGTCTGGATATAGGATGAGATACAGTCGGTCATGGAGGCTCTAGTACCCTGTTGGGCCGCCTCTAGCCTGGATATATGATGAGATACAGTCAGGCATAGAAGCTCTAGAACCCTGTTGGGCCGCCTCTAGTCACGATATATTATGATACAGTCAGACATGGAGACTATAGTACCCTGTTGGGCTGCCTCTAGCCTCGATATATGATTATACTGTCAGGCATGGAGACTCTAGTACCCTGTTGGGCCGCCTCTAGCTTGGATATATGATGAGATACAGTCGGACATGGAGGATCTAGTACCCTGTTGGGCTGCCTCTAGCCTGGATATAGGATGAGATACAGTCGGTCATGGAGGCTCTAGTACCTTGTTGGGCTGCCTCTAGTCTGGATATAGGATGAGATACAGTCGGTCATGGAGGCTCTAGTACCCTGTTGGGCCGCCTCTAGCCTGGATATATGATGAGATACAGTCAGGCATAGAAGCTCTAGAACCCTGTTGGGCCGCCTCTAGTCACGATATATCATGATACAGTCAGACATGGAGACTATAGTACCCTGTTGGGCTGCCTCTAGCCTCGATATATGATTATACTGTCAGGCATGGAGACTCTAGTACCCTGTTGGGCTGCCTCTAGCCTGGATATATGATTATACTGTCAGGCATGGAGACTCTAGTACCCTGTTGGGCCGCCTCTAGCTTGGATATATGATGATACAGTCTGGCATGGAGACTCTAGCACCCTGTTGGGCTGCCTCTAGCCTGGATATATGATTATACTGTCGGGCATGGAGACTCTAGTACCCTGTTGGGCTGCCTCTAGCCTGGATATATGATGAGATACATTTGGGCACGGAGGCATATGGGCTCCATATGTTATCCTGCTGCACATTTGCCACAGATGTTGAAACCGGGCCTCTAGATCCTGCATACTTCTGGGCTGCTAAAGCTTACATCCCAGTGGGTTCCAAAAATGCATAATTGGCCAAGGAAGTGTGGCAGCCCTGCGGAGGAGTTCCTGGGACACCCCTGCCTGTTGGAAGCCGCCATGAGAGGCTACACAAGTGGCCGCAGGATTTCCGGCACGTACTGCTGAGCTGTTGGTTTTCCTTGTATGATTACTGGGGGTGACTGACTGTTGTATGCGACGCCCCCCCCCCCTTCCCCCCAGACCATCACAGGAGCAGATGGGGCACTGTCTCACTCCACAGCAAAGGCAGAGTTAAAGCGCTCATCACGAGGCCTGTATACTCAAACACAATCATCATCAGCTCCCAAATAGATATTCGTCCAGTCTAATTGGGCATTAGCTGTTGGTACTAATGGAGAAGTAATCATTTTGGTGCAGGCTAAACTGAGGTGCAGAGTCTAAGTACAATTCCTCATTCTTCATCCATATCGGGCTCAAGGGGTTATAGACTTTACTTGTCGGATTCCCGGGTCGTCATTCTTAGAGTAGTCATCGATTGATGATGTATCTAGTGTAGAGGCTAATAGTGTTTTTACACGGGCCAACAGTCGGGTAAATTACTCCAC
This sequence comes from Eleutherodactylus coqui, assembly GCF_035609145.1. Lineage (NCBI taxonomy): Eukaryota > Metazoa > Chordata > Amphibia > Anura > Eleutherodactylidae > Eleutherodactylus > Eleutherodactylus coqui. The sequence goes on along the minus strand of NC_089842.1, from coordinate 54,909,876 downwards.
AAACACTGACGTCACCGCTAAGGTCATTGGTGCTCGTGCAGAGCCGCTGACTTCTCGCTCAGCGCTTCGCCTTCTACGTGAAGTTCTGATCAGGGAGCGTTTATGCTTAATAAGAAGCCAACGACCCAGCGATTGGTTTTTTTCGCTGAATGAAAGTCAGCAATAAACAACCGCAAGCGGATAGTGAGCGATTTTTGGTGTTTCGCATTGAAGAATTATCGCTCAAATTCATTCACTTAAACAAATTTTGACATCATTGATGGAGCAGTCAGCATATAAAAAGCCAGCAGATCAGATGAAGACTTAATCGGAAGACAAATTAATCCTTTCCAATCCAATTTTGGATTCAGTGTTTCCTAAAAGGCTTTCTCATTTTGCTGTTATACAACAGTGCCATCTGCTGGCTAAAGCCAGTGTGTGTGCTAGAGAGGCTCAGACAGCGGAGTGGCTGGCAATAGACGGTAAGAATACCCTGTCGGACGTCTTCTGACATTGGAGCTGTACAAGCTTCGAACAGAATGTAGGAAGATGTCAGACAATGGATTGGAAAGGATTAAAAACTGGGGAGCTGAACTACAAGTATGAGATAAATCCAATGGAGCAAGACAAAGGCAAAATCCAGAGCCAAGGCTATAAAGCACCATATGGACAGGTCACTTAAGAGGCTCAGCGATGCAGCTGAAAGTTGTGGATGAGTCGGCCTGTGGCCTACAGAAACGGTGGGGGACGACTCTTGTTGAACTTTTGCACCAGGACCCATGAGCCTTTAGCTACACCCTTGCAGATGTCTCCATAAAGTGGACATTGATTGTATAGTAGCCTATAGACAGTGCAGGTTACATTACCCCACAGTATCGCTGCTGGTGATCAACCACTCCACAATGGCATCATATAAATTTACACTGTGGGGTTGTTGGAGCGGGCTCAGGTGCCAAGTTCAGTCCAGAGGCTGTCAGCTGTTTTTGACGCAGGTAACTACCATGATCAGTGCGTTAGTTTCTGTGAAGTATTGCAGTATAGTACAAGTGATCAAATAGTCACAAGTTCAAGTCCCCTGGGGGGACTAAATAAAAGTGTAAAAAAAAAAAAGGTTTAATAAAGTTTTTTAACAGTAAAAAGAAAAAAATAAATGTTAAAAGCTAAAAAAACACCTTTGCCATCACCATGTACATAAAACTCCAAACTATTAAAATATCACAATATTATCCTACGCGATGAAGGCTATTTAAAAAAAAAGACCAAATGGCAGAAATGATTTTTTTTTTTTTTTGGGTGGGGTGGGGGTGGGGGGTGTGTGGTTCGGGGTATTCTGGCTTCCAAGATATTTGAATAAAAAGTAATCAAAAAGACTTATGTTTCCAATTGATGGTGATGGCATTTTTTTTTTTTTTTAGCTTTTAACATTTATTTTTTTCTTTTTACTGTTAAAAAAAAACTTTATTAATCTTTTTTTTCTTTTACACGTTTAAAAATATAAAAATGAAAAATCTCTGGTCCTGAAGGGGTTAGTGACACAATTAGAAAAAAAATGTGATATTGCATTTCTAAATGATGTATTGCGAATATAATAAGTATAAGTAGCAGCCTAACATCATTGCGCAGTGCGCCATTTCTGTCTATGCTTTGTTGTATGAGAACGGCACGGTGACTGCAGCGCTCAGCCATCTACCCCGAGTGCCTTATGGAGGAATAATGATTATAACATGACGAGGATTGGGCCAAACTAAACTTTCTTCAGCAGCTGTTGCAGCGTTTCAGCTCCATCCAAGAGAAATAGTGATGACTCAGAGAGCACATCGTCCTTCAGACTCCGCAGAGTCCTGCGCATTCCGCTTGCCGTGTACCTGCTTACAGAGGCTGACTTCATGCGAGATTTTAATACATCGCCATCTGATACAGTGACTTAAAACAAAAAATAACCTTTTAAGACAGCGTGATGTAAACAGTCCGTCTTTGTCTTGGCAGGCGGCGAAATTGACATTTGGTTTGAAAAACTACCCACTGCTTAATATGGAACTAATGTCATTTATGGGAAGTCTGCTGCAAGCTGCCACTTCACAGATTCTTGGCAGCGTGATAACAATGAATGTCATAATACCGAAGTAACCATACTTCCATAATAGACTGCGATGCGGTCATTTCAATATTTACATACACTAAAATTAGGTAACCTAGGTTAGTTATATGATATGAAGTCCCACCGAGGGGCCATCCTGCAAGAAATGAATACCGGTGATGTCATGTTTTGTTAACTGCGGCATGTATGGGATGTCCCTGGATGTAAGGCGCTCTTTAAGCTTACTTACGGAGTATGGAAATCCTTCCTAGTAGCTACCACTATTACCATGGGCGTTCTAGAGATCCAGTATACAGATGTAGTAAAGTTTAACCCAACTGTGATAACTTGCTGCAACAAGTTATTTCATCTTAAAGCACCCCCCCCCCCTCCCTTCCCTACCCAGTTCAGGACAAGATTCAATTCTGTTCTTCACTGCTATCCTTCCAATTCACCATTTTCGGGTCCAGTTTTTGGCCATCTTAGATGACCAACGAGTACCTAATTCCTACATTGCAGCAGGAGTGTTAGGCTACTAATTCATAATACCTGCTTTCTGATTGGCCAGAGCTGCTCATGTGATCAGCACTGGCCAATCAGAGAATTGTACCATGAGTTCAAGCACTCGGAAAGCTTTTAAATTAATGAAGCACAGTGTGCTTCCCCGACCCACTGAGGTTTAATTGTGGTATCCTCCAACACATGCTGTACTACCGAGGTGTTCTCCTCTTGAAACATTGCTTCTATTCGTTAATATGGTGGTGCAAGAAGGTTGGTAGTAGACAAAGTGCCTTGGGGACTGTAATACGTGGGCATAGAACTCTGCCTGCCATTGTACTGAGTCTGTGCATTTGACTTTGCTATAAGCATTGACCCATTAATGTATACACAGCAGGGTCATTGATACAGGAAGTCATGTACAACTAGTCAAAAGAAAGGTATGGTTTCCCCTTAGGGAGAGCAGCTAGAAGATGTGAGGAGACTTATAAGACCATCCATGATCCTCTGGGAAATTCATGCAAATCGGAAGATGGAACAATGTCTCTACAGTGCCCCTATTGGAAGGCAGTATCCCTGCAGGTCAATGTCAGACTTTTAACAAGCCTTCTAATAATGACTGGGACTACAAGCTAAAGCCAGAATGTTCTCCAAAAGGAAAAGATAACGATTTACAGATGGACTGTTTGGGGGTTTGTGCAGTAGGTTGCTGGCATGGCTGGATGAGAGGTCTTTGATGTGGGTCTAATAGTTGGTATTGGTTCCCATTTGCAGCAGGGCAAAAAGACGCAATCAGAACATGCATAAAAACCAACACAGCAGTGGGGGACAAAGTATTATGTTGTTAGAAAAGTACAAAAATGTGGTTTTATAAGTGAAATTACAGGCTCAAATGGGTGACATTATAGGGAAGAGCATTCCAGAAAATAGGTGCAGCACTGGAGAAATCCTAGCTACATGCAGGTGAAAAGGAGAAGAGAGAAACTTGTGTACAGAGTAAAGGCTCATTCACACGGTTGTAAGCAAATATTGGCCGTGTCAATACACTGCGTCCGTACTTCGCCCGCTCTGGCATGATTTTGTGTGCGCAAATATACTGCATATTTGCATGTGCAAAAAGAAACACGCAAAATTTGCATTAATTTTGTGCGTAAAAACACAGCGAATACGCAGGTTTCCTGAGTATTTATGCACGCCCATTGATTCCAATGGGCTTCTACGGTGCTTAATACGCACCCAGAAAGGACATGCCCCGTACCTTTTCACATGATCATGCATCTTGTGAAAAAATACGCTCATGTGAACAAACCCATTGAAATCAATTCACGGTGTATTAGGCACACTAAAATTGCGCGTGTAATCCGAAGGCGCAAATACGCTCATGTGAACGAGCCCTAGCAGGGCATTGGTCACATGAGTTGTCCAGTGATGCTCCAGGTACGTTATTGGATATAACACGGTCATTCTCTATGTTTATTTTCAGGTTACGGAATTTATGTTTATGCCAATTCATTCTTCCGCTATGAGGGTGAATGGGAAGACGGTAAAAAACACGGTAAAGTATAGATTTCTCTCCAATCTCTCAAAACTTTCACTATACAGAACATGTATTCAGACTGGCATTTCAAATCCTGATCTTTATTGTATTTCTTTGGCGCACGTGTCTTTCACAGGTGAAAAAGCTAGAATAGTGAAATCAGTAGTTTGTATCTTAAGTTTCTACCACTAGGGGCAGTAATGACTCACACTTCTTTCTTTTATTGCAGGTCACGGGAAGCTGTTATTTAGAGATGGAAGTTACTACGAAGGGCAGTTTGTCCGCGGGGAGATCACTGGCAGCGGACAGCGTTACTGGGCAGCAATGGGTTAGTTCATGTCTCACTGAAGAGAAAACAAAACCGTCTGTCATCAAAGGCTCGACAGCCTTCTATCAATGGGAGGAATCGCTCAGAGTTTCCATTACAAAACATGAATTTTCATGCGTTTAATATCTGAAGCCCTTGAAACTCTGCCTGGTGCTGAATTTTGGTATGTGGCATAATTTATGAAGTACTATGGAGAGCAAGGCTCTCATGGTTTGCAGATGCAGCAGGGGCCAGCGTTCAGGAACATATGGCTTAATTTAGAAGGTGGTTTTTGCAGAGCTTAATTCCTAATACTGATGCAAGTGTTTTTCGTTTACACTGAAACAAAAGTTTTCTATCATATTGGCAAGAGCGGCTGCAGATTATCGAATAAGGAGAAATACCTCCGTGTGCAAGCTGTTCCTTATCAGTGCCATGTAACTGGTAGACCAGAGGGCATCATGGAGGGATCAGCTTATTGCATGTGACAGCCGTCCTGGGGGGGGTTGTTCTATAGATTGCATTGAATATATCATATTGACAAGCTGGCAGAAGCAGGATGACAAGCATGGCGGGGATGCGGTGAAATGCAGGCTGTTAACTTTCTTTGATGCTAAAAGAAAAAATACAACTTTTTCTATTGTTGGACATGAACATTTGTCCTGAATTTTAAAGTTATCATCCGGGCATCTTTGGCAATGGAAGGGTGCCAAGGAGGGCAGCAACAAGTCACTCTGCTTTGGCCAGGCTATTCAGAGAAAGGGCCAATGCAGTAGAGGGTTCAGTTGCAACTATGCTCTAGGTAAAGGTTCATGGTGCCCTGGTTAAAAAGTTTAGTTGGGCGCCCCCATGCCCGGGGAACTTTAGCTCATGGTTCATGGCTGAATCCCATATTCCTTTGCAATCTAATTAATTAGCCCTTGTGCTTTTGCAATCTAATTGTCCTTCTTGATTACCGGTGCCAAAAACTGTACACAATATTCCATGTGTGGTCTGACCAGTGATTTGTCAAGAGGAAGAACCATGTTCTCATCATGTGCCCATAGACCTCTTTTGATGCACCCCATGCTTCTATTTGCCTTGGCAGCAGCTGCCTGACACTGGTTTCTCCAGTTAAGCTTCCAGTTAACTAAAATCCCCAAGTCCTTTCCCATGTCAGTGTTCCCCAGTGGTTTCCCACTTTTCTGACCAAGCCCCATCTTATCTAGACTCATTTGCAACTGCCTTGCATCATGTCTTGTGTTAATTTCTTTACATAAAATGAAGAAAAAAGGTTTGGTACTGTGTTACCTAATAGAGCAAAGTGTGATTGTTCTCAGCAAGAGAAACCAACTAATCTTGTAGATTTGATTAGAGATGAGCGAGCATACTCGCTAAGGGCAATTGCTTGAGCGAGCATTGCCCTTAGCGAGTACCTGCCCGCTCGAGACAATAGGTTCGGGTGCCGGCGCGGGGGAGCGGTGAGTAGCGGCAGTCAGCAGGGGGGGGCGGGGGGGGGGAGAGAGGGAGAGAGAGATCTTCTCGCTCTCTCCCACAGCTCTCTGCCCGCCGCCAGCACCCGAACCTTTTGTCTCGAGCGGGCAGGTACTCGCTAAGGGCAATGCTCGCTCGAGCAATTGCCCTTAGTAAGTATACTCACTCATCACTAGATATGATACCTTTTAATGGCTAACAAAAATACATGATGTTATAGCGAGCTTTCGGACCTCGCAGGGTCCTTCATCAAAGCAATAATAAAATGGATCTGAAGAGGCATGTGTGTGTGTGTATGTGTATATATATATATACATTCTTATGACAAGGCACAGACATGGTGGGATTAATTTGCACTTAAAAGAATACCACAACAGAAATACAAACATAGATGTGAAGGTTTTATGGTCCCTGAATAAGTGTTAGGGGGTCATCAGGCCAGTAGTGTTATCTGTGTTATAGATGTTTCATACTTCCCAGTCGCACATGAATCCTTTTAAAGAATTTCACCCTATGTTGAAAGTGTCAAAAGTTGTCATAAATTTGTATTCCCAAATTCTTCTGTGCCGCTGTGATTTGAAATTGCCTTTCAATATAACTTTTATGTCTTCCAAGTTGTGTCCATAACTAGAAAAGTACTCGGCCACAGGCAATTCTGTCTTTTTCTGTTTAATTGTGTGGTGATGAGACCTCATCCTTGCTTTAACCCTTTGCAATCCAATTTTGGATTCAGGGTTTCCTAGTGGCCTTTCTCTTTCTGCCATTATACAATGGCGCCATCTGTTGGCTAGAGCCAGTACTGTGGTATGTGACATGCTGGAGAGGCCCCCAACAACAGAGCAGCCAGTAATCTACAGTAAGAATACCCGGCCGGACGTCTTCCGACATCAGAGCTGCAGAGCCTTCAATCAGAATCTCTTTAGACGTCAGACAGTGGATTGGAAAGGGTTAGGTTTCTGTCCTGTTTCTCCAACATAAAGGCCCCAACAGGACATTTACTGCACAGGATCAGATACACAACGTTGGACATCCCAGGGATCTTATAGTCCTGCTGTGTGTTTGGGATCCATATCCTGTCCGCAGTCCGTACAGGTGAGCAGGTCTTGCAGCTCCTTACCTTACAGGGATAAGTTTCTTTTTGTGTGTTAGAGGGCAATGCCCTCCTGATTATGCAGTTCCTCAAATTTGGAGGTTGCCTGTAACACAGAAGGAGAGGGTCCAGGAATATGGTTCTCAGATGGTCATCCTTGTGTAGGATATGATGGACCCTCTTTGCAGTCTTCCTTAGTACCTCTAGCTGTGAATTGTAGGTCACTACTAGAGACACAGGTCCATTTTTTTTCTTTCTCTGTGTATTGGAGTAGTCGATTCCTCGGTATACTGCTGGCTCTGGTGATTTGGTCATCAATTGAGGTGGGATGGTAGCCCTGATTTAAAAAAGTATTTTTGAGATTGTGTTAATGTTCCTCTCTGTTGGGTTGGAGCAGATCCGGTTGTATCTGATGGCCTGGCTATAGACGATGGATTTTTTGATGTGCTTAGGGTGGAAGCTGTCCCATCTGAAATATTGATGTTTTACGACACAATCCTATTATAAGGTTGTTCATAAATATATTACAAATAATAGGGCCCAATACTGCCCCCTGTGGTACCCCACTAGTAACAGTGACCCAATCAGAGTATGTACAATTTATAACCCCCCTCTGCTTTCCATCACCAAGTCACTTACTTACCCACTTGTACACATTCTCGCCCAGACCAAGCATTCTCATTTTATATACCAGCCTTTTATGCAGCACAGTATCAAACGCTTTGGAAAAGTCCAGATACAAAAGATCCAATGATTCTCCCCGATCCAGTCTAGAACTTATCTCCTCGTAGAAGCTGATCAGGTGGGTTTGACAGGAGTGATCTTTCTTAAACCCGTTCTAATACGGAGTTACACAGCCATTATCCTTGAAGTATTCCAGGATAGCATCTTTTAGAAATGCTTCAAACATTTTACGCACAATAGAAGTAAGACTTACCGTCTTGCAGTTTCCAGGTTCTCTCTTTGAATGTCAGGACTGGCAGCGCTCGGGGTCTCTGTGCGCGCACCGCTGGTCCTGTCACTCAGACTGTGGGGGTGCGGCGCAGGGGAACCCAGGTCTTGGCGACTTCCCCTGGCCGCCGGCTCCGGACGCACGCTCCTATGCCCAGGCGGTGGGCGCCTAGCTAGCCGGGTTGTTAGGAATGTGGCAGGTGCATCTAGGCAACCCCAGTAATTGTTTAAAAACATGTATAAAATTAAAAAAAATATTGCTGAAAATAGGTAAATAGAATACAATCATTGGCTTCAATAATGAATTAACTCTCTTTTTTTTTTTTTGGCAAAGGCTAATACCTGTGAAGACTAATAATGGTGAGGATGTGACAGCTCGACTCCCTCACCAATCCTGATAATGGGGGTGCCATAATATATATGCTGGATAGCTCTCCCCGAGAAGAAATAAGCCTGTTTATTTAGTCCCATCTATGGGTAGCTACCCTGTAAGTCATTATCCAATTCATAGAGCCTTGAGACATGACTGGGAATAACAGTCTACCCAGAGACTACCAATTTGTAGACCATGTTGTTCCTTTGTTTTTGCTCCTCATCAATAAAAAGTATGGTTCTGGTTGGCTGGGTGTCTATAAGCTCCATAATGGGTAGATAATGGCGTATAGGGCAGCTGCTTACAGATGGCATTAGAGAGACTATTTTTTTTTTTCATTTTGCTTACTTTTCCCAAGGTGCATTGCCTGCAGGATTTCCCGCACCAGTTGGATCTCCACAAGAAGAATCAGCACCTGTCAAGAGGCATATATACGCTGTTATAGTTTCCAGGTTTTATTTCCCACTAGTGAGCACTACTGGTACTGCAGGGCTTAACTCTTTGGCCCTGTTACTGAATCTACCTCTTACAAATTACTTTGCATACATTGCATATAGACTGATCCTACATATTTCAGACAGATGGCATAGAAGATTTTTAGAGCGAAATGACAAAACCAAACATAACCTGGTTTTGTCTTTTTAGTGATTCCCCCCCCCCCCCCGATTCTCCAATTAACATGTTTAAATAACAAAGACGGGATAACAGGAAACATTTGGAACATTGATTCTTATGAACTGAATCTGTAAATCAATGTCACTCATAATTCAGTAGATCAGACGCATGAATATTGATGATGTCTCAGTTAAGAATATTCCGATTGGTCCTTTTCCAACATTCAGTTAAGCTAAAGCCCATTACTGCTGTCTAGTTTTACAGATACTTATTTATTACCTGTTCGTTATATATCATCTACATATTCTGCACCGCTGTCCAGAGATTGTCCCCATTCACATCAGTTTCTGCCCCCAAACTGGCTCGCTGTCTGATTTCTTTATCTCCGCCATACCATGCACATCTCCAGCCCCTTTACCTTCTGTATCACCCCATTATCAGTAGTATGTAGGCTCATTCGAGCAGGACCCGCACCCCTACTGTTTCCATCAACTGATTACTACATGTAACCGTGATCTTGTTTTTATTCCCCGTCTTGTAAGTGCTGCGGAATATGTGGGCGCTATATATATATATATATATATATATATATATATATATATAAGATTATTATCTCAGATGCACATACTAAAGGTAACTTGACATGGGGTGATTGTAGCCTGAATAATTTCTGGAAACAGCGAATTCGGGCAATAGTCGCCCCGTGTACACTCTGCCACCGACAGGGCACTAAGCAACAAGTGGTTAACTTGTTGGAGTCAGTTTTAGCTCTGCTAAAAAACTAGCGACTATCGGCCCGTGTAAACAGGCAGCCATTCATCTATGAATGGCTGCCTGTTTGCAGTAAATGGAGGCTGAAAGAGATCTCTGACCGCTCCACCTCCATTCTCAGAACAACTACTGTTCCTATGTAAAAGCACAGGAGTGATAGTCTGTGGGACGGCTATTTGGTGTTTATGCACCCAACAGTTGTCCCATGTAAAGGTACCTTTTGGCAAACTTTCAAAAAGAGCAAAGAGGAACAACCCATGGGCAGCAGATTTTTTACATTACTGCCACAAACATTGTGCTCCTGTCAACATTGCAGTGGCCCGGGTTGGTACTATAGGCACAGCTTCCATTGAATTCTATGGGAACTGTGCCTGCAGTACTAAACCGGGCCACTACAGTACAAATCAGCTAATCAGTGGGGATCCCGAGCTATAGACTCACACCGATCAACTATTGATGACCTATCCTGAGAAAGTCCTGGACAACCTCTTTAATTACCCCCCTCACAGTAAGGATGCCCACTTAGTTGCTACCTGTTGCTGTGCCCTGCTGGTGGAACTCTTGTCTTCTTGGCTTGCTCCGTCCTGTGCCCAACAGTCCCCATGTTCTGCCTCCTCCATGTGTCACATTCTGGCCTCTCATTCCTCCTGTCACTGGAGAAGACCTGCAGGCTCGCTTGTCTTTCTTGGCACCACCCCGCCACACTACCAAAACTACTTCTGATGTAATGGTCTGGGGTCCCTGCAGGGAAGAGAATATCCCTATTGGTGGTATTAAAGGGTGAATGCCAGAGGACCTTAGATGCTGTTCCCAGGATTAGCCATAAGCCAGATTAGTGTGTGGCACAGTGGGTCTACACCCACTGCCCTGATATTGAGTAATGCATACTCTCCAACAGCCCTGAATTTGTCGGGACTGTATCAACACTCTTTGTAAAAAAAAAAAGATCAAGCACATAGAAGGAGTTGTCATTTTGCTGCCAAACTTGGCATGCAGTTACATCTAAATCAGATATGTAAATGATTAGAGTTGTGGTGTGATTAGATGAACCGTCTTACCACCTGAGGCCCTAAATGAGGTTCCACCCTTGGCCAATAAAGAAGGCTCTCAGTGGCTCCTTGTATGTAGTGGACCTCTGTTTCCGCTTGTGTGGAGCTTGAGAGGGGCGCATTATTACAATGTGAGAAGCTGGATGGTTGTTTCAACGAATTGACTGACACCTGGGCCATTCTAACAAGACATAAGAATTGTTGGGATCAGTGAATGCGTGAGGGCACAATCACAAGGCGACCGGCCTCAGGGAGGATTATCTGATCATCGGACAAGCACAAGCAGCTCTAACTGTTCAGTTGGTCGACATGAAGGGACCAGTGGCACCATTGTTAAAGGCCCTTGTGTCTGTCTGAACCATTAATAGGCACTTAGCTTAAGGACATTTGGTCTTATGGTGCCTATTACGTGTACTGCCTTTGACACCCAACCACCGTTTTCTCAGTTTCTAATGGTGTCATGAACAACTAAACTGGACTGCTATGGAGTGGAACTGGATTGCCTTTAGCAATGAATCTAGGTTTAGTTTGGGCACTGATGATGGCTGTGTTCGTGTCTGGAGACCTTTAAGGCAAGAGCCTCAATCCTTCAGGAACAGCACACTGCTGGTGTGAAAGTCCTGGGGGTCCATCACATACAACAATCGGTCACACCTAGTAGTCGTACGAGGGACAATGACAGCTCAGTGATATATTCAGGACATCCTGCAGCCATATGTGTTCCTCTCATAGCAGGGCTTCTTCCCTGCTCTCCAGCAGGATAATGCTTGGCTGCACACAAGGGTGTCACAGGAATGCTTCCACGACATTGTCACACTTCTGTAGCCTGCCCAATCGCAAGATTTAGCGCCAATAGAACATTTATGGAATCATCTGGGATGCCAGCTTCGACTGCCTACGATTTTGCATGATCTAGAGGCTCAGTTACAGCAAATGATGTGCTGCAGGATACTATATGGGACCTACATGCCTCCATGCCCACTCATATGACATCTTGTATCCAAGCTATAGCTGGTACAACAGGGTACTAGAGCCTCCATGCCTGCCTGTATCACATCTTACATCCAAGCTAGAGGCGGTACAACAGGGTACTAGAGCCTCCATGCCCGTATCACATTTTGTATCCAAGCTAGAGGCGGTACAACAGGGTACTAGAGCCTCCATGCTTGTATCACATCTTTTATACAAGCTTGAGCCGATATAACTGGGTGCTCGAGCCTCCATGCCTGCCTGTATCACATCTTTTATACAAGCTAGAGGCGGTACAACAGGATACTAGAGCCTCCATGCCCGCTCATATCACATCTTGTATACAAGCTAGAGGCGGTACAACAGGGTACTAGAGCCTCCATGCCTGCCTGTATCACATCTTTTATACAAGCTAGAGGCGGTACAACAGGATACTAGAGCCTCCATGCCCGCTCATATCACATCTTGTATACAAGCTAGAGGCGGTACAACAGGGTACTAGAGCCTCCATGCCCGCGGTATCATATCTTGTATCCAAGGTAGAGTCAGTACAACAGGGTACTAGAGCCTCCATGCCTGCCTGTATCACATCTTGTATCCAAGCTAGAGGCGATACAACAGGGTACTAGAGCCTCCATGCCTGCCTGTATTACATCCTGTATCCAAGCTAGAGGCGGTACAACAGGGTACTAGAGCCCCTATGCCCGCTGTATCACATCCTGCATCCAAGCTAGAGGCAGTACAACAGGGTACTAGAGCCTCCATGCCTGTCTGTATCACATCTTGTATCCAAGCTAGAGGCGATACAACAGGGTACTAGAGCCTCCATGCCTGCCTGTATCACATCTTGTATCCAAGCTAGAGGCGATACAACAGGGTACTAGAGCCTCCATGCCTGCCTGTATCACATCTTGTATCCAAACTAGAGGCAGTACAACAGGGTACTAGAGCCTCCCTACAAAGGGGAAATTTTTCACAATAAATTCTGCTTTGGCTCTGATGTTCTAATCACTCACTTACATCAACATTACAATCACACAGAGAAAGTTTCATTCGATTCCTACAACTCCTTCTAGGGGAGGGATTTTTATTTGACAATGACTGTATTTTTTAAGAGTAATCCTGGCAAATATTTGTCCCTGACCACACAAGGTCCACACAAATGCAGGGGCGGTATTTTATAATTGTCTGTTTACCTATTGATTTGGTCCTTATTCCTGACTTCATAATACATTATGTCCTGATGCAGGCCAGGTGATTCTGTATGAGATCATATAGAGTTGTACTGGCTATATGGTTCTCTATAAGATTACTATATATTGAATTGCACTGACTATGTGGACATCTGTGAAGTTATATAGAGTTGTACCGGTTGTGTATGTAGTTACACAGACGTGTACTTGCTATGTAGTTCTGTATAAGGTATCTTGCTTACAATGTGCTTGCGTATACCTCTATATAGTTATTACTGACTATGAGATTGTTTGTGATGTTTTATTTAGTGGTATTACAGACTATATAGTTGTGTACAAACTTGTTTAGAATTCTACTGATTATGTAGTTTGGTATGAAGTTCTGTAGAGATAGAACAAATATCGTGGTTGTTAAATGTTTGGGTTAAATGCCGGGCGCTCTCATTCACTGATACAGTGAATGTGAACTACTGAATGAGTTAGGAGAGAATGATTTACCTACCTGTATAAACAGGCTGCACAAGCAAACTTGGTCATTGCGTGAAAAACTGATGACCGCTGAGATTACAAGGCTTAGCTTGAAGAACAATCAGTATGGTCTCCAAGAATGTAATGCCTGTGAAAAAACTGAGTTTTTGAGAATGTTCTTCCAAATTTGAAAAATTGATGCTGTATTTATCAAAATACTAACAACCACCTGTCTGTTTGTGAGTGAGTTACATGCTTGGCCCTGATCACATGACAGTGACATCATCACAGGTCCTTCATCCTGAGTGCTGTGCTGCTAGTGATCTTTGTTGTATGAGACGAAGAATGTATGTAGTAGAGCTGTAAGTGATGTACATGTGGCAGTGCTGTGTGTGTGTGACATGCATGTAGCAGAGCTGTGTGGTGCATTGCGCCACTAGAAACACTGGTGATATAATTTTCTCATCATTACTAGTAAGCCTTATAACAGCCAGAGAAAATAATGCATGAAGTTAAAAAATGTTAACAACATAACTTGGACATGTAGTAAATATTATTTATTAACAATTTTATGTTGTATGTCTATCTGTATTAGGCCTCGTTCACACGGGCAACAAAGTTGTGCGATTTTGTAGCATTGAACCAATTACAGCCATTCATCGAGTGCTGGCTGTGATTAGCTAAGCGTCAGCCAATCACAGCCAGCGCTTCCAGGAGGCGGCGATTTTTGAATCCCTGGCCAGAAGAGAAGAAGATGATCACTGCCGGGGACCCAGGCAGAAGATGCGGCGGGGCTGACAGCATGGGAGAGGTGATGTATGTATGTTTTGTTTTGTTTTTTCTTCTTCAGCTACGGCTTATTTTTGGGCAAGGGCTTATATTTCAAGCCTCCCCTGAAAATCCTCACATGTGGTGTTACAAAGTTGCGGTATCACCGCCATAAGTTGCAGTGATATCACACGGGCCAGCGATGCGATATCACTGCGATTTTCTTGCAACAATGCCGTGTCAACGAGGCCTTACAAGCAGAAATTGTCAAATTTTGAAAAATGCTAATTTTTCCAAACTTTCTCCAAGTTTTGAATTTTTTTCTACACGCAAAACATACCAAACAAAATTTACCATGGATATAAAGTAAAATGTGTTACAAAAATAATTTTCAGAATCCCTTGAATAAGTAGTAGCATTCCAAAGTTATAAGCACATTAAGTGAAACATGTCAGGTTTGAAAAAAAATAGGGCTTGGTCACATAGGCCAAAACTGGCTTAGGGGGCAAGTGGTTAAATATGTTTTGTGTTCAGCTATTATCAAGCCAGTTTGAAGGCCTGTTCTGCAGATGTGTATTTTTCTCTATTGATTTGTCTATTTGTTATATTTTATATGCGTTTTTCTTTTCAATTGCTGTTTAACCATCGCCAAGATGGGAAGTTTTAAGCCTGGTTTAGACACAATGATTATCGCTCAAAAGATGTCTTTTGAGCGATAATCATTGTGCGCATTTACAGCGTAAGGTGATTGCTTAAACGTTGAGCGATCACTTTGCGCTCTGAGCAGGGGATGCAGAAGACACTGCATCCAGCTGTTCTCTGCTCGGAGCGCCCAGCTGTTATACAGCTGAGGTCTCCGAGTGGGGAATGCAGGAGACAAGCGGGACCGCTTGTCTTCTGCATCCAGCTGTTCTCTGCTCAGAGCACCCAGCTGTTATACAGCTGAGTGCGCTGAGCGGGATATGCGGAACACAGCTGGACCGCTCTGTTCTTCATGCCTCGCCTGTGTTCAGGGAGTGGGATACAGCTGAGACAATAGTATCAGCTGTATCCCGCTGTGCATTCCTGATAAGGCTGATCGTTGTCTTTCAGCACACTGAAAGACGACGATGAGGAGAACGAAAACTGCACAATGTCAGTGCAGTTAGACACAGCGATTATCGCTCAAGGCTATGAGCGAAAATCGTTGTGTCTAAATCAGCCTTTAAAAACTTTATAAAACTCAATAAAACGTGTTTATTTACAACAATTTACGCTTTGCATTTACAGGTAATACGTATTCCGGAGGATTTCAGGATGGAGAACTCCACGGACACGGAGTAATGAAGTATAAAGATGGAGGAAGATATGAAGGAGAGTTTGCGTTTGGAATAAGAGAAGGTGAATGATGAATCAAGATTTATCATCCAATATTCATTATTATAGTAATACTAATGTGAACAGAAAAACACTACTTGTTTTTTTAAATTTACTTCTATAATATACACACTTTTGATACTGTAGTTCAGAAACAGACATCAAGTCCGACTGTTTCAGAAATTCCACACATCAAGGCGCCGACAAGTTTTTTAAGTCACCACATTTTCCTATGACTACAAAATGTTGCATTTTGCTGCGCAGAGGAGAATCATAGTTGGAAGGGACCTCCAGGGTCATCAGATCCAACCCCCTGCTCAGTGCAGGATCCGCTAACCATTCCTCATACGACATGATTTGCAGACCGCTCGCCATCCTGGAAACTCTTCTCTGAACTTGCTCCAGTTTGTCTGTGTGTTTTTTAAAGTGGGGTGCCCAGAACTGGATACAGTATTCCAGATGAGGTCTGACTGAGGAAGAGAGAGATTCCCAACATAAGATTCCCACAATCACTATGCTGTACTTTTTTGAGAACTTAATTATCTTATTTAGAAGGAGTTCATCAATATCTTCAAAGAAACAGTTTAGTTTGTGATCGGTGTCTCTTGCTCTTCTACTTGCCTTCTGAAATTTTTGTCTTTGTTCTGTCTTTCCACTGTTAGCGAGGTTCTCAATTGTATTCATTAGCTGTATATTTTTGCCTGGCCTTTCACTTCCCTTCCCATATTCTAGTGCAAAGCTCTCCTCATGAGTGTAGCAAGGCGCCTTTCAAATACATGCTTACCTGTCTTTGTAAGGTGCAACCCATTCCTAGCAAGGAGTCCATCATGTAGGAAATCCAAATCCTTTTTGTCTGCACCATTGATATAGCCAGTTGTTCACCTCTAGAATCCTGTTCCATCTCTTTATTCCATGACCATCCACTGGGAGGATGGATGAGAAGACCACCTGTGCTTCTAGTTCCTTCATATTCCTACTGAGGTTATCAAAGTCTCTACAGATAGTTGTGAGGTCCTCTTTTGCAGTGTCATTTGTCTTTACATGTATTATTAATAATAATCTTTATTTGTATAGCGCCAACTTATTCCACAGCACTTTAGTAGGAATGGGTAGTAGTCTGTAGAACTGAAGAGTATGGAAGACGGCACACCTCCCGCCAGGTTGTATCAGGTGTGCAGATGGCTGCCTCTGTTCCTCTCAGTAGGGAATCTCCCACAACCACTTCTCTCATTTTCTTCTTCACAACAACACTTCTTTTTCTCCATCCAAGAGGCTTCTGAGTGCGTACTAGACTGTGCAAAGAAATTTCGTGCTGTACCTCTTCATTGTTCTCCTCCATGAGAGCCTGGTACCAGTTCCTGAGCAGTATGGGTGCTGACTGACTCCGGATCCTCCTGCCTCTTTGGGTCACATGCTCTCATTCCTCGGTTTCTGTAGGTGCGCTGAACATTTCTTTTCCGTTAACATTCTGAAGAGTCATTTATTCTCTGTTAAGGAAATCCTCCTCTTCCTTAACGGGTTTCAACGTAGCTGTTCTCTTCTGAAGACTTTGCACCTTTTCCTCCAATAGAGACACAGGCTTTCATTTCTGGCAGGTGAAGTTTGGTTTTCCCCTGGTAGATCTGTAAACAAACAGCATACGTTGGCGCTCACCATATGGCTATTCCCCTTTTACATGTTGCACATAGTCAGTTGATGTCCACTTCCCAACTTTTCATAGTCAAGAATTCTTGTAATTATATTTAACCTATAGGATGTTACTAAGTGTAAAAATTCAGTGCAGCTAGACCCGGCTAAACCCAGCGATCATCCCACTCACAGCAACTCTTCACTATTCCCAGAATGCACCAGGAATATGCAAATTATTTTCCTGGAGCTCCAATCCCTGTTCTGCATATTGTCAGCACGTCATCTGCTAGAGGTCAGCACATTATCTGAGAGTAGATCCTGACGTGCCCAGTATATGGTACCACGTTACTGATCACAAGATGTCGCACACCAGCTGCTCCTATGCAGTGATCATTGTGCGTGTGTGTGTGTGTGTGTGTGTATATATGTGTATGTGTGTGTGTGTATATATATATATATATATATATATATACTGTAAATATATTAATAAATCAATGCTGTCTTCTTTT